>NW_026542600.1:52874323-53474323 GCF_028750875.1 Macrosteles quadrilineatus
TCAGGATGGACTGTATTGAACATATCGGGCTTGGATGTAAGAGTGCATAAACACGGATATGGAATGAGAGGTAGTAGCTATATTCCTCTACCCAAGAAAATTGCTAATACTAAATCTTGTGTAAATGTACAAAATAATGATACTGAATGTTTTAAATATTCAATGTTGGTAAATATGTCAAAAATAATAATCCGCAAAGGGTAGGAAGAGAATATGAAGAAGTACAGCATAATTATAATTTTCAAGGAATGAGCTACCCTGTAAAAATCAAAGATATCACCAAGTTTGAAAAAAAGAACCCAACCGCTTCTGTAAATATATATGGTTTAGATTCATCAAACAATGTATATCCTCTACGTATAAGTGCACACGAACTAAATAATCACACAGACTTATTATTAATCACCAAAGGTGAAATATCGCACTATGTATATATTAAGAATTTCAACAGACTGCTATCATTACAAGTGTCAAAGCAAACAGGAGGAAGTAAAACAATTTGTAAAAGATGTTTTTGTCATGTAAATAAACCTTTAAGAAGAGGAGGTTCTGAATGGTTAATGGAGCATAAAAGGTTATGCAACGGACATGATGAAGTTAAGATTAACTTGCCAGCACGTGATAGAGCATTTGTACAGTTTAATAACGTCATTCATCAATATAGAATCCCTATTGTTGTGTATGCTGATTTTGAATCTACACTACTACCATTGGAACATCAAGAGGAGGAAACATCAAGAAGAAACAAGTACCAGTTACATTCACCCAACAGTTTTTGTCTACTCATCAAGTCAACGCTTTCCGAAGAATATTTACAAGATTATGGACTGACAGCTGAACCAAAAGTGTATCGTGGTGAAGATGCAGCTAAACACTTTGTTGACGAGCTTTACAATATAGCTGAAAAAGTAGAGGCAATTTATACACAGGTAAAACCTATGACACCTATGTCACCCGTTGAAGTTCAAGAATACGATTTATCAATATCATGTTATCTATGCAAGAAGACATTTACAGAATATAATCATAAAGTGCATGACCACGACCATCTGACTGGAAGCTACAGAGGTGCTGCGTGTAACGCCTGCAACTTAAACTATAAAATTCCTAACTATATTCCAATTGTAATGCACAACTTGAGCGGTTATGATGGACATTTTATAATACCTGAATTAGGAAGGGACAATGGTAAAATTGATGTATTAGCCGTAACGATGGAAAGGTTTATTAGTTTTTCAAAAAGGTCGGTAAAATTAAACTCAGATTTCTTGACTCCTACAGATTTATGCCTACTAGTCTTATGAAACTATCAGAAAATTTGACAAAAGAAAATTTAATAGAAACAAGTAAAATAGTGGACAACAACAAATTGGATTTAGTTCTTCGAAAAGGAGTATTTCCTTATGATTACATCGATGGATTGCACAGATTTGACGAGACATCACTTCCTCCGCCAGAAGCCTTTAGCAACAAGCTGAACAATTCAGAAATATCACCAGAAGATTACCAACATGCATGCAGAGTTTGGAACGAACTTGATATGGAAACATTAGGAGATTATTCAGATTTTTATGTTAAACTCGATGTGACCCTGCTTTGTGATGTAATGGAGGAATTCAGAAACACCTGTTTGGAAGCATACGGATTAGACCCTCTTCATTCTTTCACCTCTCCAGGATTAGCTTGGCAGGCGATGTTAAAAGAAACCAATTGCAAACTTCAACTTTTAACAGATATTGATATGGTGCTGATGATTGAGTCCGGTGTCAGAGGAGGATTGACTCAAAGCGTTGTAAGACATGTGAAAGCCAACAATAAAGACCTGCCAAACTACAATCAGCAAGAGCCATCAGTTTATCTAGGGTACTTTGATGCAAACAATTTGTATGGATGGGCAATGTCCAACCCCCTTCCATATGATAACTTTAAATGGATAGACCCAGAGTCAATTGGAGATATTGTTCAAATTCCAAAACATGGTGATACAGGATATATTTTAGACTGCGATTTCGAGTACCCAGAACATCTACACGACCTTCACTACGATCTTCCTCTTTTACCAAAAACTGAAATTTCACCAACTGGAAAACATCCTAAATTAATGATGAATTTAAATAACAAACAAAGATATGTTGCGCACTTTTGGATTGTACAACAAGCACTTGAATTAGGACTTCGTCTAACCAAAGTACACAGAGTTTTAGAATTTACTCAATCTTGCTGGCTGAAACCTTACATCGATTCCAACACTACAAGAAGAGCAGCAGCAACGTCAGCCTTCCAAAGGACTTTTTTAAATTAATGAACAATGCGATATTTGGTAAAACTCTGGAAAATAAAAGGAAACACAAAAATGTTAAACTTATAACAGATGCCAGGAAATTGGAGAAACTTGTACAGAAGCCCAACTTTGGATCATCAGTAATCATTAATGAAAACCTTGTTGCCGTATCTATGAAGAAAACTAGTATAAAAATGGATCGACCTTTGTATATAGGAATGTCAATATTAGATATATCAAAAACGCACATGTATGATTTTCACTACAACAAGATGGTTGCACATTATGGAAGAGAGAACATAGTTATAACTTACATGGATACAGATGCTTTTATTTACAAGATAATTACTCAAGATATGTATAGAGATCTTCGCACATTTGTATATAAAGATGAATTTGATTTTTCTGACTATCCTAAAGATCATCCGAACTACGATCAGGACAGAAACAAGAAAGTATTAGGGAAATTTAAAGATGAGGCTAACGGAGTGTTACTTGAAGAAATCGTAGCACTTATATCAAAATTGTATGCTGTGAAACTACATGATGACAACATTATAAAAAAGGCAAAAGGCGTAAAGAATTTGTATTTGAAGAAAAATGTACTTTTTGAAGACTACAAGCAAGTGTTGTATGAAGATAAAGTTATAACTGCACACTTCAACACAATCAGGAGTTATAATCATCAACTGTACAGCGTGACAGAAGTTAAGAAGGCGCTCTCCTGCAACGATGACAAACGACACATCCTACCAGACCGGATCCACACACTTCCATTTGGTCACTATTCCCTTAACCCTATCGACTAATTACCTTTTCATCGTCCTACACCACTTATCCTTTCTCCTTTCCGTAAAATTGGGGGAACACAGCATTGTCCGCTGTGTTCCCCCTTTTTTACACAAGGTTAAAATGACCTTGACCTATATAAGGAGATGCAAGAAAAAATGAAAATCATTACTTTGCCAACATTGACAGTGAAAACAACATAATGGCTTTTAAAGAAAACATTGTAAATGAGCTACACAAACCTGCAAGAGTAAACTTTCCAAGAAGAAATACAACTGTTAAAGGAATAAATGATTTGTATCAAGCAGATTTGATTGAAATGCGACCATATAGTAAAATAAATAAAGGACATCATTATATACTTACAGTGATTAACTGTTTTACCAAAGTTGCAGATGCATTACCATTAAAGGATAAAACTGGTAAAAGCGTAACACAAGCCATGGAAATCGCTATAAAGAGAGATAAAAACAAAATGAAACATTTACAAACTGATGATGGCAAAGAATACTTTAATAAAAGTTTTTCAAAGTTAATGGAAAAATACAACATAAACCACTACTCAACCAAATCTGAAAAAAAGCGGCTATAATTGAAAGATTTAATAGAACGTTAAAAGGAGCGATGTATAAAATGTTTTCAAACAGAGGAACCTACTTATGGATTGATATTTTACCAAAGTTAATAAGTGATTACAACAACAGGTTTCACAGAACTATTGGGATGACACCAAATGAAGTAAACAGTAAAAATGCTAAACTTGTATTAAAAAGAATAAAGCACAATACAAAACCTAAGGTTGAAATAAAGAAGCCTAGAAAATTCAATGTAAATGATAAAGTTCGAATAAGTAAGTATAAAACGATATTTACTAAAAAATATCTACCTAATTGGACAAATGAAGTATTTACCATATACAAAGTGCAACCAACTATACCAGAAACATACATATTAAAGGATAATAAAGGCAATTTGTTACAAGGTGCGTTCTACGGACATGAACTATTAAAATCTACAGTAGGTGATGTATATCTTGTTGAAAAAGTGTTACAAAGGAAAAAAGACCAAGTTAAAGTACGATGGTTAGGTTTTAACAAAACAGAAGATTCTTGGATACCTATAAAAGACCTAATTTAACGGGAACAGCTCATTGTACTATTGGATTTCGAATAAGATGGAGATTGTTTGTCATAAAGATCAATTCAACATTAGTAATATTGATGATTACACTGTTGATAACGACACAATCAACACTGGCAAACATGGAAGTTTACTTCCAAACACAGTCAGATGTATTATAAGTGGTCCTTCAAACTGTGGAAAAACTAATGTCGTATTTAATTTGATTACAAATCCTAAAGGATTGAGGTTTAATAACTTATATATTTTTTCAAAGTCACTACATCAGCCAAAGTATCAATTGTTGGAGAAAATCATATCGAAGGTGTCAGGTGTTAACCTTTATAAATTTAACGCCAGTGATAAAGTTTTGCAACCAAACCAAGCTAAACCATATTCAGTATTTCTATTTGATGACGTTTCGTGTGAAAATCATGATACTATTAGGAACTATTTCGCCATGGGAAGACATAATAATATCGACAGCATATATATAGGACAAACATACAGTAAAATTCCAAAGCAGCTTATCAGAGATAATGCAAATGTTATAATTTTGTTCAAACAAGATGAAACCAACCTGAAACACGTATATAACGATCATGTAAATGCTGATATGTCATTTGATAAGTTTAAACAAATTTGTGGAAAAGCATGGGCAGAAAAGTATGGATTTTTGGTCATTATGAAAGAACAAGCCATAAAAGACGGACGATATAGAATAGGGTTTGATAAATACGTTCTGCTTCACTAAATATCACTATTTCAAATCAACACTTCGTACTGTAAACATGGCAAGTCAAGAAAAGCTCTTAAAAGAAATAAAATCACTTAGTGATTCTATTAGACATAAAAACAGAGCTCTGAAGTTAGGTATAAGTGAAAGAGAAAAGTTTATAGAATCAACGTTTAAACCCGTTACTGATCCTTTAAACAGATTAGTTAAAAATATTGAAAAACCTTTCGAAGGAGATGCTATTCTACCGATTTCTAAGTATGAAAAAGAATCAAGAGATTATGAACAATACAAACAATTTCAATCAACTGAAGAAAGTGGTGAAAGTGAAGAAAGTGAAGAAACAGAAGAAACAGAAGAAACTGAAGATTCAAGAGAAAAAGAAGGATTTTCCGCAGGTCAAGAAGAAGGATCTACTAATCCTACAAATCTAAGTACATTAAGCACAAACATAGCATTCAAAGGGAATTTGGGCAGAAAATATTTATTAAAGATGTTACATTCAACACAGGCTAATCGAAGATATCATATTTATGGAGCTAGACTAGAAGACAATGGTATTATGATTGGAGACAGTAATTTGGATATTGATGAAAACGATAACATCCTTATTGGTAACCAAAAATATAAAGGTACAACAGGACTGTTTGAACTTATTTTTAAAAACAAACCTGGTAAATATACCAAAAAAGACCTATCAGTGTTTAAAAATATACTAAATGATACAAATGCACATAAAAAGCAGTATTCCAAAGATTTGCCCATTTATCGAAATCGATCAATAAAATACACAAGTGTCATAGCTGATCTTTTTCCAACACAAGTGAAAAAATCTCAACTTAAAAGAAGAGCTATATCTACAGCTGAATTAAATGTGTTACACAAAAGACCAAGAACCAACGAACCTACATCTTCAGGGAAAGGATTATTAAAAAGTCTATACAATACCAACATAATATATTATAATGATGTCAATAAGCTGGTTGATCGAATGAGATTATTACATGAAGCCATGGAAGCCGGTCATACCGGATTGGACAATGAATGGGTAGCTTTAATCGATGAACTACGAAATCGAAGGATTATTGCTTAATCATCGCATATAAAAGGAGGACAAGAATCGAGGGAACTCAGTTGAATCATGAGCGTGGACAAGTTTGGAAGGTATTCCAATTTTGGAGAAAAACCAAAACCCAATGGTAAAAGATATAGTTTACCATTAACAGCTGAAGGAGATTATAACATAAGCAGCAAACGATTGAAGTTTGTAAAAGATCCAGAAGATGATAATGATGCAATAAATTTGAAAACTTTAAAAAGTGAAAAATTGTTGAGCTTACAACTTCAAAACGACTCTTATAATGCCAAGTCTCATAGAATAACAAATGTTGGTGAACCAATAGAAAACTCCGATTCCGTCACCAAAGATTATTTACTTTCAAAACTGTCAAATACTTTACAAGTTAATAATGAAGTTTACGATGTTAAAAACAGAAGAGTTACAAACTTAGCTGATCCTGTCGATAGTCAAGATTCAGTCAATAAAGGATATTTACATTCTATAATCCCTGAAAGAAAAGAAGATAGATTCTCTTTTTATAACTTTGTTATAAATGATATAGGATACCCTAAAGAAGATTCGGATGCAGTTAACCTCAAATATGTTAAAGATAATTGTATTATTCACGATAGTGAACAAATTGATTGCAAAGGTAAAATATTACATAAGGTTAAAGAAGGATTAAAACCAACAGATGCTGCCACTGTAAGTCAAATCATGTTACAAAAGAATGGAAATTGGCATGCTGAGAACAAAAAGATAACTAATGTAAAAGGTGGAGTAAATCCTGAAGATGTGGTAGTTTTTAAACAAGTTCCTGTAATAACCGATGAATATAAACATAATAATATAAAGACCACCACTTTTGATTGTAAAAACTTACCATTAGCAAATGTTCATAATGCAGTTTTACCTCACGAAGCGGTAACTTTGGATCAGATGAAAGATCATATAAAAAGCCAGTGTATAATAAAAGATGAACAAAATGAAGAAATATACACATGTAATAATAAAAGAATTACAAATCTTGAAGATCCACAACAAATGGATAATGCTGTCAATGTAAACTATCTTGCTAGACTTTTGGGTACTGTAATGTTTGATTTTCACAATATGATACCAGCATATCCAGGACATAACAAAGTGCATCCAGATCAAAGAGATCAATGGATTGATAGGGTTATTATGAAGCAATATTTTATGTCTAGCAGAACAAAGATGCTTAGAACTAAACCTGTAGAAAGATTTCACCATTAGAAAAATGTTTACAATGCAGTTTTACCTCACGAAGCGGTGACTTTGGATTAGATGAAAGATAATATAAAAAAGCAAGTGTTAATAAAAGATGAACAAAATGAAGAAGTACACACATGACGTAATGATACAACATATTCAAAATATAACAAAGAAGATGAAAATACAAAAAAGTATAATATGGATTGATAAAGGTACATAATAAGAAATCAATTCGTAAATGAAACATTCATTGTCAAACACTTGAGGAGTGAAGCCGATGTGGGTACATTCCCCTATAAATAGAGATGTTAAAGGTTAAGCACATCAGTCGTGATATAGAGAGCTTGAAGAGAGGAAGAGGATTGACATCATCAGCAGTTTCTCTATTATCTAAACCAATTGGAGCAATTGTTAACAAAACAATAGATTTACTACCAGTAGAACTGCATTTGCCTGGAGGATATCAATACTGTGGACCTGGAACAAAATTGAAAAAACGTCTGGAAAGAGGAGATTCTGGAATAAATAAACTAGATCAAGCTTGCAAACAGCACGATATAGCATATTCAAAGTTTGCAGATACAAAAAATAGATCCATAGCGGATAGAGCGCTTGCTGAAAAGGCTTGGCAAAGAGTAAAATCTAGTGACGCAAGTTTTGGTGAAAAAGCAGCAGCTTTGGCAGTAACAGCAGCAATGAAGACAAAAACTACGTTTGGAGGAGGAAAGAGGAGGAAAGGCCGAAAACGAACGGTTAAAAAGCAAGGAGGTAGTATTAAAAGGAAAAGAAGGAATAATCAAAATAAAAAAAACAAGAAACCAACAATATGGTCAATGATAAAAAAAGGAGGAGGATTATACTTAAGACCATACCGTGTGTATTAAACAAGAAAAAACAAATACTAATTCCAAACAAAGAGTTGACAAATAAAGAATTAATTATATACGCTTCTTGTATGAAAATACCATTTTTTAGAGGAGTGTTTATGAAAGATGCATTGCCCGGTAAAATATGGAAAAATGAGACTGGAATAGTTAATTTAGAAAACAGTGAAGGTCCTGGCACTCATTGGATATGTTATAAAAAACTTGATCGAATTATTTATTATTTCGATAGTTACGGTAATATGCCACCACCTAAAGAGCTTCAACGTTACTTTCGCACAGCAAAACAAGTATTTTACAACTATAACAGAGAACAACCTGACAATACAACAATTTGCGGTCACTTATGTTTAGATTTTTTAGCTAGAAGCGTTAGTCAACTTTAAGATGTCTTCCTATACGGTCTCATTGACCGGCACTTCATCAACTCTGCGCAGTATTCTATTTCCAGCTCTACGATTGCAAAAAGGAAGATTATGGGAAGCTGCATTATTGGATTTAACAACATACAATTCTATTCCAAATATTTCTGAAGGAGTCAATAACAAATTACACTATTTCAAAAGCAAAAATAATTTGGGAGAATTAACACCAATGAAAGAAATTAGTTTACCGACAGGATCTTACGAAATAGACCATATTAACGAATTTATACAAAAACAAATGAAAAACGAAGAACTTAACGAACTTGTTCAAAAGGAATCAGAAAAAGAATATATAACAATAAGAGGAAATAACAATACCATGAAAGCTGAAATAACTTCTTCCTATTATATTGATTTTACTCAAAAACATTCAATTGGAGGATTATTGGGATTTTCTGAAACAACTCCAATACTAGAACCTAAAAAGACCTATTCTGGTGATAAAACTGTAACAATACTGAAAGTTAATACGATAGACATTACATGTAACATTATACAAGGATCATACAGAGATGGAGAGAATAGTCATATATTGCACACATTCTATCCGACAGTCGCCCCAGGTTTTAAGATTGTGGAAAAGCCACAAAACTTGGTGTACCTTCCCTTAAACACCAGTGTGGTTTCAGACATCGTGTTGAACATACTAGATCAAGACGGAAACCTCATAGACTTCAGAGAAGAACGTATTACGATCAGGATTCACATAAAAGCATCAACCTAAACCATGGGATTGTCATTCAAGAAGAGAGAGTTGTCGGGTAAACACCTAACTAGCTCATCATCTGCAAAAGGATTAACTACTGAAAACATTCGGTTTTTACAGGATATTGGATTAAAACTCATTGAAAATGGAAATACTGGATATAGCACAAGGACCGACATTCGACGAGACTTTATGGGAAAAGGAGTATCACACGCACAACCCCTACGCTTCGTCAAAATTGAATAATAATGATGAAATTAGAATTCCTATACAACAACAGGATATTTACACTCTTCCATGCGAAAGTTATCTATATATTGAAGGAAGAGTAACAAAAAAAGATGGAACAGCTGGAACCACCGTTCCTTTTATCAATAATCCAATGGGATTTTTATTTGATGAAATTAGATATGAAATATCTGGAGTAACTGTGGATTCTACAAAGAAAGTAGGTTTAACAAGCACATTAAAAGGATTAGCATCTTTGACACAAAACGAGAAGAATTTGTTAAGAATTGGAGGATGGGTTGCACCCGATAACGACACAATCACCCCTGATTCTGCAGGGAACTTTGATTTCTACATACCATTGAAATTATTTCTAGGCTTTGCTGAAGATTACAGAAGAGTAATAATAAATGTGAAACAGGAATTAGTGTTATTAAGATCATCAAATGATAAGGATACTATTTGCGCAGCAACTGGAACCACTGATGCAAATTTAGACTGGAATTTAACTTTGGACAAAATCGTTTGGAGAGTACCACATGTGCGATTAAATGACGAACATAGAATAACACTGTTGAGACAACTGAAATCAGATAGAGATATTGTAATACCATTCAGAAGTTGGGAATTTCATGAATATCCAGTTTTACCTAAAACACAAAGACATACATGGACTGTAAAAACATCTACTCATTTGGAAAAAGCAAGATATGTAATATTTGCACTACAAACAAAAAAAAGGAATAATATACTAGCTAATGCCGGTCATTTCGATCATTGCAAACTAACAAATTGTAAAGTGTTTCTTAATTCACAATTTTTCCCTTACGACAACTTTAATATTTCTTTCACTAAGAAGAGGTACACTGTTTTGTATGATATGTACGCTAGATTCCAAAGTTCATACTACGGGAAAACAAACACCCCGATACTGTCTCCCGAGCAGTACGAATCAAAAGCTCCAATAATTGTAATAGATTGTTCAAAACAAAACGAATCTGTAAAGTCATCAAGTGTGGATATAAAAATAGAAATGGAGTTTGAAGAGAACGTTCCTGATGCAACATCTGCATATTGTTTAATTTTGCATGATAAAATTGTAACGTACACACCATTGACGGGATTAGTCAAAACAGTGTTGTAAATGAGTTTCACCACAACCACCAGTCGGCTATAAAAGGAGGAGCTTCGCACACCACCAATCAGTCTTTGCTCGTTCGTTGAATGGGTAACATCCTACACTACATCATGAGTAAAATGAGTTCTCCATCAGTCGTACAAAAGGATGCAGAGGAAGCAGCATTATTGGATCAAGAAAACCATCAAGAAATCGTCAATGAAATAGAAGAGTTTTTAAAGTTTCGAAAACAAGAAGACAAGGAGGACAAGGAAGAAAAAGAAGAAAAAACTAAAAAAAATGGCACTAAAAGGAAGCGGAAAGATGAAGATACAATCCCAATTAATATTTTGAAAGAAGTTTTCCTACGCATTTACTATCCTATCTCACTATGTTTGGGTAAAAGTGTAACAGCTGGACTAATGAAATCTTCGGAATATACACCTACAGTAATCTTGCAGCATGGTACAAAAATGGTTATATTTTCTGAAACGGCATGGGAATCTTTTCTAAAACATTTAAATCTAATTGAATGTTACTTAAATACTAATGTTTGCGGAAGGAAAACTAATATTCGACTTTTGGATTCTGACAATGAAATTGACATAGTAAAGAATCGTGGAACACTACAAGTACGATTTAGAGATTTAACTCAACATGAAAGTAAAATTTTACTCTCACGTGAAGAATTCTACATTTTAATGCATGCAACGTCTCCTATCTCTAGATATATGAAACAACTTGTATTCTCAAGTTCAATCATCAAAGAGTATTTAATTGATACACTGGAAAAACAACCGGAAAGCACCATATTATACGGACACGTGGATACATCTATTTTTAATAGATTGCCTCATGAAGTTGGTATGTGGAGACAGTTAAGGAACTTCGAATCAATTGATGAAGAAGCGATAGAAGCGATAGAAGCTGTTGAAGAATATGAAACTATAAACCAAGAAGAACCAGCAACCCAAGAAGTGTAATTAAAGAAAAACAGTATAAAAGAGTGACCAAGGCGCGGTGTGAATTCAGTTGAACACTATACGTGGTGGTGTGTAGATAGGGTTAAACATTATGGATATAAAACCCTGTGTAATAGAATTTCAAGCATTTCGTGATAACAAAGATGAATTTGTGATAAAAGAATTAGTGATTTTAGATTTGATTACACATGTCGTATACCCGTTTATATTTGAAGCTCCATTTTCAGTAAACCAATTGAATGACAAAGCAAGAAGAACAAACAAATGGATAACCAAACATTTTCACCATATTCAGTGGAACGAAGGATTGATAAGCTATAAGCACTTAAACAATATCATGTATCATTTTTCTAACAAGTTTTCCCATATTTATACAAGAGGATCGGAAAAAAGACAATGGATACAACAATACACATATCACGATGTTTTCGACATAAGAATGGACAAGGATCATCAAATTAATTATGGACCTATTTGTACTTTAACAGATCACTCTTATCGCACAGTAACACAATGTGCACTACAAAACGCATACCGATTAGCTAATTTTCTAGTTCTTCACTATTGGGACAGAAATAAATTCAAACAGCAACAGTGGAAGTATTACGAAGGAAATAGCAGTGGAGGGGGGAACGTGTGCTATAAATACAGTGGACAGTCTCAGGATCCTCATCAGTATTACTCCAGACATCGCAGAGGCAACATCTCACAGGGTAGTCCTAATCAAGAAAATGGCTTCACAACAGTTTCTCCAGTCTTTGGTGGATCAGTTCAACACCCAGTCCAAATCCAGCATTCTAAGTACTAAGAAATGTCACGAATTGAAGGAACACAAACACTACATCGTTCACGAGCTGAAGAAGACAGAAACTTCACATGGAGACGCAATTTTAGCATCACTGAGCGAGGCACCGTTTTCACCAGGTGATGAACCGAAATTTCAAGTTTATCTTCCAAGACGATTTGTACAGCAACTACAAAACGAAGACCTGCGAGGTATTCAACCAGGATCCCTCTATTTGGTATCACACGGAGTTTGCGGAAACAATTCCACTGAACTATCTCTACACATCACCCATCAATGTTAGTTTTAAGTTTTTTTCTGTAAATAACCATCTATGTACATATTTTTGTTAAATGTTTTTGTCATTAAAAAAATAAATAAAAAAATTAAAAGAGGAAACAACATATCAGCATATAATTAATTCTATATGCTGATATGTTGTTTCTTTTTTTAAAATTCAAACAAATGACCTTGAACTTTTTTACTATAAATAACAGG
Source organism: Macrosteles quadrilineatus (assembly GCF_028750875.1). Lineage (NCBI taxonomy): Eukaryota > Metazoa > Arthropoda > Insecta > Hemiptera > Cicadellidae > Macrosteles > Macrosteles quadrilineatus. Next base: position 52,887,170 of record NW_026542600.1, read on the forward strand.
TCTTACACGCAGTTGCTCTCAGTCTTGTTTTAACAATTCACCGAGCATCATGTCACAGCGTAAATACAATTTACCTTTTGTTTACAAATCCAAATACGATTTGGATAACTATTGTTGTACTTTAAAATGTTTTAGAAAGCCTGAAAGTAAAGTTGATGGAAAAGCTTGTAAAAAATGTGAGTCTGTTGGCTATTGCAAATGTAGGTGTAAAACATATCAAGACAAGCATCAAAATTACATACACGATCTAACACAAATGGTTAACCTACTATGGAAAAATGTAGACTAACTTGTGACAGATGCATGAGAGCTGCTGACTCTTGCACTATAAATAGCAGCTCACAACACATTGCTTTTCATTCTTGTTTTAGAATTCAGTCGAGCAACATGTCACAGTGTAATTCCAATTCATCTTTTGATCCCAAATCGGAATACGATTTAAAATACTATTGTTGTAATCTAAAGTGTTTCAAAACACCTGAATGTCAAGTAGATGGAATGGCTTGTAAAAAATGTGAATCGTTCTCCTATTGTCAATGTAATTGTAAAACGTATCAAGAAAAACGGAAACATCACTCACAAGACAAGGGACGTAGAATCAAAATACTTTTAAAACGGATGGAATGATGCCCTCATGATGCTCTCCCCCACCTCTACTACTTTCCCCCACCTCTACTGCTTTAGCTCCGCCCACTTCGTCAGGGACCTGCACTTCTTTACACGCAACAGTCACTTCGCATCCAGCTCTTCACCAGTCAACTCAACCTTTCTCGTTTACTTTGCACAAGATGGCCAACCTACAACAACAACAACAACAACAACAACAGTGGACAAGTGATATTGAAGACTCTGACCTACACCAAGCATGCATCGAAGCAGAAGAGCAGGAGCGAAAACGAAAGGAAAAAAAACTACTTCAACTGCTAGAGGAGGAGAAAGAGATTCGACGCAAATTTGATCGTGTTTGGTGCGCTCAGCCTCGAGACAACATCGAATGGGCCGAGCACAATGCAGACATGGCAAGATGGAAAGAGCTCCATAATACAATAGAGGAGTTGAAGAAGTAAACATCCAAGTACACAAGCGTCGCCGAACTACACAAAACGGCCTTTATAAAGGCCACCAATAAACTCATTCGTTTTACACTTTAGCAAACGCTCACTCTAGATACGTACGTTCGCACATGTTTTCCTTATTTATTGTAATAGTATGTAAGTTATTGTCATCCCTCATGTTTTATACAAATAAACAATAAACAAAACAAGGAAGCTATCCTACACTACAACTGTAGGCTAGCTTCCTTTTTTTAAAACACAAACAAATGACCTTGAAAATCATATGATCATCCTAATTATGACGTCAGCTCAAATCCGCTATAAAACACGCCATTTCCACCCCTATCGTACCTAACTGTCAAATCCCCCGTCATTTCCGGCTTTACACGTCATTTCCGCTTAACGGTCAAATCAGCTGGTGTGGCAAAACAGCTTAGGGGCTACTACTTACTTTACTGTACAATATCTATAGTTAGAGGTGGTACCAACGAAAGTATTAATCTTATTGTGCTAAATAATTTATTCTGACGTTTTTGTTGGAAAGGTTTACAAACCTTTTTTGAATCGCACCAACGGATATGATGATTGAATATACACATGAATATATAATGGACATAAATATGATGTTCATATATTAAAGTCATCATGAAAAAGGGTAAAAGTCGACATTTTGAGCTCTTTTCAACCATCGTACTTTACGCTATGCTATGTATTCCCTTTTCCGCAGTCGTTGTCTTAAAATGACTTTAATTAACCCCAGGAAAGAAAGTAATGGTGACAAGTTTAACAGCAGTGGGATTTACAAATTAAATTTAATAATCATCCAAAATCCTAAAAAGGACAAACAGGAAGATCACTCAAAATCCACTTTAAGGAGCGTCTCCCCAAGAAAACCACCTCCCAATAGTCGAAATGTATGGAACATCTCATGCAATGTGGACAATTACAATTCAATTTTAAATAATTTGCAAGTAATACATAAGTGCAAGAAAAACTATTTAATGTTCATTTAAGTCTTATGAGATATATAAGGCATTACAGTGTGTACCAGTTAATGTAATGAATGACAAAGTAAACACTTAAGGAAATCTATTCTTCGACACTGCGATACGCCTGAAAAAGAGCAATGCCGTCACGGGTGTAAACTACACCACAGACAACGCTCTTGCATCCTGCAATATTCGCCCTGAATTAATCGTGTATATACCAACAATATAATCTTGATTGTTATAAAATACGTACGTGTGTACGTGAGATGTGGTCACCGCGACGACAATACATATTTGTCAAATGCAATTTTTTGTCTAAATGGTATGTAGTGACTGTTTTATGTTAATATTTATGACGAAGCTATAGTGGATGCCTGAAGAAGACAGTGTCTTGACGAAGTACGTCAAAAATTAGCAGCATATAGGAAAACTATAAAGTAAAAAATTATATTTATTAATATCTGACGTTCCAGTAGTAGGAAATCAATTCTAACTCAATTTCTTGTCCTTAAAGGGGTTTGAATCTCACAGTTGAAGACTCATTCAGTTTTGCCCAAACCCTCAGACGGAGCTGTGGTGTCTTACACATCAAGAAACATTTTAATTTAATATATCCAAGACCTTAAGAAAGAATAACAAGTCGCACTAATCGTGGCATCCTCAAGCACATTTTGTGACGTTATTGTAACCAAGTAACATATTCCTCTTTCAAGGGTTTTGTTTTTGTGATGGATTTAATTACAATGAGAATAATCCCTTTTACTGACTGGCTATGCCAACAGAGTGGTGTCACACTCATCCATGTACAAGAAGCAAAGAGTAGGAATATTATATAACATCGTAACGGAAATTAGACACCTCTAACAGATGTCTTTAGTTAGGGGAATAAAAGAGGTATGTTGGTGTATACAGTCTGATTTATCCACCTGGTCCATCCGTTTTAACCCTTTATCATAAAGAAATACTCCCGCTACCGTAAAGCTGCAGACTAAGTGAATTTAAATTGGTCTGGTATGATTTTTACTAAGATATTTCCATAAACAAGACACATTTATTCCCCATTTAAATAGATTTGATAAGTACCTAGGTTTACTGCCACAGAGAAGGTCAAGAGTGTTACCTAAAAATGTTAATAGTATAGGATGAAATAAATACATTTGCCAAATCTGATCAACAACAACCTTGAAAGATTTTGCAACAAGCTTGATCCAATAATAAGTAAATTGCAAAATTGTAATTTTTCCCTAAAAATTAAAGTTTTTTTGAAATTTTTTCTGCACCGTTTGATTTTACATCAACGCTTCAATTTACAAAAATGTTTTTCAAGCTCTAAAGGATGTCTGCAATGAAATTGGGCATTTTAAAGTTTTAAGGGTAACATTTGAAAATCCTATTTTCGACCATTTTTAACTCCAGAATACCCCAAGTCCCATTACCTGATCTTGCTGGTTTTCGAAGTCATTTAAGTTTATCCAGCCCTACACCTTTAAGCCAAATTCAATCGAAATTGGACCAAAATTACTCGAGTTATCACGTTTACCTCTAGGGACATCAAAATGAAAAAAAAGTAAATCGGTCTCGGACCTAGGTCTTACCGTGCCACCTACGAATGGCACGAGGAACACTTAATCCTTTACAAAGATTAAGTTCCCTATAGGGGAATTCACTGAAAGTCATCAAAACTGTTCATACAGTATTCACTATTAGGAGTTTTACTCACATTCATATTGACTCCGGGTTTGTCCTCTATCAGTTGTCTGGTGATGTCCTTGCAAGTTTTCCTTGTCCTAGGAGGAATCTTGCTGTCGTCCTCCCAGTATCTGCTGGCCGAGTGAGCATACAGGGCTGCCGGTGTCGCATGGGACACCCGGGTATTGGTCACTAGACCCGTGGACTTTCCTGGACAACGTCAAGAAATATAAATACCCATACTAAACCTCGTACCAGAGCTTTGCTGACAGAAACAATTCAATGCTAATATAAATACTTATCATGAATCTTTTTAGTCTTTCACTTACAAACAACTTAGTTGTTTAGTCAAGACTGTTATTACCTTATTTAACAGAATTTAAATTATGACCTTCAGTAGTACTTTGAGTCACATAAGATCAATATTAATATTAAGAGCCATTTACGACAATTAAATAATAAAATCCTTAGATATTTATTTAGGTATATGGTTGAAATAGTTAACAATATTTTTATTATAAATGCACGTGCTTTATGTTTATTGATTGCCTACCACTCTAAAGTAAATTATTTTAGGATTGTTTTTACCTTTGAACACAATATCTGTTGAAAAATACCCGCAAATAGAATCGGCACACGATCTTTCAAGTTCACTACAGCCCTTAAAATCATTATTAGTTTTTCATGTACCTTTTTAGTTGTTTAATACACAACTTAAATGTTAAGATAATTCGAGAGATAGAGCTACATTAAAGCCCTTGTATTCATCTGAGCTGAGAAAACCAAAGCTTTGTGCTATCGAATATGCAGATCGTGCAAGAAATGTTTCCATGGATCAGGATTTTGAAAAAGATATTAATTAAAATAAAAATGAACTGAAAATATTACAAAGTAAAAATAACCCAAAAAAACTTTTAGTTATCTAGTAATTGTAAAATTTATACGACTTAGGCTATAGTACGTTATTTTCGCGTATATTTCTAATGGGTTCAGTGGGTTGAAATTAATTGAACGAGACATGGGGAAAATCACTTGCTAAAAAAACTACAATCGCATGCTTCAATAATAAATTTTTAACCGTCAAGGGATTTAGGATACGGTCATTTAACTGTTTACAAGTCTCTCGGGACTCTTAAAAACCACTGCGCCTGACATCTGCAATAAAAATAAAATATAAAATGTTTGTTTAGAACTTGTATTTTTAGTTGATATTACAAATTTAACACTTAATTTTCATAAAAAAACCATACGTTATTTATAAAGAAAAAGCATACGTTATTTAATCGGCTACATAATAAACAAAATTTAACGAATTGTAATATAAATAAATCATAACTCGGTTTCGTAAAAGCCATTTCGTACATGAAAACCTTTTACCGTAGAAACAAACCATTACTGTTGCCATAGCACACGATTTTTTTAAGAAAATTATACTCAGAGAACGCGGATCAGCACTTTATATTATTTGATAAAAAGTGATTTTCAAAGAATTTATACTCATTAAATTTAATTATAACAAAGCTTATAAAATACTTTATACGAATGGTAAGAAACAACATCTGTCTATGAAAATAATTTTATCAGCTTTTAATTAACAGCTTACAACTATTTAGAACAAAATATCAAAGAATAAATAATATTAATGGTTTAATTAATGCTTATAAAGTATTTAATCACCCTGTTTACCACTAAGAAATCATTTCAAATCTAACTAATGTTCAGTAAGAAGTACAATGCGAGGGCACAGAAGGATCAGAGTGCAGTCTAGATTGTGTTTAAACTAGATTACAAGTCAAGTTTTATGGCAGTCTATCTCAAAATTATATGCAACATTAGTTTGTAATGATGTGTAAATCAATTTAAAATAGCTTGCATATGTGGGAACTTGGAACCTTCCTGACATTAAACTCAGATTAAAGCTACAACTTTTATACTATGGTATTTTCCTCTTACTTGACCACCTGCCTTTGCTGGATATATATTTTTACCACTCCGTACTGAAAGATGCTATTTTCGATAACATCTGATACCAAAGAAAGTATTCTCGCTCTAAATTTACTTTTCCTAGCAAAATGTTAAAAAAAGTAAAAAATGTTAAACTAACTACAGTAGTGTGAGTAATAAAATATTTATATTACTTTATATTTATATTTATCTGAGTATTCTATAACTATGAAACCATCATACGTTGTGAAGTAGATATTCAACGATAAAGAGTCTAAAACTTAATGGCTGAAATATTTCGAGTTTAAGTTGTAAAATGGGGTAGAATAAGGCAGAAGCTAGTCAAGTTTGCCCCATTTTACAACTAAAAGTCATAATATTTCAGCTGTTTCTCATTCGATCTTTTTGAACTTGGTATCGTTTGATAAATGAATAAAAAAGCCAAATAAAAGTGTTGTTGACATTTTCTCATAAAACCAGCCATTTTCGAGTAATTTAAGTTGAAAAATTTAAATGGCCGCCATTTTGAAATTTTAGGTTGAATCGAGATGAACTTTTTTTCTAACATGGGTATCTTCTACCTTCACATACATACCAAGTTTCATAAAAATCGGTTAAAAATATTAAAAGATAAAAATGTTTATGTAAAAAAATAAAATGGCGTATATCTGGTTAACGAAGCGATTTTGGAAAAAAATTTTATTCTTGATTTGCTCTATATTTTGACTCAATAAATCACTAGTTAAAATATTTCCCCACCTTTTTTGAACACCCTGTAGAAATATAGTAAAAACAACAGAAATAAAACTGTCTCTGGTGGCCAAATCTTATTAGGATTTTCAACTTCAAACTTATTGCATTGGAAAGCTCAACACCAGAAACTGAATATCGACGAGTTCAGATTCAGTTTGATGTAACATACTTTTTTGTCGTTGAAACTGGGTATTTAATTGTTCGCAAAATTCATTAAGCTATTTAATGTTAAGTGAATAACATTAAACATTAGGTTGACGTAATAAGGGTGTGCAAATTATTACTCAAAATAACATTAGTAATCAATAATAGATTAGAGCTAATTAGTATGTAATTATGTCAATTTACAAGAATAAAATAAAATAATTGTGTTAAATTAGTTATTAGTTATAATACCCTAAGGACTACCCTGCCATGCCATCGTATTTTAATTATATATTCAGCATAATATTATTGTACACTGAAGCTTTGACATTCAAAACACCACAATTGAAGTAGTTTTCTACAAATTAAATGTTAATATAATCTATTACGCTAAGTGAGCGACTTACGTTACCTTTTCCATAGTTTGCAAAGTATTATTTCATAAATTATAGTTATTTATTCAATTCGATCTTGGTAAATGTGACAGAAGGAATCACTAAACAGAACGAGAACGCTTAAAACCTCGCTCATAATTTATTGATTAAAGTTATTACAGCTTCAGTGATAAACATGAAATTCATTCTAAATACAGGCACTTTTTGCAATTTTATTTAGCTTAAAAGAAACAAAAAATGTATACGTTTCATTGTTGTTCTACTCATAATGTTTAACTAGACAGCCAGAATGATTTGAAAAAATGACATGTCTCTAATTGTATAGTGAATGAGTATTATTAATTAAATATATAATTATTATTCTTAGATTATCTCAAGAGCATATTTTTATACTTATTTTATACATCATAAGTAGTATAGTTTGTCGCCGCCGTTTTTTGAGGTGCGAGGTTTTTGGGCCAACTCCCCCCCCCCTCACCCCTCACCCCCTCACCACTCCCCTCTGCCCCATGCACAATTGCTAGTACATCTATCATTCCCCTTTCCAGTTGATATATTATATTACTATTTCAAAATCATGTATGTGCGAACTCGGCTCATGGCGTGGGCGCGCTCCGGGCTCCTGCTTCTTGCCTCTAGTGGTGACGTGGTGAAAATGTCACTCCCTTGGGCTTGCTCCTTGCTAGTCTTGGATCTGTTGAAGTAATTTTTACAAATTTTTAATTTCTAGCTGAAAATTTTTAAAATTTCCAAAATTTTGAAATTTTCGAAAAGTCTATAAATAGAAGTGGCACAAATTTTTTTTGTTATATATAAAAATGAGGCCCACCTGTCAACACTGCTCTGTGTCGCTCTCCACCAAAAGTAACCTGATTCGCCACTACAAGGTAATTCATCAAATGAATGTATGTAAAGTTTGTAATTTAATCTGTGATAGTAACATTGCTCTAAAATCACATATATTACAAAGTCACAAGAGTTGTAGTTTTTGTAAGAAAAATATTGTTGGACATTTTAGAAGACATGTAAATTCTTGCAACAAATGTCCATACACGATGATTAAATTTGTTGGTGAATCGATTAGAGCTGAACTTGAAAATAATCTCAAGTCTTGTCCTCTGCCGATAAAATGGACGTTAGTTAGGAGAATCAAATTTATAAAATATTCAATGGATCAAAATGGAAAATTAGTTAATGAGAAAGATTGTATTGCGGATTTTAGAAGCCTTACTATCTTAACTATTGAGAAGAGAGATTTAAAGCCTCAAATTGAAAATGCACTTTTAAAGATTGATGCTTCCATACACAAATATCAAGCCCAAGGCAGTGGATGGATATATGACCATACTAAATATTGGCAGTTGCACGTTTACAAGTATAAACCCCTAACTCCAAAGTCATATATCCCCACACCAAAAACTATTCAATCAAAACATGCTGTTTTAAATATAAAGAATTATGATAATAAATGCTTTCTTTGGTCGATTTTAGCAGCTTTACATCCAAGGAACTCTAATGAACATGCTGAAAGGGTTTCTAATTATGTACCCTATGAAAGTCAGTTAAATATGGCAAATATAAAATATCCAGTAAAAATATCTGATATAGATAAATTTGAAACACAGAATAATATAAGTGTTAATGTATTTGGGGTTGAATATGATAAATTTATACATCCATTAAGAACAACTAAACTGAATACTAGTAATACTCATGTAGATCTATTGTTATTACAAGAAGGTCGTAAATCACATTACTGTTTAATTCGTGATTTTGATAGGTTAATGTTCCACTCTACAAAAGATGACCATAAAAAGCATTTTTGCAAGTTGTGTTTGCAACATTTTTACACTAATGATATATTAGAACGTCATACAATATATTGTAAAAACTTTGATGCTCAACGAGTGGAAATGTCTAAACAAGATACATTACAATTTAAAAATTATAAATATCAACTTAAAGCCCCATATGTAATTTATGCAGATTTTGAATGCTTTATAAACTCTAATATACATATTCCATCGGGATTTGCATTTGTCGTAGTAAAAGATTCAAAAATTATTTCTGAAGAGTTGTACAGTGGCACAAATGTTATGGATGTGTTTTTTGAAAGATTATTTCAGACTTATGATTATATTAAAAATCAAATGGCAATATATATTCCTCTTCAAATGACCCCTGAGCAAGAGGTATCTTTCCAAAACTCAACACATTGTCATATTTGTGAAAAGCCCCTATATTTTGATAGGGTGAGAGATCATTGCCATTCCTCTGGCCAATACCGTGGAGCTGCCCACAATGATTGTAATTTAAATTATAAAGTAACAAAGAAAATACCAGTATTCTTCCATAACTTGAAAAATTATGATGGTCACATAATAATGCAACATTTGGGAAAGTTTAATAAACGTAAATTAAATTGTATAGCTAAAGATATGGAAAAATATATATCATTCTCTGTTGATGATTTAGTATTTTTAGATTCATACAACTTTCTGTCCCTTCCATTATATAAATTGGCTTCCAATTTGAACACATTTAGATTCATACAAAATCCACTACTACAACGTAAAGGTGTATATCCCTATGAATATATGACGGGACCAGATAAGTTCGCAGAGTCTCTACCCCCAATTGAAACATTTTACAGTTCTATAACTAAAGAACATATCTCTCCCAATGAATACGAACATGCTAAAAATGTATGGACCCATTTTAATATAAATAATTTACAAGAATATCATGATTTATATCTTAAAACAGATGTATTGCTACTGGCTGATGTGTTTGAGACATTTAGAGACCTGTGTTTAAAAGATTACAAACTTGACCCTGTACATATGTATTCACTTCCTGGACTTACATGGGAGGCCTGTCTTAGAATGACAGGAATAAAATTACAATTATTCAAAGATATTGACATGCATTTGTTCATAGAAAGTGCGATTCGAGGAGGAGTCAGTATGATTTCTACACGTTACGCTAAAGCAAATAATAGATATATGGGTGAACATTATGATCCCAATCAAGAGAGTGTCTATTTAATATATTTAGATTGTAACTCGCTATACTCAACAGCGATGTGCGAGCAGCTACCTATGGATGGATTTTGTTGGACGAATGAGATAGACTACAAATATAATCAAAATGATGAGTTTGGATACATTTTAGAAGTTGATTTAAAATATGATAAAAGCTTACATGATTTACATAATGACTATCCATTAGCACCAGAGAAAATGAATGGCAAATTAATGCCAAATTTAAATGACAAAACTAAATATATTTTACATTATAAAGCATTACAAAAATATGAGGAATTGGGTTTGATTGTAACAAAATACCATAGAATTTTAAAATTTAGACAGTCTAAATGGCTTGCGCCCTATATTAATTTTAATATTGAAAAACGCAAATGTGCTAAAACTGATTTCGAAAAAGACTTTTATAAATTGTTAAATAATAGTCTCTTTGGTCGAACAATCATGAATCAACGCAAGTTTCGTGATATATATCTCAAGGATGAGTCACTATTAACAAAATATGTCACTAATCCAAGGTTTGACTGTAGCAAAAAGTTTGATAACAATTTACATGCTATACATTTAAATAAATTAGTTGTAAAGTTTAATAAACCAATATATTTAAGAATGACGATTTTGGATATCAGTAAAGTAATAATGTATGATTTCCACTATAATTATATGTCAAAATTTAAGAATAAAAGATTTCTAATGACAGATACAGATTCATTAATGTATGCTATAAATACAGAGGACTTTTACAAGGAAATAGAATGTGACTTACACTATTTTGATACCTCTGGATATAGTAAAGACCATTTCTTATACTCTGATAAAAATAAAAAAGTCACTGGAAAGTTTAAAGATGAATTAGGTGGTCATATTATGTATGAATATTGTGGTTTAAGACCAAAGTTATATTCTTACATTCCTCTAAAATGGTTATATGAAGAAGACAAGCAAGCTTTAGAGGTGAAGAAAGCTAAAGGAGCTGATGGTGCCACTGTTAAACATCTCCTTAGACATCAACATTATTTGAACTGTCTTGCAACTGGGCAAGATTACTATGAGAATGTGACAAGAATTAAATCTACAAATCATCATCTTCAAACCTTGACCATGAATAAGAAAGTACTATCGTTTGACGATGACAAGAGGTTTATTCTTGAAGATGGCATCAATACTCTTGCGTTTGGTCATTATAAAATTGATGTTTAAAATGTGTAGATATATAATAAATGCAAATGTTAAAAAAAATCTTTCATTTATTTACCCTTACCATCCTCTTGATAGAATTGGTCAAACATAAATCTATATTTGCCATTATTCTTTGGCCTTTCTTTGTCTATTACGAAAAAGCCATATTTAGTTTTATCCCAACATTGATGACAGAGATTTTTAAATTGGTCAAATGAAAAGTCATTACCAACATGATTGTGATATACATGTTTTAAATTTAAATCATCTTGTTTGAATAATATTAGGAAATTTACATTATCACGTAAATGTTTGTGTACTTTGCTGTAAGATTGACACAAGTAAAAACAGTTAATATTTTTATGTCGACCCATTGAGAAAAATTGTGTAATATTTGGACTATTTATGTCATCAAATACAACAACTGACTGTGATTTTACATCATTTGGTGTGATTTCACAGTCAGTAAACGTGTGTAATTTCACTTCATCACACAAACTAAATATTTCAATTATTTTTTTATATTTTTCTTGTTCTAACGATTTGGATATTAAATATAAGTTTGTAAATTTTAATCCTTCCTTTCTTACAATTAAGTTATAAATTACAACCGTCTTCCCACTTCCACTTGGACCGCAAATAACACATCGAATATTGGTAGGAAATAGACCCAACTTCTTTGGTATATTTTCCTTAGTATTTACTATTTTAAATTTGTGTTTTTGTTGAATAAAAGACATTTTTTATATAATAAAAATGGTAAAAAATGTTAATAAGAAAACATGTAAAAAGGGCAAAGGTTTATTCCTAAAGCCTTACAGGGGTCGAGGGTTATTGAATACTCTTATAAATAACCTTCCATTCCCACTTCACATACCATCATATCAGTACTGTGGACCTGGAACGAATATACGTGAGAATCTAGCTAAAAATGTACCTCCAAAAAATAAACTAGACTCTTATTGTAAAGAGCATGACATATTCTACATGAATAATCCCGATACCGCTGCTCGGAACAAAGCAGACATGAGATTAGCAGACTTAGCTTGGACTAGAGTTACAGCCAATGATGCAAGTCTTGCTGAAAAAGCTGCTGCTTATGCAGTGACAAATTTGATGAGGGCAAAAGCAAAAATGGGAATGGGATTAAAATTTAATAAAAAAGATGGACAACTACCAGCTGTTAGAGGCCGCAAAAGACGTGCCTCACTTCAGAGGGGTGTACCTAAAAAACGAGCTAAAAAATCTAACACCAAGAGTAAAAGAGTGCGGAATAGTTAATTTAGACAGTTCATCTGGCACACATTGGACAGCATATCGTAAAAATAAAGATATTGTAATTTATTTTGACCCATTTGGAATCCAACCTCCAAAAGAAGTAATTAAATATTTTGAGGGATATAAAATATTCTATACAACTGATCAAATACAAGATTTAAATAGTTCTATTTGTGGAATTTTATGTTTATCATTCATAAAAAATATTTCTTTATAAAAATGGATTCATTTACTATAACATTTTCGGGTACAGAGCCAGAGCTAAAGTCAGTGTTCTTTCCTCCCATAGAATTAAATGATGATTATGTAATTGGATTAGTAGATTTTCAAAGTTATAATTCTATATTTAATGTGAAAAAACCTCTAAATACTTTAACATATTACAAAGTAGAGAAAATAACATTACCAAAAGGAGATATCTCAGTTGATGATTTAAACCAGTTATTAAATGTCAAACTTAAAGTTATAGTAGATAAAAATGGAGAAGCATTAATTAATACTAAATCCAAACTTTTATTCAAAGGGCTTATTCCAAAATTAAATCAACTTAAAGGCAAAAAATTAACCATTAGTGAAGGTGATGATGTTTTCTATTATGACCACAATGCTCCAGTTACAATAGAAATTTCTGAAGGAACATATGAGGTGGTTGAGCTTGCAAAGGAAATTCAAAAGCAAGTCCCAGACTTTTTCCTTACAGCTAATAATAAAACTATGAAAGCTACACTACTTTCTAGCCACGTGTTTGATTTTACAAAACCATGTTTAGGGTCTGTTTTATTGGGATTTAAAGGTGTTTCTACTCCTGGTGTTCAGTTTGAATCTACAAATAAAATAAACATTAATAATGTAAATGTGATTAGAGTAAAATGTAATATTGCAAACGGGTCCTATTTAAATGGCAACAAATCACACACCATACATAGCTTTTATCCAGAAGCTCCTCCTGGCTACAAAATTATTGAAGTTCCAAGAAATATTATATATTTTCCTGTAAATAAGAGAAGTTTAGATGTTGTCAGTATTACATTTGCCGATCAGCATGACAAGGCAATTGACTTTAACGGAGAAGAAACTACAATTACTTGTCATATAAAAAAGATATGAGAATTTATAAGAATTTATCTATAAGTGTACAAAATGCTAGGTTCCTAAAGTCAATAGGACTAAAGTTAAAATTTTCTATTAATAAAAATGGAAGATTTTTTAGACGTTACAGGGAAATCCCAATTCGACGATAGTGTGGTTAAAATTACAAATCACTCCTATGTTCCCCACAACACTTTAGCAATAAATAATTCTGATGAAATTCGAATATGTATTAATAATCAAGATTTGCTAACTCTCCCATGTAGAAGTTATCTGTATATTAAGGGAGAAATTGAAAATCATGATAAAGGTCATTTTATAAATAATGCATTTGCGTTCTTATTTGATGAAATTAGATACGAAGTCGCAGGTAAAGAAATAGACATTGTAAGAAACCCAGGAATTTCTAGTCTTATGAAAATATTGAGCTCTTACAATAAAACTACTAAATTGTCAAATGTAGCATTTGATTCTGACACGAATTTAAAAGAGTTCCATAAAGGTGGCAAGTTTAGTACTTGTTTACCATTAGAACTGTTAATGGGTGTATTCGAGGATTTTAATAAGGTATTAGTAAATGTCAAACAAGAATTGGTGTTGAAAAGATCCAAAAATGATTTGAATTGTATATTAACAACCACTAGTGCTCCAGCCAGTGGCACTGCTGATACGATTCCCAAAATTACACTTAACTCAATTCAATGGGTCATGCCACATGTGATACCATCAGATGGAGAGAAGTTACAATTACAAAAGATGTTATTGCAAAATAAAAATTTGCAAATTGCATTTAGAAGTTTAGAGTTGCATGAACTTCCATCATATCCCAATACCACAAGACATACATGGTCAGTAAAGACGTCTTCAAGTTTGGAGAAGCCTAGGTATATTATATTTGGTTTCCAAACAGCTAGGGATAATAGTGCACGAAAAAGAACTGATGAATTTGATCACTGTAAATTAAAAAATCTCAAAGTATTTCTAAACTCTGAATATTATCCTTATAGTGATTTGAATCTCGACTTTGAAAATGGAGATGTCTCTAAAGCTTATGAGATGTTTATGAGGTTTAGAGAGACTTACTATAATACTATCCCAGATCCTATGATTAGTAGGGCTGAGTTTATGAAGAAATATCCACTAATTGTAATAGATTGTTCTAGACAGAACGAAACATTGAAGGAAGGAATTGTTGATATTAAATTAGAGATTGAAACTGCAGAAAATGTACCAGCAAATACATCTGCATATTGTTTGATAATACATGATAAAGTGTTTGAGTACAATCCTTTGTCAAATGAGATAAATAAAATGTAAATAAAAGATGAAAAATATTCAACAAGAATTGGTTGACTCTGCAAATCAAATAAGAGAGAAATATAGAGCTTTAAAACGTGGCAAGTTTCTAGAGGCTGAAGAGAGGTTCCAAACATTCCAACCTTTAATAGAGCCATTACAAGAATTAAAGAAAATCACATCAGAGAGGCCTCGAATGGAGATACTCCCAATGACTCCATCTAGAATATCAATGATACCAAGATTACAACCATTACAACCATTACAACCATCCACTCCACAGAAATTAGATTTTGGTCTTTTAGCATCAGACTATTTAGGAAATTACCTCAGTAAAAGTAGTATGACAGACACTACATATGGTATTAGACGAGAAGCAAATACATTTTTTATTGGAAATAAGGAAGTTGATATTGCCAATGATGATGTTACAGTTGCAAATAAAACTTACAAGGGGACAAAAGGCTTGTGGCAGTTGTTAACGTTAAAAGAACCTGAGAACTATACTCAGGCTGATTTGCAAAATTATAAAGAGATTTTGGAAGCTACAAATGGACATTTAAAGAGTTACAAAGATGGTGCACCAATTTCAAGTAATAGACATACTAAATATCTTAATATAATTAAACCTCTATTTAAATCTGTTGGTGAAGGTTTGAGACAAGTGACTGGTAATAAAATAGACTATATTTATTGGGATGATCCTAATGAGCTTGTAGATAGGTTAAGACTTCTTTGGCTAAGTCGCCAAGCCGGTAACTCAGGAGTGGATAATGAAATAGATTCCATTATTGAGGAATTGAGAGAAAGTGGAATTATTTATTAAATAAAAATATGTTTATAGATAAATTTTATCGTTTATATAATCCATATAATAAGCCTGCAGAACCCAGGGCTATTAATGAACCTACTTTAAATTTACAAGACGATAGTTGGAATTGTTTAAACCATAAAATTGGTAATGTTAAAGATGGGGAGTTTGTAGATGATGTATCAACTTTAGGACAGACATTAACTAGAAAAGGTGATGTCTTTTTACAAGGTAAAACTAAATATGAGTTTTTAGAATCTAAGAATAAAAAGTGGAATGCTAAAAAACAGAAAATTACTAATGTGGAAAAGGGTGAAAGTTTAGATGATGTGCCCACTTTACAACAGACTTTAATACGAACAGATGGTGGTACATTTGTACAAGACAATAAAAATTATGAATTTTTAGAATCAGAGAATGGTGTTTGGAATGCTAAGAAACGGAAAATTACTAATGTAGAAAAGGGTGAAAGTTTAGATGATGTGCCCACTTTACAACAGACTTTAATACGAAAAGAAGATGGTAAATTTATACAAGATGATAATAATTATGAATTTTTAGAATCAGAGAATGGTGTTTGGAATGCTAAGAAACAGAAACTTAGCAATTTGATGGAAGGTACAGATAGTAAAGATGCTGTGAATGTTTCACAAGTTCCAAAAATGGAAGCAGGCTATTGGAGTTTTTATAATAAAAGGTTAGTACGTGTTAAACCTGCCATTGATGAAACTGACTGTGTTATAAAAGAACAGACTATAACTTTTGATAAAAAAGAAAAATGTTGGGATGCCAAAAAACAATTTATAAGAAATCTACCAGAGGGGGAACATTCGGATGATATTTGTCTAATGTCACAAGCTATGCATTACGATGGATCAAAATTTGTATATGGAGAAAAAAATTTTAATTTGATGGAATATAATCCTGATTTATTAGTTGCTGACCCCACATCTTTGAGTGGATTTAAGTATATAGATAATAGACCATATATACCAGAAAACTATGTATTTAAAAGAATGGAAGATAATCTATTGATTGGGGCTAATGGTGATGTATTTAGAGTTACAGGAAAGGATGATGTTATAAAAAATGAATGAAATTGCATACGAACTTCATAAGCCTGCAAGAAAGAATTTCATTAGAAGGTCTTTTAAAGTATTGGGTATAAACGAAACTGTACAAATAGATTTAATTGATATGCAAAACTATGCTAGAGAGAATTCTGGCAATAAATATATTTTAACTTTAATAGATACATTTTCTAAAAAAGCTTATGCTGCTCCACTAAAGAATAAGACGGGGTTGGTGGTTACAGAAGCCATTAAAACCATTCTACCAAAGGGGGTTAAAAACATTCAATCCGACAATGGAAAAGAATTTTTTAATCAATATTTTAGCAAACTAATGAAAAAATTAAATATTAATCACTATCACACATTTTCTACAACTAAGGCTGCAATTGTGGAGAGGTTTCAGAGAACTTTAAAGAATTGGTTATATAGAGAATTTAGTGCTCAGGGGAGTTATAAATGGTTGGATTTACTTCCAAAGTTAATTCGAAAATATAATAATAAAGTGCATAGATCTATAGGTATGAAGCCTAACCAAGTGAATATTAAGAACAGTAAATATGTGCATGAGAGGTTGCATAAAAGGACTTCTAAAGTAGTGCAAGTTAAAAAGCCAAGATATAAGGTAGGTGATAGTGTGAGGATTTCCAAGTATAAACATGTTTTTAGTAAAGGTTATACTCCGAATTGGACAGGGGAACTATTTACAATAGCAGAAGTAAAGAATACAAAGCCTGTGACTTATATCTTGAAAGATGAAAATGGTAATATAATCAGAGGAGGATTCTATACAGAGGAGTTGTTAAAGACCAAGTATAAAGACATGTATTTAGTAGAAAAGGTAATTAGGAGAAAGGGTGATTTATTGTATGTCAAATGGCTTGGGTTCCCAAGTAGCCAGAACTCATGGATTTCCACAAAGGATGTCCAAGGGAGCATGCCCGCGACCAGGAGCGCGCCCACGCCATGAGCCGAGTTCGCACATACATGATTTTGAAATAGAAATATAATATATCAACTGGAAAGGGGAATGATAGATGTACTAGCAATTGTGCATGGGGCAGAGGGGAGTGGTGAGGGGGTGAGTGGTGAGGGGGGAGGGGGGGAGTTGGCCCAAAAACCTCGCGCCCCAAAAAACGGCGGCGACAACCTATACTACTATCATACTTATTATAATGTTTACTTTCGTACAATTTATATACTTCACGAGAACCATGCTATTTCAAAGAAACGACACCTTTATATTTTCATGTTCAAGTATGGATGGCTTTAACGGATGTGATTGGTGATATAGCGCATCCCTGATGTGATATTATATTGTATACGTGATGCAATATCATAGTATATCCGTGCTGTAAACAAATTTTTCATGAAATTCGCGCTTGAACACATTTAGAATTTAATTAAAACTATTTTAAATATAAAGGAATATTTTATTAATTGATTCTGTCAAATGTGTAACAAAACGTTAAGAAATTATGAAAGTACCAACAACCAGGATCATTGGGGACATCAAAACAGCTGTACGCGATTAAAATGAATACTGTGCAAAAATCGCGTTCTGATAGAAAACCGTTATCGTTAATGAAATTATGTTCGTTGGAATAAGCCAAATAGAAAATTCGTGAGTGTATTAGTAGAGAAGGGATGGCCAATATTGCATCAGCATTCTACGCACATGTGATCTTAATATGCTACTTTGTAGATCGAGCAAGGCATCAAATATCTATCTCAGGTTTGTGAAACACCTTGCCAAGAACCGTTGGGACGTGAGATCTACTACTCCTAATGTCCTTTTAATTGAACTACTAAGGCTGAAATCCGTAAAATACTTTTCTAAGGATGGTCTCTTAAATTGACCCGTGCATTTTTGAAGCTTTGCATGGAGGAGTCTTGATAGATTATGGGCATAGGTACTTACGTATTATACCGACCACACCTAATAATTATAACCTAACATAACTAAAGGGTGGTTAGGTAAGGCTAGGAAGATTTTTTAATTGAGGCCTAAACTATTTATTAAAATATTAATTAAAAGTCGATTTATCGGTGTGGTCAGTATAATACGTAAGTAACTAGGCATAGCAAAGGTGTAGCCAGTGTGTTTTCTGCGTTTTGTAATCCTATACACCATGACATATGACTATAAAGTCATATGGTTGTTAACTATTATTATATTATTTTTGTAAACAAACTTACTAGTAAACAAACTAACTTGTAGTTCATTAAATGGAATTCTTCATCTAAAGATTTAGTTTTATTTTAAAACAAGAAACATGGTGCCGAAACAAAGAACCATAAATAAGAATAAAGAAAGACAATGTTCTCCATTCAGAGAGGTTACAGACAACATTGATTATGATAATGATGAGATGAATAATCAAGACTTGCCAATGAACATAAAACCACTAAAGCCACTGTTAGTTACCAGTGGTAGTGAAATGACAAATAAGTGGAATTTATGGCGGAAACAATTTCAGTGGTATGCTACTGCTGTCAATTTAAAGAAGAGGACATTAGAGAAACAGATATCTACTTTTATGACAGTACTTGGAGAAGATGGAATTGAACTCTTTTTGAGTATTTTGATATTGATGAAAAATCTACTAGCTTGGATGATATTATTGCAAAATTTGATTCGTATTTTGAAAGGAAATCAAATGTCATATATGAACGTTTTGTCTCCAACAATCTAAATCAGGGTAAAGGAGAAACTTTTAATGATTTTTTAACTAAAGCGTCTAACCAAGCAAATAAATGCTCGTATGGAACAATGAAGGATAGCTTATTACGAGACAGGCTGGTTTGCGGAATCAATCATGACAACACTCGCCAAAAACTATTTCATGAAGAAAATTTGACGCTTGAAAAGACAATAAACATCTGTAAGACTTCTGAAGAAGTAGAATTTCAGCTATCTACAATGTCTGAAAAGAAATGCTGCAACGTTTATGCAGTTAAAGGAAAAGAAACTTTAGATGAGAAGCAAGAAGAAAAAACACTAAGCAAAAAACAAGAGGATAACACCTTCACTTGCAGTCGCTGCGGATATCGCCATGGCCCTCGAGCTTGTCCTGCTTACCAAAAGAAATGCTCTAACTGTGGTATCCCTGGCCACTTCTCTACGGTATGCAGCTCAAAACCAAATAATCGAGTGAAATCATTAAAAACTAAGGACTCCGATGAACATGGTGAAGTATTCGATTCAACACTCAGACCAAATTAGATACAGGAGCACAATGTAATGTAATAAGTAAAACTGTTGCATTAAATAGTAGTTTAGAAATTAATGGTTCTAAGATTAAACATTTGATTTCATACACAAATAACAAGCTACCGGTGCTCGGTGAATGCACTGCAGCTGTAGAAACAATTAACAAACAACGACAAAAAGTCAACTTTATTGTAGTTGATGGAAATTATCCAGCGATTTTAGGTCGAGATTCATGTCAGACATTGGGATTTGTTAAAAGGGTACATGAATTACACGCTAGCAATCTTGATGAAAACCTATTCAATGGGATAGGGTGTTTGAACAATTATGAATATGACATTCCAAAGTTTTCTCTGCTCTCAATATAGCAGGTCTTAAGCTCAACAAAGACAAATGTATTTTCAAAGCACAAGAAATCAAATTCTTGGGACACATAGTTTCTGGAAATGGCCTCCTTCCAGATCTTACTAAGATTGAAGCTATACAAAATCTAAAACAGCCCTCAAATGTAGCCGAGCTACAGCGATATCTTGGCATGGTAACTTACTTGGGTAAATTCATTAATAACTTTTCAAAGTTGACAGAGCCTTTGCGCAAACTACTGAACAAAGGAATAGCCTGGGTTTGGGATTTTGATCAAAAGACAGCATACAAAAAGCTAAATGAAGCTCTTGCGTCACCTCATTTGCTCCGTTACTTTGACCCAAAACTTCCCATAACATTATCAGTTGATGCAAGCTCACACTCTGTTGCATCAGTGCTCCTACAGGAAAATCGGTCAGTAGCATATTCTTCCAAATCTCTAACTAAAACACAGCAAAGTTACAGCCTAGAGAAAGAGGCTCTAGCAATTTCAGTTGCATGTAAGAAGTTTCACGAATATGTATGGGGATCACAAGGTCTAGTACAGTAGTTGAAACTGACCATAAGCCTCTTGAATCGATCTTTAAAAAACCCTTGCATGACACCCCTCCAAGAGTTAGGCGTATCGTTATGTAGATAATACAATCCAATCCCTACAATCCAAGAATTGTTTATAAGAAAGGGACAGAATTATATATTGCGGACACACTGAGTAGAGACTGCATAAATCAGGCTACCCCTGAAGAAGAACTTTCTTTTGCAGTAGACTTGGTAATATCCATGCCAAAAGAAAAACTTAAGGAGGCTCAACATCTCACGGAAAAAGAAGCTGAACTCTCCAAACTTAAGCACATCATTCTAAGTGGTTGGCCTGAAGAAAAATCTGAATTGCCAGAAGAGCTACACAAGTATTGGAATAATCGGGATGAACTAGCTTAGCTGTTCATGAAAATATAATTTTTAAAGGGGAAAAATATTGCTTCCCATGCATCTTCGTCCACTTACACTAAAACAGATCCACCTAGGACACAGAGGAATACAAGACTCACTAAATTTTGCTCGAGAATACGTGTTCTGGCCTAACATGACAAACGAAATAAAAAATTATGTTTTGAACTGCAAAATATGCTCAAAGCTCCAAAAAGATAATAACGAGGAAAAATTATTACAGCAAAAACTACCTACTAGACCGTGGATGGAAATAGGAACTGACATTTGCCACATATCCGGTAAAGATTTATTTTGTTGTTGCGGATTCCTACTCTGGTTTTTATGACATTGTTGAGTTAAAATCTACAACATCTTCAAATGTTATTACTGAACTCAAAAAGTTGTTTTCAGTACATGGAATTCCTGAGACGTTATTATCAGATGGAGGTACTCAGTTCAATTCATTCGAGTTAAACAATTTTGAAAAAGAGTGGCAATTCAATAAAAGGGTTTCAAGTCCTTTGTTTGCAAGATCAAATGGATTAGCTGAACGGTATTTTCAAGAGGCTAAACTCATTCTTAAGAAATGTCTAGAAGAAAAGACGGATGTATACCTAGCTCTACTTCATCAAAGAAATATACCCCGGAAAAATCTTGGATCTCCAGCTCAAAGATTATTGGGGCGCAGAACAAGGACACTGCTCCCTAGCACAGATCAAATTCTGCAACCTAAAATAATTCAAAATGTTCACAATGAATTGCAAAATATTCGGGAAAAATCCAGACAATACAGTAACAGAACAAAAAAGAACAACTTAGAATTTGAAGAAGGAGAAAAAGTTCTGTATAGAAAAGAACACAGAGAATGGCAGCCAGCTACAGTCGTAAGAAAAGGTCCAGAGCCAAGATCATACCTTATAGAAACTCCAGATGGGAATATTAATCGAAGGAACTCTTGATTTTTGAAGAAACGTTTTTGTGCCGTTGAAGAACCGGCAGAAGAAAGTAAAGTGAACGGAAGTAAAGCTGGAAATGGAGTTAAAGATGTAGATAGTAGAAAGTCATCACGAAGAGTAAATCCTCCCAAAAGACTTGACTTATAAGTGAAGAAGGGAGATGACATATGACTATAAAGTCATATGGTTGTTAACTATTATTATATTGTTTTTGTAAGCAAACTTACTAGTAAACAAACTAACTTGTAGTTCATTAAATGGAATTCTTCATCTAAAGATTTAGTTTTATTTTAAAACAAGAAACACACCACAAACGTGTTTAGTCGAGCTGTCTGTAAATATATATCAGACAAGATTTACAAGATTTTGGAATTAGGGACTAATAGCCCTATAAACGTGATTAGTGACAGCCACTTCCTCAGGATAATTCTTATTTCATTATACAACTCATTTGAAAATTTAAAAATTTAACATTGGCCTTATGGGTTCCTAAGTAACTATGTTGGTTGAACAAAATAACAAGAAAAAAATAAACAAAATACTTGTAACATGTGTTTATAACTAGCCATCTACAGTATACTAGGCAATTACAAAATACAGTACAATGGGAAAAACGTTAGTTGTAACTATTGAGCAAAGATTACACTGAAGATTACTCGACATAGGAGAAAATAAATAGAGTGAGTGTTTCTTATTGGTGACGTTTGAGTGCACTGGCGTCAACTCAATGTTTAACTCTTATTTAAGGGTAGATTTTAAACATTTTATTCACTCTATTATTGTTTACAAAATTAGGACAGCTGTATTCAGTTGATTTCCTATTAAAGTTAATTGTATTATAATCATCTTTATAGTAAGAAAACGCTTGAATCGGACTTATCTGTCTTCAGCTAATCCGTCATATGTTAGTATTTTAGAGAGTATACTCATGCTGTGGTTTTACTTATTCTCAAAGACAGATTTAATTTAGTACCAAGAAATAAATCACACTCCTTGCTGTACTAAGCTGTATTAATGCTATTGTAGCTGATTGCTACTGTATTACAAACTAATATCAAAATATTTATATTTTTTGCACATTTTTTGATTTATTTACAATGTAAGAAATGTGTAAGATTAAAATAAATTATAGTGGTGGATTGCCAAGTTTATCACAATAAATTGAAATTCCACTGAAACTAATCGAAATAAACATACCGAGCCATGGCTCGGTCCCCCGGTACTATTAGTTTATATGCAAATAATTTACTACCATAAGCTGTATTTTATTTGATTAAAAGGTACTATAAGAATTGTAGTGTCATTGCTATATGTGCTATATCATTCATGGCTTCAATTCCACATTTTTGACCGATATAGTCAAAGTCTACATCAGCATTATCTGCACACACTGCCACCGATCTTTTTTCTGTAGTCCACTCAATCCGTAGTTTGTTTTAATTTAAGTCCCTATGTGACTCAATTTTATTTTTCAGAGTATCGACTTATTATATTTTGTTGATTTTTTTGTTACCATAGCTAAATAAACAGTCTTAATGCTGTCCTCTACATAAGTAGTTAAATAATAAACTGTAAAAACATTCTGAATTTTTTCCCACAGAAGGAAAACTGAAATCTCATTCTCACAGGGACACTCTCTGTTCGTATTGTCATCTCAACTTAGCCCAGTGGTAAGCGGTGGCAGGATTTCAAATCGGGTGAGACATTTTATTTTCGTAGCCTATTCTAGTGGTCAGAAAAGATGATTGACACAACAATCAATTCTTAGCTACAGTATCGAAATAATTTATTTGCCTTTTCTGAGATTAAAATTAAGCATCAATGGTTTGTTAATAGTTTAAATTATGCGTGGTATAATTAATTCTAAGTGCAACAAAGAATTCAATCAATCAATGATGTTGAATTTATACTAATACTAAAAAATGCAGGCAAACATTGTATGGTTTGTGCACCTTCTTTACCACATACATGCAGGTGTGGCTGTACCTAACCACCTGTTAATTATTTCTTTGAGTTTTATATAAAAAAAAATGTTTTGTAAATATTTACTTTCTTGTTTACCTTTGCTTTCATGGATGTTATATTTTTCATTAATGCAATAAATTTTATAAAATGTTCATTATGGTATTCATATAACACTGTACAACCACAATAACCACACAGCAATATTTTTTTTGTAAATAAATTGATTGATTGATTTGGTTTCATTTACAGCATTTTTGAATTACGTAAACAACTATTTGAAAGAAGCTTATCAACGACTGAAACATCGGGCATTTATAAGTAAATACATTTTAACAAGCATAAGTAAGTAGTCTTTTCTTAAGTAAGTCTTTTCTTTGGTATTAGGAGTAAATAAAACTGCAAATATCTCATAATTATGAATATGTACTGAATTAGTGAATAGGCCTACAAATATTTTCAAATGGAATAATCTCACTTAATAGTTTTCTGCCATTTATTTACTTTCGTTCTTTTAAGAAAGTTACATTGATTGTATTACTTCTGTGACTTGGGGATTTAAACAGTTCAAACTTTGACATAAACACAGTTAATAAAGACAGTAAGCTGATTTACCCTCTTGTTGCGCCCAGACGACCAAACTGTCAACCTTTGAGTGGAGGGATGAGTAGCAGTCCTCAAATCTCCCCCGAGCATCCAACCCCACTGTCTCGAAGTTTGTTTTGACTCCGCACAGCAAAGCCGTAGCGCAAGCGGACGACTCCCCAATTTGTGCGTCCAAATTGTAGGTCTGTAGAAATACAAGAGTTTAAATAGCAAGTGTACTTTTAATACTTTTCAATGAAATGGCGACCATACAATGTAGGTACTTTAAGCCAAGTATGAATGGGGATGAGTGTAGGATGAGTGGCTAGATCTTTTAGTCTTGTTACTGACTAAGGCCGACATATTCCTTATATTAATTAATAGCACATACAGCTAATGGCAACTAAGGGACCTACAGTTTTTAGTAGAATCCGAACCAAATTTTACCTTGGTATTAACGAATTGGTCTAATTATCAGGATTGTACTGCGGATAGTAGTAGTACTCACTAGTGCGGACGTTAATCCACCACCAGGGAGTATCGTTTCATGTATAATGTACTAGGATTGAGCGCGTTCTGGGAACATGCACCGGTGCACCGGTGTTGCCCCGGTGCAAAAAATGTGTCGTTCTGGGAGACCAATGAGTTAACCTAGCAGACAGCTATTTCCTCTTTTTCCTCCACCGGTGCAAGATTTATGTACCGGAGAAATTGTACGGTGCATAATACACCGGCGGCCTCTGATTGGTCAGTTTCTTGGACAACAGCATGCAGCTACGGCAAGATGGCGGGTCCATCGAATAATGTTCATCAGTTTTATAGGTTATGTTGCGTAATGAGTGAATAATTTATTCTATGAGGGGGTTAAACTACGAATAAGTGAATAATTTTCAAATAATTTATTCTGTGAGGACAAATTTGTTTGGTTTAAATATTATAAAGTAAATAAAAGGTGAATGTGTAAATTATAATCCGATGTGTACCGTAAACCGGTGAATAACCGTTCTGGGATACCAAGACTCTTGCCCCGGGGCGGTACCGGTGAATAAGTCACCGGTTAATCTGCACCGGTGCACCGGTACATGTTCCCAGAACGCGCCCATTGTTTTTAGAGCAGTGAAAGCTAGTTGAGCGGAGCGATCACGTTACATGGTTTTTAATAACGCAATAAATTAAAACAACGTTTATAGGTATAATACAACTATTTTATCAGTTTAACTTAGCAGATTGTCTCAGAAATATCAACATCTATAACAAGTTTCATAGGTAAAGATGTGGACATTACATACATATACTTTGTATCGGTATTTTTTCTATGTTTGCTTGCTAATGTCATCTGGTGAACCCACAGCTCCAGTTGAACCCGACTGATCGACATTTTCTTAATCTTGTCCATTTTTTTGGCAATGCAGAGCGAAATAATCCTGCATTGATCTATATGATCGGAGATTTTTTTTAAGGACCTGCCTGCTTTGAGAGAATTGAACAAATAGTTTTCACCATACCTTATAAGATCTGTTTTCTTAAATATTGTACATTTAAATTGTAAAAGCGTTGTTTTCAAGCAAGTGTATATTAAACTGTCACAAATATTGCCAGAAGTAGTTGTTCATGCGTTTCGGGCGTTTATAAGACTTCTTAATTTTCTACAAATACTAGGAAGTTTTTGAGAATGAATTCTGAAATGTCCCTTAACATGATACTCTTATGGGGAATTGGATATTTTCTTGTAAACAAAAACGCAAAAACTACTTTACGCTCACTTACTTGGGCAATTGTATACCCAAGTCGTTGCCAATATGCTGATCAATACATCATGACGATCAAGTGTCTTGCCAACACGATACTATCATCAAAAATATTTTAAGTTTTACAATAGGTTGGGAAGTATAGAACCATAGTAGACCGCGTGTTTTGTTGGTAAGTTAATAGCCAACTTACATAAACATTAATTCAACGATATGCTTTATTAGTCAAAACAGCTCATTAAAATTGTTTGTTTAACTCTCATTTACATATTATGATCAATATTATATCTTTGCTATCAAACACATTGTCGTTATATTTAGTCGACATTGGCACACTGAAACGTTTCCACATTTAATTTCACAATAGGATAGGAAGTTTACTTGCACTGCTTAAAGTAAATAATAAGACCGCATCTTCATAATAGCCTATTTAGATAAAAATATAGATTTTATAATACCTAGTTTTTTCAAACTGCTGATTCATGTAGTTGTCTTAATTCCCATTCACATAAGATGGGTATTATTTGTTATAACCTAATTTAAATTACATAAATACACTGTGTAAAATACTGTACCTATCGATCAGTGGTAGTTTCCAAATGGCATGTAATATTTTCTTTATTATTTGATCAGTGGGCATTATTAGAATGTTTATCCTTTGTATTGTATTTAGGTAATTTATTCTGGTATTTAGGCCGGACACAGAAAGTAAAGTAGATCAGAATGTTTATCCTTTGTACTGTATTTAGGTCGTATATTGGCTTGATTGTAAACATATGCTACGATTCATGGTTTTGTTTACATTTACGTCGTTATTTTGTAACCATCATGGCAACCCATAAAGCAAATGTTAACATTTAAAAACTTCGAGTAAGCTTTAAATGCTATAGCCATTATCAACAAATGAAATGTTTTAGTCTTAAAACAGCAGTTAAGCAGTTTATTGTTAGCAGTTATTGAGTGATAGTGTTAGAAAGTTTGCATTGAAGCCGGCCCCAAAGGGCTTCGCTTCACTCCACTCAATTAGGTGACACTAATGTACTACCCGAATAAAATAAATCAATTCAAGGGGTATGCTGCTAGTCTAGTGGTTAGCGTCCCGGACTTCGGTGCGGGAGGGTCGGGTTCAATACCGACACATCCACAAAACATTTATTATCTCATGACTTCTCTTGTGAAAGGGCACTGGCGTGGAAAAAACTCAACAATGAATAAGAAATCAAAGCTAAGAACTGCTAAATATAAATACAGAATTTTTCTTATGATTACTTCAAGTGAAATAAACAATTTAAGTACAAAAACCACTCCAAACTATCCATCTTCACTATTAACACATTAAGGCAGTTAGTCTCGTTGCAATGTCAAAAGTTAAAACATTTTTATTTAATAAAGTCTAAAGTGTCATTTCGATAGAATTTTATTTGTTTTTTTTTATCTTTAACCTTTAATACCATATATTTAAAACAATCTATATTAAAGTTTCCTAAGTTACTAATAGTTTGATCATGCAATTTGAACTAAGGTATTATAGTGATAATTCAAAGTGAAACGGTGTAGGATTTTCAACTGATCTATAGAATAAAAATCTAAGTGATTTGTTACTGTATTGGTATGGATAAAAAGGATTTGCACTTGAGTAAAGCATCTATTAGTATTATCTAAAAAAATGACCAATTCAATGAACCAACTATTGACCACCGGATCTTTTACCCCCTTAACCGAAAATATCGGTCCGTTATAAAGTAAATAAATACTGATGGAAGTTTTGTTACATAGTTAATAAAATTACAACCACCCGAAAAAAAACTGAAATAGTCTGTCAGCTGTAGTAGCATTTACAGTTGTTATCATCGGAAAATGGATTTGGATCTCTCAAGGACCCTTTCTACCCATCTCCACTTCGCAGCGGTTATATAAATATACATCTACAAGTTATATAAGCATGCACAAATAAGAAGTAACATTTTTAATTGTTACTTTTATCATTATTTTAATACATCTTAACGGCTAAAAACACAGTTCAACGAAATAAAGCAACAGAATATATTAAAGTGGTCAATGTACAGTTCACTATGCGTAGAATTACTGTATACTATGAAAGTCCTACTTTCACGTTCAATTTAATTTTCCTTTTTTATTAAATTAAATAATTACGCATCCAATTTTATTACAGAACAAAATATTGTGCTAATAAACGAATAAAAAGTCCTTAGCTAATTTAGTTTTTTTTTCCAAACACTGCAACATTTATAGCCATTAATTTTTAATAACGGTCCTATAAAATTTTAAATATTTTAGTATTTTGGACGAAATTGTATGTTGATTTCAATACTTAGGATGCTCAAACAATATTGAATGTTGCGAAAGATATACGTGGGGGTTGTTTCTGGTTCAACTAAGTTCAATACAAACGTCACATGAAGAAATGTGACATTCAACCCGAATGTTTTATATACTTTTGTTTATTGTATGCGTATAGTTTAGTATGTCTGATTACTCCTTAATTCACGAAATAGTGATTAATTCATATACTTGCTTGACCTTTAAAAAAATATTCCCAGCTGTATTAGGGTTGATTTATATTGATAATTGTTTTATGGAAAGTAAATAAAAGAAACGTCTTATAACACTTACAACATATATTTACACTTATACTGTTACTCACAAGACGGTAAATATACAAAAAAGATGGTAAGTGGTGATCGACATTCGCTTATTGGGTCTGATGATGTTTGGAGTGTCCAATCGAAATCGAGACAATAATGTAGTTTTTACTTCAATTAGTCAAACCATCATAGTTAATTACTGGGATCTTATAGCCAGGAAAAAGCCATGGCGTAAGTAAATTTGAACAGAAAGCTATACACTTGAAACTTATAAAAATATAATTTTCAACCAAACGTTCAATGAAAATTTTGTTCAAAGTTTTCAGAGCTAAAACTCTATCACTTTTATTTTGCATTTTCACGACAAAGTTTACACTACTGAATAACGTAATCCATTTTTTTCTAACAATTGTAGTGAAAAAACCAGTTAATCTTCAATCTAATCCAGCTACCATAAAGTGCTTTAAATACCTCGGTGGATTCAACACGACCACGGTGATATATATTATCAATCATGGATATGTTTACAATCATGGGGCTATTTTCAGGCATCAGAGGACGGAAAAACATAGAATTAAAGTAAAGTGATATGTGTTTTTGCCGCAAATACGTGTGTAACGATATGACAAACTACATTCCTAACAAGTAAACTGTATCGTCCTTCAATGCCGAAGGATGGTCCCATATTGTAAATCGACATCAGTAGCCAACTAAACCATAATGATTACCGATAATGCAGGTATTTAAACCACTTTGTAACCGCGGCAATCTGGAGGCTACCTGCCTTGCAATGTAATCCATGCAAATAGTTATTATGGACTTGGACCTAAAACCATAGATTAAGAATACCATTAAGAATATCTGAGTATTTTCAGCTATGCAAATAAAGGGGGTGTAAAATTAAGGCTCGGTTTCGTAGGTTAGGGGTGGATTTTGGATCCAGACACGTCAACCACAGAATATTGTTCACGATTGATGGGAGCGGACGCTGTTTTAGGTTCGTTCTCATTCAGAATGTGAGTAAAGCGATTAATTCGTGCATATTACAGAACAAATTGACTATTTCTCATTTATCTTAATTTTCACAGGGCAAGTTCAATAATGATAGCCTTCTTAAAAAAACAGTCAAAGCACTTGGAATGAAAATGTAAACTCACTTTGGTAAGAGCGACAGCTGGAAACTTGTCCCAGGAGAGGTGGGAATCCTCACCACTCATTCCATGTCGTTGGCCCTTGAATATCCTGGAAGCCGTAGTGGTGGTCATCCCTAGACCGTCGCCTACCAGGAGGACGATATTGCGGGCGCTAGGTCGGTCCGCCAAGGGGGCGGAGCCCCATCCTCGCAACCTCTGGTGCAGAGCCCTTCCAGCCTCCTCATACCAGTAGTCTCGACCTACGGAAGATATTTTACACAGTTAACTATGGATTAAATAATTGTTTATTGAAATTCAACATTAAGTTCTGCTTATCATGAAAAGCTTGATGGATCAAGAAATATACGGATCTTGCTTGAGTTTCTATATTTTAAAAACAAAATGTTTCGTATCTTCTTCTTTTTAACATGGTGTTGCTCATTAAACGTACAAGGGTAAAACATTTTTGGAGATAAAACGAGTAATCGTGCATTTTGTAAGCGGAAAACGAGAAACAAAACGGAACGGGCTTTTTGTATTCCTTGTTCATTTTATGGATACATATATATTTTTCAACACAGCACACTTAACAAACCAAAAACTTTATTGAAATAAGGTGATAAGAGTAAATTGAACTTGTAATTCTCTAGCCTGTGGTGGGCTACGAACCATCTTGTTGTTGCATTGTCGCATTACAAAAATGTAGGTCAAGGTTTTCAATATAAACAATACTTAAGTCAAGACCTCAGTAAGTCAAATAACAGAACTCAATATTTTCTCAATTCAAACTGTCATATTTTGTTAACATTTAATCATTATTTTGACCCCATAAAATCTACCTTCACTCGTGTCTACCTTTTTCCCAAAATGAATTTCGACATTGGAAAATCTTCAAAATAATTCAGCTATTAATTTCAAATTGTTTATACTCGGTCGTTGTGTATAAAAAATAATATGAAGAAATTATATGACATTAAATAATATATAATAATTCTTACTCTTAAGAAAATGTATAAAAGATGTGCTAGTCTATAAATAGTATAAAAATAAAATTATTTGGAACATAATTTAGTCAGTAACTGCTTTTTACATACCAAAAACAAATGAAATATTACTTACTATGGACCAAACAATATTAAAATGCTTTGATATATGTAGCATTTTATTTTCAATATTTTATTTTAGCTATTTTTTTTGTTAACTTCAAAAACAATTTTACTACATTTCCTTAAATTAAAATATTTTATTCAAGCAAGTTATACATTTTAGAAAATTATTTATTTGAGTAAAACTATGAAATTAAATTAAATTCAGAATAAAGCCAAATTTAACTTGAAAGTCTATAACAAGAATATTCTATGAAAATCACTGTACTGGTTGAAGCAAGGTGATGTGATCTGATTGGCTGGAATGTTCCAGAAGTTGTGAATTTTAGCCAATCAGAGAACAGTGCACAGTCAGCATGCTTTTTCCAGGTTCCATGCTCATTCTCTGCCTGTCTTGTGAAGTAGTAGTTTGATGCATGTGACTATTATAAGTTTTGTTGTAATTTTAAAATTTCCCCCTTTTGGGTAAGTAAGTTTCAAGTAGATATATTCCCTTGCTATATATTGTTGATATAGGCCTTGCTAAACCTAATTTTTTGTAAACATGCCATATTTATCATTTTATAACCAATTTGTTTGATGTTATTCAGTATAGGTACCTTTTTTATCTTGAAATAATTTGCTCTTTAAAGAAGTGTATTTAAAGTAGAGTATTAATTACTTTTGGTTCTTTTTAGGGTTGACGTATTTGACGTATTTGAAGTATTAATGAAGAATTTTACCATTTTAATTGTTTTGAAGTAAAATGATTGTAACATCCCTTTTTCAAGTAAAGATTATAATATGTAAAGGAAGATTTATTTTTACTTAATAAATTTCAAAGCATGAAGAGAATATGAATATTATTTTACTAATTACCTCCAAGAACATATTTTATTTACTTTATACCAATCTAAATCAAGTGTAAGGTTGCTGGCAAGAAATAATTTAGTAACCCTACATATACAACAAAATAAAAACACACATACATATTTTTATGTTTACAATGAAACATATTATGTGACATAATTTTGATTTATGATACATAAATTGTAATATATATTTTCGTTAGAACCTTTTTGGGAAATGTGCATTTTATATGGAGATGAAATCAGCATTTTGATATTTTAAACGACCGCAGACTGTAGTTAGGCCTAAATAAATAAGATGCATAATTAAATTATAATGCTTTGAGTTAAAATATCAAATTAAAATAAGACATTTCAGCATATCCAAATTCTACACTTTCGTGTTTACATAACTGCAAAAAGTTCACCGCTTTTAGTTTATTGGCTCTTGAACTAGATTGTGTAAAACTCGACCCTATTTCAATCAGCTCGAACCTTGCTGTAACGTCAATGGCACAAACTCTAAACAGTCTAAATTTGATTGCAGATAGGGTTTAATATTTACAATTAAAAACATGTAGGTTGAACAAGCTAGGTAAATAATATACCTAAACATTAACATTTCATCATAAATTTAATATTCAACATTTCATTATAAGTTAAATATCCAACATTTCAACAAATGAACTCTTTTTACAGCATTATGAGGAAATCAACTATGTAGCTTTTGAGATTATTGTATGTAAGTAAATGAAATAAAATGTTATTTAAATTCAAACAAACAACTTTATTTGCTTATAGTTATTTATGATGATTCAATGTTTGTTATATGGATAGTTATGTCTTATTTTATTTCTTAGCTGTACCCGCGGGCTTCGCCCCGTTTAACTTCATAAGCATTCGCATGGCTCATTCACGTCCTGGTTGAAGTTCGTTCGCTACGCTCACTCACCTTTAGGTTTGCTCGTTCGCTACGCTAACTCGCCTCCAGGTTGAAGTTCGTTCGCTACGCTCACTCACCTTTTGGTTGCAAATTAGCTGTTGTCATAAATAAAAAAAAAAATAGTGCTGCACCCTGTTGGTAATCCTTGTAACTTTTATGCTATTGAACATCATAGAACAGAACCCAAGGTTATTAAAAGAAAAAGAGGTTGCCTCAGTCGTGCGTATGACGTCACCCGCCGACCCGGACGGTGCTGCTCTTAATTCACACAGCTGCCACCTGTCAAATTCTTTGTTATTGTTGTTTGTTTTTTATTTATTTAATTTCATAGAACTTACACAAAAACAAACAACAATAACAAAGTATTTGACAGGTGGCAGCTGTGTGAATTAAGAGCAGCACCGTCCGGGTCGGCGGGTGACGTCATACGCACGACTGAGGCAACCTCTTTTTCTTTTAATAACCTTGGAACAGAACCAACTTGTTTAATTGAAACAGCTGTTAAGATTCGTTAATTCCTTTTAAATATGAAAAATCATAAGATTAACATGGGGAACTACAGAGCCACTGGGGCGGAGCCCGAAAGGGTTTTTGAGATAAGAATATGCTTTAATGTTAATCGGGAATGTGAGCTATCATCATGCCAAATTTCAGTCCAATCCGTCCAGTAGTTTATGCGTGATTGAGCAACACACAAACATACACACAAACTCACAAACTTTCAGATTTATAATATTAGTAAGATAACTCGGGCTGCCAATATTTCTTTCCTAGAAGCATTTAACAGTGAAATTTACTTCCTAAATTTTACATTTTTTAAATACAGTGATAATGATTCAATGAGAAAATTCCAAACAACTAAATAAAATGATCCATATTATCCATATTGTATATAGTTAATAATCTAATAACCAGATAAACAAATAAATCTAAATTTTACGAATAAATGTTAACAGCCCATTGTCAATAACTTTTGTTTAGAATTTTCAAAACAAAATCTAATTAAGGGGCTTAAGCTACTTCTATTCTTTGGGTGAAAAGAATAGTTCAATCAGCAAAATTGTCCCGACGCGACCCTTACTAAGGTAAGATGTTGGGACCTGATAAACTCAAAACACTGCACAATTAGTGAGTAAAGGAGGTGGTCGTGCCTTGGGCGACTGGCTTATACTCGTCAAACTAAAGTTTTGAGGGAGCGAGGGTGAGCTTAAACCAACCCTTGTTCTGAAAATTTGTGATATTTACATTCAATAATTTTGTTTTTATGTTTCTATAAAATCGCCTGTGGAAATCATAGTTTAGTGAAATAAACATTAATAGTAAACATAACTGTATTACAAAATGTGTAAGAATATTATGTGAAGGTTGTATTAATGTTAGTATTGGCATTATTAAAATTTAATTAAATAAAAGTGTGTGTAAACATAATTTTATGACTATGGGGTGTCATGCGTGGCAAAAAATTACATTAAATTTTTTTTAGCGAATTTCCCTATAGGGAAGTAGCTATTACCGTAGGTGGCTCGGTAAGACCTAGGTGCGGGACCGATTTACTTTTTAATTTTGATGTCCCCAGTGGATAAAAACACAATTCGTTCAAATTTATATATATATATATATATATATATAAGTTACATATACATATATAAGTAGATAGTGTCATGCTGATAATAGGCCACTTTGGATACTAACAGAAAATACGTATAAAATAGTTTTTTATTACATATCATGTTTATACAACTAAGACCCGTGAGTTTTCATGATTAATTTTTGTGTGTATATATATGTTCATGAACGCATTAACTTAATTTTTGTCAAATGTTTGTAACTCTAATTTTTTAGTAATTTTTGTCCGATTTTGATTAAATTTGGTTTAAAGGCGTAAGGCGCGATAAACTTGAATGAGTTCGCGAACCAGCGAACTAAAAAAATAAATAAATAATTACTTATTTATTTATCAGTAATTTATTTATTTATTTATCTATTAATAATATAGTTATTTGAAATCAGTTCAAAACTATTTCAATTGCTAATATTTTTTAATTGTATGTATCAAAGTTGTATGCTGTTTGCTTTAGGGTAGTTGTCGTGCATGTAATTTATGTTATTGTGTATTAGTGCCTTATGTAATTGGCTGTTAAGCTGTATAAGAGAACTTAAAGAAGAATTTTGATTTTTGAATTTTTAATCGGACCATGGGCTTTACGGGGTAAAAAATGGGTTTTTTAAATTTTTACCCTCAAAACACAAAATTTCCCAATTTCTCTAGGCCTTTTTAAAGAGCTTAAAAAACGATAATTTAGTATGTCAAAGTGTTTTTGTACGGTTATTGGTAACGGAGAAAATTTAAAAATCTGTAAAAGTCCGATGTTATTCTTATAGAGAATATTCTAAAATGTTGTAGTTTGCTTGTTTATGAATATAATTTTGTTAAAACTTTAAAAATTTATTTATTTTATACTAAGCTATTATTATTTTAAAATAAAACACACTTCATTAGTTTCCATGTATCAGCAAACCTAGGTAATCGTTATTTAAATAGATTTAATTGAAAATCAAATCAGACAAATGGAAATTCGCTTAGTTGGCAGGTTTGCTGTGGTGGGGGTATTTTGAACAATTAATATATTTTCCTGGGGCGTCTATAGAACTAAGTGATCTTAAATCTTTGGTTCATCGGTGTTAATAAGTGAAGTAAGAGTCTTTGGATTAACGAAACCTTATATTCCCAATTACATATAAATTAACTTAGGATTAATTTATAAATAAAACATTGTTGTTCAAATTTTACACAAAACTTGTTCTCATAAACATTTGGGGGTAAATCCTCATTCCTATAAATATGCATTTTTAAACAATTGCTTTGTCTTGGCCCTGATTGTTTGCTTATATTATAACATTATACATAAAAATAACTCCTATTCAAATCAATCGTTTTCGATTTTATATTATCTATCTAAATAGACTTTCGTATTTTAAACATATAATTTACTATCTTATATATTTATTTATATTAAAATCTTAATAATATTAACATTCTCTTAACAAAATTATCTCAATCTAAAAAATATAAATAATTATTTATATTTTAATATTTATCATAGTTATTCTGTCCTTTGAGCATTAATATAGCGATTTAACAGCACATTCTATTATTCTATAGTAGCTTTAAACAAATTAATCAAAATTGTAAACAAAATTCTTTAAAAACCATCTGTACCTGTCATGGGTTTTATGGCAAGTGTTATTTTTCAAACTTTAATCGTGCCAAATTCAGTCCTAGAGTTGAATAAAAAGACGCTAAAACAACGTATGGATGCCCACTATTAAATGGAATTGAATTACAAGCGGGAATTGGAAAAACAGTTTCAATGTAATACCATTGACTATAAATAGTCAATGGTAATACTACGCCTTCAACTATAAAAAACTGAATATTCTGCTTGTTTTATTTACATCGAGGCTCAAGTAACCGTCGATTTTCAACTATTCGCTATTCAAATCAAATTTGTTTGCGAAATTGTAGTTTAAATTATTCGATTCTGATACACATATTAAATCATCAACATAAAAAAATATTTATTGAATGTGTATGATTACATTTATCAAATGTAATTTTTTGAAGTTATGGTGTTCATCTAGTATTTAAAAGATTTAGGTTAGATCCTGAGAAAAAGTACGTTTTATCAAATTGCCTTTATAGGAAGAAGCTATTACCGTAGGCGGCAACGAAACATTTACGTCCGGGACCGATTTACTTGTTCATTCTCGTGTTTCCAGAAGCCTTTGGAAAAAATATGGGACAGCATATTACTTTTTCACTACTCGTTTAAATTTTTATATTTGTGTTTATATAAAACACATTTGGATATTTGTGTCCATGAACACAATAACTCAGGTAATTTTGGTCCGATTTTGATGAAATTTGGCATGAATGTGAAGAGATGATGAACTTAAATATATTTTTATTAAATACAATTTTACGAAAATCAAATAAATGGTCAGCGACTGAATATTTTCAAATATATTCCAGCCTCCAGTCTATTGTCTAAAACAAGCCATTCGAGTGGGCAAATATTATATTCTGTTTTAGATTTTCGTCAAGTATGCTAAGAATTAAAATAAAAGTAATAAGTTAAAAGTAAAATACAACTGTATCTGGCGCCTCCTTGTCAGGTACGGCAATCTGAATGCAGCATCCATTTTGCCGCTCCGATTTGGCTGGCGTTCTGCATAAAGGAAGAGCGCACTCGATTTAAATTGACTAATTACAGTTGTAGTTTTTTTACCTTAATCACCATGACGTCTTAACTCATTATTATTGGCCAATAAAACTGGTCTACATGGACCCCATACAAATTTCTAATATGAAATAATTTCTTTATCTTGTGGTCCAAAACCCATATGAAGTAATGTTTACATGGATTTACTTGCACATCTGTTAGAACAAGACATTGAATAAGCAACAAATGTACTACTTCATCCAAATATATGCAAAAATAAAAAATAAACTATTGAAAATAATCAAGCAGTTTTTAATAATTTTTATAAATGAAATCCATGATATACAGGTATTTTAAGTGGTCAACTTCTAGTATACACACAATCCAATGAGTAGCATAAACCATTTATTTATCTAAAAACATTTAAGTGACATAGTTAAAAGCTTTAACAGTAGAATATATGTAATATCCTAACAGTTAACAAAAGTTGACCTACAAAACAACGTAATCGAATGAAACAAGCGAAAATTGTTGAATTCTGAACATTAACAAAAGCTGAAAATAATCTCGTTTTGTTAAACAGATCTCGAACAGATATTCAGTCAATGTTTGCAAAGTAGTTCCCACATGTTGCGGGAATTCTAACCCTCCTACACATGAAACTTCTTAGATTTGTGTATTTTCTGCTATTGTTATTATTCACGTATTGTGTTTTGCAAGTGAAACGGTTAAAATTCTAGTCTCGTTGTCTAATGTTGGCCATTTAGTAAGATAGCATAAAAAGTTGTTTGACCAATGACAAACGAAATCTGGGTCATCTACTCCACGGGGAATTGAACCAACGATTCTCAGATTTAAAGGCGATCCCCATAAGCACCTGCTATATGACCTATATGAGCCATGACATATACAAATACCCCCGCCGCAGCAAACCTGCAGTCTAAGCGAATTTCAACTTGTCTGATTACATTTTTACTAAAATATTTCCATAAATGAGACATATTTATTCCCAATTTAAATAACATTAGATTTAACCAGAGCTTAGGTTTGCTGCTACGGGGAAGGTAAAAAGTGTTTTTTGAACATATGTCAATAGTATAAAATGAAATAAATAAATTTGCCAAATTGTATCAACATATACCCATAAACAAGTAAACTACAACAGTTTTCATTTTCTCCATAAGAATAACATGGGAATTTTAAATTACACTTTTTTTGAATTTTTTCCGTGACTGTTAGGCATAAAACAGCGCTTCAATATACTAAATTATTTCTTTTTTTAAGCTCTACAAAATAGTTGAGAAAGAAATTGCAAAAAATTTTAT
Organism: Macrosteles quadrilineatus; assembly: GCF_028750875.1. Taxonomy (NCBI): domain Eukaryota; kingdom Metazoa; phylum Arthropoda; class Insecta; order Hemiptera; family Cicadellidae; genus Macrosteles; species Macrosteles quadrilineatus. The sequence goes on from NW_026542600.1 coordinate 52,925,827, forward strand.
TTTTAGAGTTAAAAATGGGAAAACCCCATTTTTACCCCATAAAACCCCCAATAAACCCCTGTTCCCATGGTCCGATTATGCTGGTTCGCGAACTCGTTCGAATAACGTAGGTTTACACGTTTGTACCAAATTTCATCAAAATCGGATCATATTTGCTCGAGTTATCACGCTAACGGACACATATATAAATAAATATATATATATATATATATATATATATATATATATATATATATATATGTATATGAATTTGAACGGATAGTGTTTTTGGCTTCTGGGGACCTCAAAACGAAAAAGTAAATCGGTCCCGAGTCTAGGTCTTACCATGAGACCTACGGTAATAGCTTATTCCCTATATGGGAAATTCGCTAAAAGAATTAAATATAGACCGTCAGCTGTTCTGCGGTTACCATAGGTTCTGGCGCACACCGCTGGGAGCACCATTTGTTATGGCGTTTGCGCTACGTGACTTCATGGCGCGCCCAGCGGCGTGCGCCAGAACCCTATGGTAACCATGGTAACTGCAGCACGGCTGACAGTATATATTTAATTCTTTTTGTCTATGGCCATGATGAGGATATATTGGAGGAAACCATCTAATGGCACAAAAATCGTATTTATAGACGAAAGTTGATATTTTGCTCTACATTGTTTAATTTAGTCCACTACCAAATATGGAATTGATTTATAGTTTGTAGTAACAAATTATGTTGATTATAAAGCACCATATTTAAGTAATTTATCCATAGCATTAATGGAATATTTGGGGATAAAAATGGACGTGCTACATCAGTTCAATGATCAATTTTAGTTTCTACTTTGACAGGAAAGTTTAATTTAGAATCGTAGTGGTATGCGTTATTTATTTGTGAAATATTCAATTTCATGATATATTTATTTGTCTTTAGTCAGTGTTTAACACTTTTTTTAATACTCTCGAATCATGTGTTTTTCTGATACTTAATACCTATAGGCCCGATAATAACAACAATACATTATTCTATATTAATTAATTGGTCGAAACAGTGAAAAACATTTCGTCCAAGTAAATTTGACTAATCTTTTCGTCACGAATAAAAATGAAGTCTTCATAAATATCTGAACTTTTTTTAGGCACAAGGAGTCAAACAAATAGATAGGTTAGTAATTGATATTTGTAAAAACAATATGGTTACATAATAAAAAATATACTGTATACACATTTTAAACTACACTAGTAATATGTATAGTATCTAGATAATTGAAAATGTTGGCACGTGTTTTTAAACATTATTTCTGTTAACTTAATGGTGTTTACCATTAAGGTAATAGGTAAAACCTCAAAATTTTCACTAACTTTTGAACATTAATTTTAACACGAATGAAGGGATGCACTATTTTGTTTAGAATTAAAAGGACCATAACAGAAGAATTTCAATCAGAACCAGTTTTTCTTTAAAAAATCAATTTTTCCGTTTTTAATGGGTTTTTATGGGAAAATAACATAAGTAACAATAACTTTTGAACCATAATTTTTACAGAAATGGGGGGTTGCACTTTTTTTTTAGGGTGAGGAGGGAAAATGCTTTTACGCACACAGGTAGCCAGCCTGTAGTGTGAGACTCCTGAGTTTATCACAGACTACTCACTAAAAAACCCCCTCTACTCTGTTGGACACAGACCTGGAATTGTTTGTCACATTACTTCAAGTCAGGCCAACATGTGACCTAAGCCCACAGGGCTCGCACCGTTTCTGGCATTATTTATTTTTTTGACCTACACCGCATCCCGGTCGAGGTCAAGCTTCTTGGCGCGGAGAACACCCTGGATGTAAAGCGACACACAGGTCCAATTGTCCTCACCCTCCATCATCATCGGTATGACTGTGTCCACCAACAGCAGTCCTACGAACTGTTGAGCCTCTAGGCGGGGCCTTTCCCAATGCTGGCAGTGGAAGAAGGTGTGTTCCACGTCATCGGGAATGCCTGGGCAGTATATGCAATCGGGTGACACGGCTTTGCCCATCCTGAACAAGAACGACCGGAAAAAGCCGTGACCCGTCAGAAATTGGGTGAGGTAAAAGTTCACCTCTCCGCACCGCCGATTAACCCAAGGTTGGACCTGTTGTATCAGTCGCCTGGTCCAGAGCCCCCTTGTCTCCTGTTCCCAGCTCTCCTGCCACAGCTGGAAGGTCCGGGTGCGTTCCTCAATTCTTGCCTGGTCCTCCCCACGGCGCTGATAAATTGCCTTTCTCTCCGCCGCCAAAAGTTTGACGGGGATGACTCCAGCAACCACCAGGACGGCGGGTTGGGACACTGTTCGATAGGCAGATGCTACCCTTAGTGCTGCCTGACGTTGCACTCGAGCGAGCCGCATCCTATATATCTCCTTATTGAGAGCGTCTGCCCAGACTTCCGCACCGTACAGGAGCACGGACTGGACCGCAGACATCAACAGCCTTCTGCGGCTGGACCGCGGACCTCCGACATTAGCCATTAATCGACTAAGGGAAGAAACCATTTTAGCGGCCTTGTCCGCCGTACGGGTGATCTGGTCTCGCCAGCTGAGCTTGCTGTCCACCATGACGCCAAGGTACTTTGCGGCACGAGTGGTTTGGACTTCAACGTTCCCCACCATCAAAGGCACGATGGTGTCAATCCTCTTTTTAGTCAGAATCACAATCTCAGTTTTGCTCAGAGCGAGCGAGAGACCATGTTCTGCATTCCACGCGTTAATGGTTCGCATGACTCGATTTAGTTTCAGCTGGGCAAGCTCAATGCTACGTGCAGCTATTAAAGCCGCAACGTCATCTGCATACCCAACTAGGACAGTTTCCTCAGGCATCTCGGATCTCAAGAGGCTGTCGTAGGCGACGTTCCAGAGGTCCGGGCCCAGTATGGATCCTTGAACAGCACCAGAAGTTACATCCATCGTCCTGGAGCCTTCTGTAGTGTCGTAAATGATGAGGTGGTACCGGAGGTAGTCCTCTATCATGCGCATAAGGTATGCCGGGACGTGGAAAGTGTTCTCCAGTGCGTCCAGCATATCGCACCACCTCGCGGAATTAAATGCGTTTCGCACATCAAGTGTTACAAGCAGCACAACCCGACGAGAATAGTTGTTAAACTCCTCAGCTCTCATTACGGCTCGCTTTACCTCCTCAATAGCGTCAACCGTTGACCGTCCCTTCCTGAAGCCGTACTGACGAGGGGATAGATTTCCTGCAGCAACCACAGCTGAATTCAGTCGGGAACGGATCAACTTTTCCAAGACTTTCCCAGCAGTGTCCAACATACAGAGAGGACTGTAAGAGGAGGGTAGGTCTGGGTTTCCTTTTCCCTTCCCCACGAGCACAAGCCTAGCTGTTTTCCAGCAGAAGGGAAACTTACCCTCGGCCAGACAGGCATTGTACGTGCTCAAAAGGATTTGTGGATTTATTGAAAAGACTTTCTTCAGGGCCTCACCAGGTACCCCATCCGGTCCAGGAGCCTTGTTGTTCTTCAGGGATAGAACGGCCGCCTCCAACTCCTCGAGACTGAACAGCGGTACGTCTTCCACCCTTCCGAACTCCCGCAATGGGCGCAGTGTGTGAGTCGGGAAAAGGGACTTTACGATCCTCTCCATAGACCCCGTCCATAACGGAAGGCGGAGAGCGGGTGCCAAGCTTCTTGGTTACTATCTTGTAACCCAGGCCCCACGGATCGGAATCGACATCGTCCCTTAATTTCTCCCAGCAACTGCGTTTGCTCCGGTTAATGGCCCGGCGAAGAGACTTCCTAGCCACCTTGTAAGCGTCAGACTTAAGACGTCTATCTTCAGGTTCTCTGGCCCTGGTAGCAAGACGTCTGGCTCTCAATGCTGCCCGTCGCACTTCTGCGATCTCGGTTGTCCACCAGTACACAGGTCCCTTCACCTGCCGAGACACGGTAGCTTGTCTCTGATGACTATCCAGGACATCAAAAATGATGTACTGGTGGTCACTGGCCGTATAATCCTCTAGCACTTTCCAGGCTCGTATCCTCGGCAAGAGGGACTCAGATGCAAGCGTGATGTCTGGGATCGTTCCCCTCATTCCGGGACGCTGGAAAGTTGGCGTGTTGCCCTCGTTTATGACAACAAGTCCAGCCCTGGCAGCAAAGTCCAGGATGTACTTCCCCCGGGAATTAGTGAGAGTCATTCCCCACTCGACAGCCCTAGCATTGAAATCCCCCGCCACGACAACGTGCCCGGCGGTATCGCGCACGCTCTCTTCCAGGCGGTCTATCTTTCCACGAAAGTCACGGATAGCCTCGTTGGGGGTGTGGTATACACTAAAGAAAGTGACATTCCCGCACCGGACCCAAACGAATCCTCGGCCCTTCGCGTGACTTCTTACCTGCACTTTAGCTGTATTACGAACCCAGAACGCAGCAGTACCAAGTGTATCGGGAAACCAAAGAGATGGGTCCCTGTCCCGGTACTGGTACTGTTCGCTGACCAAGAGCGCGTCAACACCGTGTTCGAGGGCAAGCTGACTGAGAAGCGCATCAGCCGTCCTGGATCGATCTACATTGCACTGGAGGATCCTTATTTTCGTGGTTGGGCTTTCGCTTGTTGTAGTGCGCCTTTAAATGCACTGCACTGCCCAGACCCAGCTATATGTTTAGCGTTTTTATCATTGAGGCCTTTCTCCTTACAGAGGAAACAGGTCTCGACTTTACAGTCCCTACGAGTGTGACCCACCTCCCCGCATCGAAGGCAGTTCTTGCCTCGGTCGGGCCCTTCGCAGTTTCGGGAGGAATGGCCGAAATCAAATCATTTAAAACATCTCGTTACTTCCACCCTCCGTCTCAACCTGCAATTAACCCATCCAACCCTCAAATGCTGGAGTGCCAAAACCTTACTGGCATTTGCGTCTGCCATCTCGGCAACCGCCATCCGCTGTTGACTCCGGTTTGGTTTCGTGAGCCACACCCTCAGACTTGCCGTTTGTCCGGCAAGCTCGGGGACAGCTTTTTTAGGGCATCAATGACGTCATCCTCCGTTGACACACAATCCATATCCCGAACCTCGACGGACGTCTTGGGTTCGAGAGCACGAACGGTGCCCTGACCTTCCACAGCTGCCTTTAGTTTGGCAGCAAAGGCGGCTTTATCTTTAGACTTACCCAGTTCGAGGAGGACGTCCCCGTCCCGGGTTTGTCTAATCGACCGTACAACCGTGTCGGTTTGCTCTGGCTTAGCCTTGGCCTTGATAACACCCAAGACTTCGGCGAATGATCTTCCCTCCAAAGGCTTGACCAAAATTGCCTCAGTCCTAGGCTTTTTGGGCCGCGACTTTTTAGAAGCGAGTGCCGAGCCAGGCACAGCTTGGGCCACGCCGGTCGACTGCGCCCTCACTGCCACATATGTCTTGGAGCCGACTTCCGCGTGCCTCAATTTCCTCTTCTCCTTTTTCGTAAGGCGCTTTTCCCACACAGTCCCAGATGGTGTTTCTACGACTGACCCCTTTCGGGAGCTACCCTCAATGAGTGTCGCAGGTTGCTGTGGCTGTTGAGGTTTCGCTGGAGCGGCAACTACGTCAGAGAAGGACCTAGAAGTCTGGGTCGCCTTGACCTTAACTTTAGGCTTTGCTGTCTGAACAACCTCTTTTTGGAGGGCTTTCTGATGTAGGCCTCCTGCGTTTCTTGGAAGGTCGCGCATTGTCGTCAGGTAGGGACACCACCTTCTCGGCGATCCTTTCCATGGCCGCCTTGCTCACCAGCCGGCAGGCGAAGACAAAACCAAGGTCGTCCTCGAGCTTAGCCATACCATTTTTAACCACTTGGTTAACTCCTCTCTGCGTCTTAAAGGTTTCAAGCATTGCCTTTATGGTCTGCTCCATGTTTCGGAGCCGGTTTTCAATGTCATTTTCTGCGTCAAGATATTGCTAGATATTACCATTCCCGACACTTCCAAATCTAACGCTGCTGTTAGGGATTCCTCCGGCATCCCTTCACCAGACTTAGAGGGTGGTCCACCGTTTCCTTCTCCACTTGTCAAGGGAGATCCCAAAGTCAAGTCTTTTGTACACCTGAAAGTTGCAGGTGGTGGGGACGTCTTCACGCCTTTCAATGTTGGCGATCTCTGGACCTTGGAGCTTCGCCCAAAAGGGTCTCGCTCTACTTCCGACTTCTTTTCTTGCTCATCCGAGCTACTTATCAAAGATGTGTTCAGGGTATTTGTTTTAAAAGCCATCTTGTGTTTACCAGCGCATCGTGCGGCAAGGGGCGGCCCGGAATAGTCAGGAACGGGTATACCCTCGGGGACAGCGCCCCTACCCCAGTTCCCCGAGGCCCAACCTCCGTTTTCCCAGCACCGGATACCTGACGTGCCGGGGGTCACCCGTCACAATGTAGAGCCCGACCTCTACATCCATGCCGCACTCCCTGACCAAGGACCGAAGTGGCTGGCTTCTCACGACTCACTGAGAATACCCATCGGCAGTGCAGAGCACACATCAACCCCTGCAAACACAACAGGGGCACTCCCAGGGACTCCCAGTGAGAGCGTCGGTCACCCTTTTAGTCGCCTCTTACGACAAGCCCGGGAAGGCTGCGGTTCTATTCTAACCCCGAAACCGCAGGGGGAGGGGGGTTGCACTATGTTGTTTGGAATTATAAGTATTACCACATACTAATTTTAATCTAAGCCGGATGTCTTTCGAACATACGATTTTCTCTTATTTTATGGGGGTTTTATGGGTAAATAACATAATGTGCAATAAAAATTTAACCGTAATTTTTATAAAAATGGGAGTCCTACCATTTTATTCAGAATTTAAAGGGCTACAACATACTAAATTTTCATCAAAATCGTTTGGGCCATTTTTGGGACAATCAGATTTTTCCGTTATTTTACGGGTTTTTATGGTTAAATTTCAAAAAAATGAAAAAACGCGTGGAGATACCATGGATTAGTACCTGCATACAACATTTCGTCAAAATCGGACTATAGGTCACCTCCGTTTGCTTGTTCCAGTGGATTGAATACTAGAAAACACAAGGATTATTTTACTGTTTTTACGTTTGTACAGTTCAAACTGAAACAAAAATACAAGTTTTGCTAGTCCAGTCATATTAGGGTTTTCGGTGGAAATAATTCCTTAAAATGGTGGAAAAACACACTTTATTGTTCTACCTGTAGCAGCAAACCTAGGAACTCGTTAAACCAAATGTTATGGATATAAAAAAAAATAATAAACTGAAAGAAATCAAACTAAATTGATGTTTTATTAATATTAAATTAAATTTTCTAAATAACCGTTATAGATAGGGCAAATATAGAATAGATGCATTTTAGTGCGTTCTTCAACTTTTGTTTTTTGAAGATTTCTGTATTTCCATTAGTTGGTAAAATATTGACAAAAAGGCAGCAAAAGTATGAAAATTGGACGCCATTTTCCATGATGGTGGCCGTAGCACTGTATACACGAATGTTGATTTTTGATATGTTGTTACGGGGTACTAGTACAACACATGTGCAAAGTTTCACCACTTAGGAAATTCCAGGCAGAGGGGTATTCTACCTAAAATGCCTGGACTATGCTGAATACATCCCTACTTTGTTTAAAATGTAAAAACCCTGTGTTTTGGAGTCTTCAAACCATTAAAGCAAAAATAAGCAGATCCAAACCTCAACAGTGTAGCATGGTTGGGAAGCCTTATGAATGGCGCAGTTTTCCAAATTTGTTGCTACCTTCTTGTATACAGGGTGTAGAAAAATGCAATAGACCAATGATTTTTATAAAGACCCTAATTTTTCCTTTTGAACGATTTACAATGGAGCTTTTTTAATTGATCCTCTTACGTTTACAATGATTCTTATTAAAAATTTAACGTAAGACAAGAACATGACATCATCTACGCAAATCCGTTTGAAGTTAATTGAGAAATTGCTGTATTGTGTTTAAAAACATTGTATTGTGTTATATAAAAAAAAAACATTCTATGGTAAGCAAATTTTTTGACTCGGAACCCGTAATATGCATCATAACACTCAATTTACATTGTATTTACACAAAAAAATGTTTGTAACACTGATGACCAACCACCCTGTATATCAAAACGTTATGACGGGAATGATTTTATATTTACGTTGGGACAAATTTTAATTTCCCATTCATCATCCCTTTTTAAGTAATTTCTTTAAAGATACAAAACAATATTTACTAAAAATGAATTATATAAATTTCGATTGAAAAACAGAAATAATCTTATAAAAGGTACAACAATATTAATTCTTACCTTGGTCTACAGTGGAAGATATGCAGAAGGTCGAGGACATGAGAAGGCAAATCAAGGCGATCTGCTGGGGAGCAGAAGAACCAACCATAGCTCCAAACTACATCAACACTTGGACTTGCACTTACACTTTAAATTGCGCTTAACCCAGTAGTAGATCATTGTTTGTACACAATCACAATCACACTGAAAGAGTCATAAAGGCTGTAGAAACTACAGATCTTAGGCTGTTGAAATCTGTACGTTTTTGATTTGATTAAATATTAATTTATACGAAAACGAACAACAATCGCAACATCTGCAAGATTTGATTGGCACTGACATGGATAAATGAATGGATATATCTTTAGTCATATCTATAATGTCTATTTATTGTGAAGTCACAAAACCACCAAAGAAAAAACATAAGAAATAAAAACAGCATATAAAATATATAACTTGAATTGCGCAGTAAGCTCAGCTAATCAAAACTTAATTCATATACTTTTAGAAGTGCAAGATTATAAATCCATCAAATAAAAACTTGAAATCGTTAAGGATTTAGGAATAAAAAAATTGGCAAATTGACAACACAACAAAATAAAAATTTAACCATCTACTTCGTTTCGTGTGAGGAAACAAGACTATCGTATAGTATAAAAATTGAAACAAATATACCCAAATTCGCTTCGAAATGGAAAGATCGGGGGAAAATAATTAGATTTTGTCCTGAAGATCGTTATAAATCATAAGTTTATATACAAACAATTCACAGCAGGAAAAATGCTTATTAAATTTTTGAGGGTGGTAAAACAAGATGGATACTTGTGGCTAATATTAATGTATAAGTTGTGATAAGTTAAAATATCCAGAAGAGGGTTACGGAGCAAATTGTATCGTCATTGTTCGATTTGATGAGTTATTAAGGTGTATAAACCAAGCTTTACAGTGAGTTGTGCTCAAGAAGTAATTACACACAAAGGAGAGATGTCAAGCAAGTTGTATACTTGTGATTTAATGAGTTACTAAGGGGTATACAACAAGCTATAACATAGTGAGTAGTGTTCGACAAGTAATTACACACAAAGGAGAGATATGTCAAGCAAGTTGTATACTTGTGATTTAATGAGCTACTAAGGGGTATACAACAAGCTATAACATAGTGAGTAGTGTTCGACAAGTAATTACACACAAAGGAGAGATGTCAAGCAAGTTGTATACTTGTGATTTAATGAGTTACTAAGGAGTATACAACAAGCTATAACATAGTGAGTAGTGTTCAACAAGTAATTACACACAAAGGAGATATGTCAAGCAAGTTGTATACTTGTGATTTAATGAGTTACTAAGGAATAAACAACAAGCTTTAACATTAATAACACACAAAGGAGAGATGTCATGCAAGTTCTATACTTGTGATTTAATGAGTTACTAAGGAGTATACAACAAGCTATAACATAGTGAGTAGTGTTCAACAAGTAATTACACACAAAGGAGAGATGTCAAGCAAGTTGTATACTTGTGGTTCGATGAGTTAGTGGTGCAAGTGATCTCAATTCTCTTGGGACCCAACAGATGTCTAGAGGGTTGTGGTTAAGCCACGCTGACAAATTGGTTCAGAGCTCTCTTGAGCCTCTGCTCTTCGTGTTTGTCCGGTTTATCCCAAACTGTTTACGGGTATTAACCACTTTACATTGAATTATTTCAGAAATGTCTTAATAAATAGTTTAATTTGTAGTTGATTACGAGTTTCCCTTTCAACAGTGCCCTTTCAAGTGTTGCTTTTTCATTTTAGCATCTTGGTTTGTGGTAAAACCACTTTTGTAATAATTTCAAAATGGAAATAGGTACTAATTATAAAGGAAAACATAATTATCATGTTTTCCTTCATTATAATTTAATTGTTTTCTTATTTTTAATAAAAATGTGTAAATATTGGCTCTTTTTGTCCCGAGACCGAGGCTTAGGGCTCTTGTATTTTGATGATCTTTCGCTGAAGACCACCATCACGTGGCCAAGCATGACATGAAGATGATGTGTTTCTGTTATTTAGTTTGTGCACGTGTTTGTGTATGTGTTTGTTAATAAGTGTACTTTTTCATTTAGAAATATGACGATCTTTAGGAGAATTAGGATATTCAAGAACAGTGTGAAGATCGCGCCAATTAATGGTTAAATAATTGCTGAACACAATTGAAATCATCACTATAAACGGGTATTATTAGCAATTTTTAGGCGTCTTGGTAATACAAAGGCCATGTCATCAAAATACTTATTAAGTACTTGGAGTAGTTTCACTTTCAATAGAATCATAGTGGTCTGTGGATTTGTTTATGGACTTCATCCCTACCATTTTTATAGACCACATTTTATAAATATATTTAATATTCAAATCCAGAATGGTTTGCCAAAGTTGCAGGGATTTCAGGGGGTTTAGTCGCTCGGGACGCGTCTGTTGCTATTGTCGCCCCGACCTCAAGTTGGTTGACAAATTGGCTCCAAGATGTCACCATTGTTGCTTTCGTGGTTGACAAATTGAATCATGGAACCGCCTTAGAGTCCGATTCTAGTTTAGCGCCTTTTGTAACCCACATAGATGAATTTTAAGTTCCTATTTCGAGTGGGAATTTCAGTATTCGTTTTACAAAGAGTTTTAGACACAAGACTAATGCCAAAGAATAATTAATGATCGAAGCAAATATTTAAGTGTATTTAATACAGTCGTAAAAGTATTTCGTACTAATTTAAAGAGTTAAAAATATAATTGAAATACGAAGAAATGGCAATCTTTTAAAACATTTTTTCTGTATTGAGGTGGAAATAATGTCAAACTTAAGATTTATAAGAAATTTATAACGTACTCATGGTAGTAAAAACTAAAAATATGCTTAAATGCTTGTTGTTGTTTATTAATTTGAACTTTTATATTTTATTCGTGTCTGTGGTAATATTCCCTACTGATTAAACAAAAAATCAATAGGTAAGAAAATAAAAGAATTATTTTAATACATACTAGTAAATAAAAAGCCATATAATACAAAAAAATCAAAACAGCTAAAACATATATTTACGTTTAAGTTTGAGTTCAAACGAAAATCATTTGAAGTGTACTTAGTCAAATATTAACTTTAAAGTTAGAGGAACGAAACTAAACAGAAAAATGTGTTATGAGTAATGCATTTTTTGTTTCATGGGATTAATGTCTCATGGGTAAATATCAACCATGAATAAATTTTATATGAGTTAGATTTTATAATTAAATAAATCTAATCACATAAAAGCAGTTATTAAAGTACGAGGGACATCTTTGTGGGCTAAAAGTGGTAATTAATAATCTCAAGTATGTAATATTATTGTTTGAATAAATTTAATCTTTCAAATGTGTTACGGTTACTTACTTTGTTCTCGACATCATAACTCAAAACAGTGGTGTCTGATGAGACGGTTGAAGGGGAGGGGGGTTGGATGGCACATTAAGGGGGGGGGAGAGGGTTAAAAGTAATTACATCCACGCACAATGCGAGCGTAAACAATCATTAACGGATGAGTTTTAATGAAACTAAAACTACCCCTCTGAGACCTCATGTTGATTTAGATCCGCGTATAATGAACTTAACCTTTTTATTTCTAAATAAAATATATATTTACTGTCTACGATGTACTGGCGATGTTTTGCTGTGAGGGGCTTATTGTATCGAATAAAATTATCTGAGGCAAATTAACCGGCAATAATTGTAAATAATTTCAATTAACACTGCAAAACTTGATTATGTTATTGAAGATGTACTAGAGGGATAATGTAAAAACCGTTTAACGTCTAGCGTTGTCAAAATGTAAGTAAAACAAGAAGCCTAAATAGTTTACATTGAACTAACAAAAGAAATGTAATTAACTTAACTAATTTAATGAAACAAACCCCGTTGCTGTACACCGACATACTTCGCAAATTTGTATCCGGTACACATTAATTCAGGATAGGCATAGAGCGTCAACAATATAAATATGAGATAGCTAACAGGCGGTGGTTGGAGGGGTATGAACTCGGTACCGCGGGGACCAAAGCCTCGAACTACGCCAAACATGACTAAACCTTTCCACTCAGAAGCTTTCCACGTATAAATATTCTATGAATATAACAAAATTAAAATATTTTAGTTTTAGATATAAAAAAAACAAGCTAAAGCATAGCTGGGGTTATCTCCTTCAATTAAGGATTCTATCAAATGGAATTGCTTTTTTGTTCCTTTCTGACTGTTTAGTTATGAAACAAATTAAATTAGCTTTTCAGTTTGGAACTACTACAAACACGGTTCAAATAATTGTATAAATACAATATATACTAGTTTTCATATAAAACTATGAATCTCAAAACAAAGGTGCTTTACAGTTTTAAAAATTATTGCACCGAACAATAGTTCCTTTTTGACGGTATACATATTGTTTGGTCTTATCAAGATAAAGCCACAATGAAACGGGACCGAATCAGCTAGTTATGATTATAGAAGTCGTTCTAACACATATCAATCCAATAATTAAATTTGTTCTTTGTTCATACATAATATTCCTACTGAGGCCTTACATGTCATTTGATCCTTAAACATTACTTTAATTTATTTTCATGCTTGCGATAGCTGTGTTAACATTGACATACAAAAAACTATGCCTTTTAAAGAAAATTTGAAATGAAAGACTTCACTTATTTTCTTTGAATGTTAAACATATAAATTCGATTGACTGTATTTTTTTCAAATTTTATTTGAAACCCCCTAATTTAGACCCCCCCGTCCACATATAAATTCCCCAATTTAATGACTAATTCAAATTGCACATGTAATTTAAAAATATAGAGATATTAGCTGTAGAAATTGTAGAAGTTCAATATATTTTAAACAATTAATACACGTAGAAACATTTCGGAAAGATTCATATATAACGGTCGGGATTTTAATTAAAATTCCTTACAACAATAATAATTTTTATCATGAGTGTATATGCATAAATGTTGATTTAAAACCCGTTGATCAAGTTTTAACATATTCAACGTGTAAATACAAGATCGTGCTCACTACTTCTTACATGAATCATCAATAAAAGAAAAAAAATTTTTGAAATAGTATAATGCATGCTAATGTCCATGAAAATGCCTCATATAAATGGAATTTTTATGCTCATTTAAATTAAGTATTTTTTCTTTGATTTTGTAGTTTAAAAATTTAGCTTTATTAAGAAAATGATTGTCAAACATCACAGAGAGCAGGTGTCTTTTTTATGTTGAGCTAGGCTGATTTAATGTTTATTTTTAGATTATTAAAATTTTCTCTACTGATCACACGACTTGATAAAGTGGTCAGTTATATTTCCAATATTATATTTGTTAATACTTTGTAAATTTTTGATGGAAATAAAATCATTTAATCATTCATTCATAAGACCCTTAAAGATGTGACAAAAAATGTAGGATCTACCTACATAACACCTCTCAAAACATCTGCTATGGTCAACTTATACGCTTAATGAATTAAAACGCGTACACGGAAAAGTCTTTAACAAAACATTTATAAGCTATGAAGCACGTAGCGTAATTCTCACACTTAAATCAATTCAGCTGACAAAACAACGAACTTGTTTGAAAAGTTTGTTTTCAATTGATCGTTTTGTTTTCGTTTCGAGTCGGACCACCGTGAGAGCATGTCGTGTTTATTATGTCCGTGGTGTCAAAACCCAAAACATCCTTTTGGCCATTGAACAACGACCACTCATTTGCATACAACCGGAAATAGTCCTAAAACATCGAATTCAGAGCTTTGCATGTCCATTGAACAAGTGGGACCGATATCCAACGCGTGAATTGCTACTTTAATTGGCTGTGAAAAGTGTGTGAATAATCAACTATCTTCTATTTTCAGAGGAAATAGTTTTTCCATTTTTGTTTATGAATTTTAGGCCTTTAACTGTATTTATTTATAATATTACGTTTATAATAATAACTCTTAACTTCCTATGCGTGGTTTATTACGTTAGGTTAGGTTAGGTTAGGTAAGGCTAGGTTAGGTTGGTAACTACTTTTAAGGTTTTGCCATAAAGATAAAGCGATGTATTGTAGTTTAGTTAGGCGATTTATATTTATTTGAACAAATTGAAATAACGTCGATTGAATTTGTACAATATACTCAATATTATGATTTATAGGCCTATATTAAATTTGTAAAAACGTGGACTGTCGAATGAACTTTCCACCTTTTAACCTTAAAAATATATACCTATTTCATAAAATATTAAAATATCTTATATTAAAGACTAATTTACGTTTTATTAACTCGACTGAATTAAAGTTTATTATCGATTCAAATACGATATGTCAGTTTTAAGATTTATTTAACCACTAACAAAAATATTAATATTTTTAATTTATTTTACTGAATATTAAAACGGTTATTTCGATAAAATCCTCACTGATTAATAGCATTTATGAAGTTGGTGACAAATTTAGACATTAAATTAAATTAAAAAACATTATTTGTATGATTACTAATTAAATATACTTGCTCCCTTGGTATAAAAAAGGACAATCATTTACACACCACCTATTATATTGTCAAATTTCAACCCAAGTTTAGTATAGCTAAAACTGTATAGACAATATAATTCATATAATTTTGGAAATCTGAATATTGATACTTAATCGTTAAATCTTAATTCAATCTTACATGACATATGTATGCATCTTAATAACATATAAAGTACATCTTATTTAGTTATTAGTTCATTCATTCATGTCTCTACATGTAAAATATATATTTCCTAAGCTTAAAACCCACTCCTGCTGATTAAAATCTACTCACGCTGATTTAATCTATTCATTGGACTAAAACATTATTGTGAAATAGTTTAATTTTTGCAAGGTCCTTCTGTCATCATCGAGGTTGTTTTCATGGACGTATTTAATTTAACATTGGCCTTTTAATGGTCAAGATGTTTAAACCATCATAAAATCCGAGAAATTACTTGACTAACAGGACACCGTTCACCTTGGATAACAGACGCCATTTTGTCAAGTAAGGCATGTAATTCCTAGATATCTTAAAAATCAACACACAGGCTGGACATTTTAATTGTAAAAAAAGACCAAATTACATACGCAAAAACCCAAAAGTAAAAAAAAACCATAAATAGAGAAGATGAAAATGATGTAGTTTTGTACGCAGTGAAACTAGATTGAGATTAAGAAACGAACGTTATTAATAAAGGAATATAAATCAAAAATAAATGTAGACTAAGCCTCGACAGTAACAGTTTATGCAAAGTTTGATTCTGATTCTCATGATTACTCGGGGTTAATTGAACGAAAACACGCACATGTTTGGCATTGCGGTTTCTGTAGACAAACATTATTATATTGCATGCACGGGTCGGAAATCGTTTCAATAAAATACCACTTTGGCCCTTACTGACTACATCCAATGTAAAGCAAAGCTAATGTAGTCTACAAACAGCAAAATATTTACGTTAAGCAAGAAGCGTAGGTTTACAAACGGTAACTTCAGATATAAGACTCCTTGGAAACTCGTATATCAAGATATTAAACTTGAAACTTTAAGTTTTAAACAAGCATTCGATGTGAACTAAGTTGATGTTCTTACTGAAATATTAAGGTTATGAGAAGATGTGAAGTTAGAAAGTCACTTAGGCTTAAAAAGAGATTTTTTCGCATTCATTGTCACATTTCATCGAGAGTTTTGATTTTAATCCCAGATAAAAGTTAAATTATTTGAGATGCTTACTGAAAGATTCACAAATCGTCCATACTTACAAAAGGTAAATTAGTGAAGTATTAAAACTAAAAAAGTTCGAACAAATATATATATTAAAATGACATCAAATTTACAAAATTATTTGATTGTGATTTAAAACAACATTAAGTTGATAAAACGTTTTTGAAGAGTAAGGAGACTTTCCTAAACTATGGAGATTACCTAAGCGAATTATTTCTAAATCCATCTAGGAATCCCATAAGGGCAATGACAACTTTCGTAAGTTCAATACTGAAAAGGCATTTCCTTTTAGATCCTTAATGGCTCCTTATCTCTTGGACTGATTTTATCTCCAAATTAATTACAGGGTGTTTCGAAACTCTCTTTCGAAACTCTGTGGGCATGTTCCTTAGGTCAAAACAAACAAAACATATTATATAAACATATGCCATATTTTGCTTCGTTTTCTGTCTGTCAGTGTGTATGTATTTTTTACATAACTTCCTATAACTTTAGAACCATTTGAGGTACCAACTTCAAACTTGGTACGTATATACACTAAAACTATGTAAGTATACTAATAGGAACTATTTTCTGTAAAGCATCAAGTTTCTACTTTGTATAACTTTAAAATGGCGTCCGTTTTTAGTTTTCAAAGCTCAATAACTAACAAAAAACATATTATTCATTAATAACTGACGTTCCAGTAGTAGGAAATGAATTATAATACTTATAATAAGGTTAAAAATGACAAAAAGGATGGAAATTCAACTCACTTTAGAGAAATGTACAATTTTCATAGGGTCATAACACAAATGACGGAGAAAATTCCATTTTTATAAAGGTAAAACCTGCTAATTTATTGAATTTGTAAAATTTGTAGTTTTAACTTCAGAAAAAAATATTTTTCTCCGTTGTTTGTGTTATGACTCTATAAAACGTGTACGTTTCTGCAAAGGGAATTAAATATCCATCCTTTTTGTAATTTGTAACTTTTTTTATAAATCCTATGGTTTTTGAGTTACTAAACAAACAAAAAATAAAAATGCCCACCATTTTTAAGATATAAAAAGTAGAAACTTGATGCTTTGCAAAACAATAAGTCCTATTAGTCATCATAGAAGTACCGAGTTTGAATTTGGTACCTCTAGTTGTTTAAAGTTATAAGAAGTTATGTAAAAAATGCATACACACTGACAGACGAAAAACGAATAGGGTATATATGTTTATACGATATATTTTGTTTGTTTTGACCTAAGGAACATGCCCACGGAGTTTCGGGAGAGAGTTTCGAAACACTCTGTATAATGAAGCTAACATTTGTACAGGATTGGATTGATGAGAGTATTGTTATTATATCTGAGCATGAGTTAAAAAGGGAATGATATCACAACTATTTGATGTCGATGATCATACTTGAAAACCAACATATATTTGTGCGAGTTCACAAACTAGGCAAAAAATATTGTTGATTGTTGTCAGAGGTGTTTTGTATAAAAAAATAATGATATTTCTCAAATATATTACAAAATCTGATAGCTATATGATAATATTCAAATATGTTTGAAAGGAACAACCTTATAGTATGTCTACGTAAATGGTCAACTGCGATATTAAAATTTCCAAACATAGAATCTTGTCTCAAATGTTCTTAAGGTATTTATAAATAATTTAACCAATACATTTTTCTTACAACCTCTGTTCCAGCAACACTGAGTAAATGGTATTCATAATAAATTGTCTATTATTATGAAGGAGATTAAATGAAAGTCTTAATAAAGCTAGACATGGACATATTCCGTATCAAAGATACAAACTAGTTGAATTCAAAATATTATAATTAATATATATGATACAAAATAAAGTGATTAAGTCTTTCATCTACAAAGAAAGTATAAGTGACTTGGACTTAAACAATTTGACATTTAAAATATAAATTTGGAGGCTGAACAAAACTTTAAATGAACACAAAATAACAAACCACAAGTAATGCAATGTATTTAAACGTACAACGTATTATAAGGTATTTAAAACTATAACTCATACCCAAACCTAGAGAAAAGTAAAGAATACGGACACCAAATCCATAAAAGTTATTGAGATCATTTTTAAACCTTTTTTAATATTTAGGCATGCACGTGCCCTACGCAGCAGCAGCTGATTTTGAAATATTCGACAGATTAGGCAAGATGTTTCTTATCCAAACTTTGTCGAAATCTTTTGCTACTGCTGAGAATAAGCAGATGTTGGGATTGTCACTCACCCTTACTATGCTGACTTGTTGGACAAACAAAGTCAAGTTTCTATTCCCTACGAAATTGTGGTTGTTTTTTTTATCAACACAATATTTAACAATATCTAATTACCACACAAATATAATTTTTATTTTAAACTTAACTACACTACTGAAAAGGGTATACATATTTTACCTGTGCAATATGTTTAAGAATTAATTAAATAAATAATGTTAAAAAACTATTTAATAAAAACTTACTAGGTATTGTCAAAGGAAATGAATATAAAAAAAATGAATCATAACCATAGGGAAATAAAATGGTAGAAAATAAACAGATTAATAAATATAGCTATCCAAAATGTTTTACTCTAATCTTGGATTTTATTTTCTCTAATACCTTATTTATTTTTGACCTAGGACAAAAATAAATAAGGGCATTAGGAAACCCAATCTGATATAGTTTAAGACAAAGTTCTGATTAAATAATTTCTCATCTAAGATTAATAATAACTAATAAATTATTAAATTATTAATAATTTAACTAATAATTTAATTAATAATTATTAATTATTAAAGCCTATTAACTAATCACAGTAAATTATAATATAATCTTAAGTAATTAAAATTAATGATTCATTTATATTAGCATTGTTACTATTAAAATACAATACTGAATGGAATTGAAATTTTTGACTTTTTAAATCACTTCGATTGCTGGTGTAATGAAACAGTAAATGTTTATGTAATGTTTGTAGAGAGCAATGCCTTCATAGTATCGAGTTGGAAAACTTTGTCGAGGGGCTGAAAAAATCAAAACCAGAATTTAACGAAACCCACTCAATTAGTTATGCTGTAACAATCAATTTCTACGTTTTTATGTTTTTATGTTTTGTTTTTACGAGTGTTTAAACTGTTCCCAACTGTATTTATCGAAAGAACAATCTACAGTTATTATCTACAAGCTAAAAAAAAAATAACTTACGCCTTAAAAATCTGTATTATAAATACTGTGAGATAATGGTGGGGATAGTTTTTTAAATAAATTTTGAAAAGTCTGATCAAATATTTATACTCAAAATGTATTAAATTAAAGCTTTTATAGGCGATGGTGGCTATATATTCAAACAGAACCATATTGGCTCAAACCACATATTGCTATTACTTACTATTAAGTGATATAGTACATTGATAAACGTTTATTCCTAAGAAATTTAATGTGAGTTATTAGTACCGATATTTTGAGTTTATACTAAACACAACTAAAACTACACTATACTAAAACAACTATACTATAAAAAAAACAATTTTGAAAGACATAGCTGCATAAAGAAACCTCAAAAACAAAATTATCCCCAGAGAATTAAATATTCATCGTTTAATAAACTGAAAACGTTCCTGGAAATGTGCAAACATAATTTTAAAGAGAACTTTTTAAAACACCAAAAGTTCAGTCAAAGAGATATAACTCTTAATCCAACTGCTTTGGACTAATATTGTATTCCACTTTACCAAAATATCCAGGACATAACATTTGGATTTGTTATGGAATAATAAACTTACAGTTAAAATACTTTTTGTTTTTTAAAGTTTATGACCCGATACATCCCTAACAATGCATCCTATAATGGTGATGACCGTTTATAATAAATATAATTAATATAATATTTAAAGGTACAATAATAAATATATTAATATAAAGATAATATATAGATAAATATACAGATAATAAATATATTAATAAAAGAAGAACATCAATTTTCCTAATTAACTGCTATACTGTGATCGCAGAGCGCCCTTAATAAATCATATCTATGAATGAATTGACTGAAATTGGAGATAAAACTAGTCTTTAAATTAATAACAACCACCAACTCTCACAATTAAATCGCATTATGAATTAATAATGCAATAAAATATTTTTTTTGTTAAAAGTAAAATCTATATATCATTGAGACAGATTTAACTTATATGCAGAAGTACGAATAAATAAGTTATATCAAACTTTACGTCATCGACAAAGGTAATACAAATTTTTAGAAATATTTAAGAACACGGATCCAATTATTGTTAAATAGTTCAACATTGAACAAAAATGTACAATTTATAAATTTACTGGTATAAAGGGTATTTTTATTTTTAACAAAAACATAACAACTACTTTTGTTTTACTTGCAGGAAAAACGTAACACATCCCATTTCAGTAAATATTAAAAAACTGAAAAAAATACAGACCTTTTTTTCCTTTAATCCGGTAAAATACAACTACTTACAAATTACAGAAGCCAAATAAAAAATGATGTTAAATTATTTAACTTTTAAAATCACGCCGAAATTCTAGACAACGCTATCGACTTAACGCGGCCGTCCACGAGTGAGACCTACGCTCAACTGTTGAGGTCTGAGTGGATCCAGACTTGCGCAACTACACAACCCCTCCGGCGATTATTCAACTTCAGCCCTAATAACACTACAGACACGTTAAGCCGGTTAAACAGCCCTACTTAAGTCGGAGAGGCTAGAACATATTTAAGTTTTAATAATGGTTGAATCGACATAACACAAAATATGTGTTATTCATTAATCACTAAAATACCCCCGCCACAGCAAACCTGCAAACTGAGCGAATTTCAATTTGTGTGTACTTTAACTCAAATATTTCCATGAAGACATATTTTTTACCCTACCCATTTAAAAAAAATAAGCGGAGATTTTTTTTTAATAAATGTTAATATTATAGGGTGAAATAAAAAAATTGACAAATTTATTTATTTCACCCTATAATATTAACATTTATAAAAAAAAAACTCTCCCCTTATTTTTTTTAAATGGGTAGGGTAAAAAATATGTCTTCATGGAAATACTTGAGTTAAAATACACAGAAATTGAAATTCGTAAGTTTGACAAACATATGTCCATAAAAAAGCAAACTAAAACAGTTTTTTTTTGTTTATAAGAATAACTTAGGAATTTTAAATTTACAGTTTTTTTCAGATTTCTCTGTAACCTTTAATTATTGTAGGCTACAACTATTCCTCAATATACAAAATTGGTAGTCTTTTAGCTTTACATGTTGGATGTGATAACAATTGGGCATGTCCATGTTTTAAAGGTAAAATTACGTAAAGATAATTTTTTTTAAATTTTAAGGCCCCATAACGGGGGGAAAATTCGCTAAATGGTAATTTTAATTGTAGACTACAGTTTTTAAAAGCAATAAATTTACCGATTGGAATTTTGTAAGAAATCGTGAGACTCATATGAAAACTTGATGAGGAAAAGAGCTGGACAATTTATTCTAGGAATTGGAATAAAATACTGATTTCAAAAACCTTTTAAAAGTAAAGAGAAAGCACTTGTATTATAGGAATATGTGAGTAAAGAGATATGTTTAGGATTTAAATATCACATTCCTCACAACAAATATTTCTAATAATTTATTAAAACAACCCATTTTATTAATCAAAACTAAGACTCGTAAAAAGACTTAAAACAAACGATACAAAATTCTCAATTTTTCTGTAATAACCTATGTAGATAGTGATATGTAACACTTTTTTGGCAGACACATATTGTTACTTCACACGATTTTAAGGGATACTTAATTGACAAAAAACAACGCAAAACCAGTCCAAATTATGTCACCTCTATAAGACAGTTACAGTGATCAAAAAGGGTAATTTAAAAACAGCTTTTTGATGTTTTGAAACTGGACCCAGCTGTTCATGGTTATTTTGCTTTAAATAAATGATCCTGACTAATGAAACAGCTGTTCTTAGTAACAAAGCTACACTGATCATCTCAATCCATTCTACATTCATACTTAACTCATATTCGGGTTAACATACGCACATAGGTGGCGTCACCATCTCAATAATTGTAATAATTGATAAAAACTAAGTAACTACAGTTTTACTATTGTACGTTCATTCACACATGAAATTTCCAGTCTTTTTTGAAAACTTGGTTTAATGAATTCCTCGTCAATCAAATTATTGACATAAAATACAACAAAAAATGCTCAACATTAAACTGTTTCGAGCACGTAGAGATTTCAGAACTATCAATTTTAATATACGTATTTAAAACTGTGTAGACAACATTGTTTTGGTAGAATTAATCTACATCCAAACCAAAGCTGTAGAATGTACGTTTTCTGTGTCAGGTCGTCTATAATTACAATAAAACTATCCATGATGAATCAATACAAGAATATCCTAATAAAATATCCGCAAATATCCATCGATGTAAAACATATTCAGCTTTTTAAAAAGAATTTTGCCATGCACAAGAGGGATTTATTTTTTAAAGGGCAGTCACCGATCTTGCATATAAAATGCAAATGAAGGTACATTATTCCCCTGTGCGAAGATACTTAAGTTTACCAATGAGAACATTATCATACGGAGCTCATTAGCAGCATGATATAAATCTAGACTGATGGTTTTATATTACTTATGAAGTGATGTAAATATTAAAGTATAACGAAAATATCCTTCTTATTTTAAAGGGAAATAATCCCTTTAAGGCTTAGAAATTTCGCTTAAACGTTTAAATTTAACTGAATGAAAATTACCTTAAGTTTATTTATATTGATCACTGGATGTTTTATTAATTGGAACCAATTGTAAGGTAACCTATGCCGAACTATAAGACGGCTTAAATTTGTGAAATTTCGTTACCAAGTTCAGTGTTACCTCTGATATTTCTAATTGGTTCTTTCAATTATATACTAAATGTATTTATTGCATGTTGCACGACTTGTTTGTGCTAAGAATGGCCCATCGATGTTTTGTTAGTTATTATTAAGTGCTCTTCAATAGTTTCAATGAAATAATGTAAGATAATAGGATTTTTTGTCGCTAAAACATAAAGTAGGTAACTCATTTCGGGCCGAGTTCAAGTTTAAAGGAAAATGTCCGAAAAGACACGTATTCATTTCTAATTTGAAGCTAAATAATTCACACGCACATTTCGTACATGGTATACCTTTAATGCAACAGTGAATGGACAGATGAGCTTATAACTTAAATTGTGTTTTTTCCTATGGAAACCTATTTAAATACCCAATAGCGATTCTTGAGCAAACGCCCACAAATTTTCACGAATGTTTAGACCACATTCCATCCTTAGTCAACATGGCACTGCAGATCGGGAAAAGTTATGGAACTAAATAAAATTATTTAGGATAACCTTAAAAACCATCGTGGTAGCCGCAAAACCCTTCGTACATTAGCAAATGCCGAAAAAGTGTGATTCGCAGTTACTAGAAGTCCAAAGAGGTTTGCCAGGAAGCTTTTGTTGTTTGAAGCTTTATTTTTGCTCTTTTCTTGCTTTAGGGGCTCTTCCTATAACTGCGACCTGTACTTTATGTACAAGGGTTCATAAAGTCTCCCCAGAGATTTGCTTGAACTGAAGCTAAGAATTGTCCAGGAAATTGAAGCAATTCCTGAAGAAATGCTGGAACGAGTATTTGAAAGAATTTTCAAGCAACTAAAAAGACATATTAGCAGTACAAGGAAGTCACTTGAGGGACGATGATTTCAAGAAATGGGAAAATGACTTTGCCAAATAAAAGTGGCGTAAGATAAGCTGTATTTTTATGGGCTATTATATTTAGAGGGTAAATAGTATTGAGGTTTGTGATATTTATCAATGGGGCGCTTTCACAGCCTCACACTGTATAAGTTCATATTCTATTCCGGACATTACTTAACATTTCAATTGGTCTAAAATGTCGATCGTAGGGGTAAGGGGTGTAATCGTAATGATAATAATAGGAGTATGATACGAAGATAAAAGAAAAAATAATAATAATGGTACGATAGTGAAATTTAGTAGTTAGTTAATTCGTTAATTGTGACGATTTTATTCGGTAAAACCAACGGACGAATTTAACATTTATAACAGTTTTACTGTAGTATTGCGAAAACATGTTTTCGTTGTACCGCAACTAAAACGAGGGTTTCAATGGGACGTTTCGGGGCTAAAGAAGTAATTTTACTCCATAGGGAGAAAAATAGTCAGCTGTTCATTTCTCGACTTAAATTCATCTGCTGAATTTTCAGAACATAGTAGAACATATTTATAAAAATATTATTAAATCATAATCAAAATTTCCACTGCAATGTCAACGTTATTCAGCCTGTACTATTGGCATTTACTACTTACCCTTATCATGTATTTATTTCATGAGATAGGCTAGACGTGTGCGGATTAGAGAGAACTCATCATTAATAAAAGCTGTGGACCAGAACAAACCAGAAGGCAGAAGACCACTCGGCAGGCCGAGACTGCGATGCGGCAGGAGTCGGGTGCTGAAGGAAATGTCTGCATTGGGCAGTGGGAACTACACCTGAGGCAGCCGAGAATAGAGAAGAGTGGAGAAGCATCGTTGGCGAGTCTTCTGAGGTTTCAATGGCCATGGGGGTAAGGTAAGGTATGTATTTATTTTAAACTGAATTTCATCCCTAGAATAATTTTAATTTAAATATGTTGAAAACCCTTAAATATATTGATGCTTCGTAAATTTCAATTAAGATATATGGTGGGCAAATATTTCAAAGACGTGCGAGTCGAAAATACAAGTCATTTTACATATTTTAGAAGTAGGATGTTTTTTGAAGGGGAAGGAGTGAGATTTTCGAAAAACGACTAAGAGTGTATTGAAGAAAATGTAATTCCTGACCTTGAAAAGTCTTTCAAATCTATGCTATATCTTACCGTTTATGAGCTATAGCCTTAAAAACGTGTTTTTCTAATAACAGGAGGGACTTAAGGGACTTTTTTACGGGGTTGTAATTTGAAAAAGTAACTTTTTGGGGTTTTCTGGGTGGTTTGCAACCGAGACGGACCTCCCCAAAAAAATCAGATCCCTAGCTATTCTAGAAGTGGGTAAACATTTGTATACCTAATCAGTGAGTCAGTGAGTTACACAAGCGGCTGTATATCCCGTCAAAGTATGTGCACGGGTGGTCTGATTAACCCTGTATTTTTACCATGTGGTATTGCTGTATTCCAGTTGTAGCCTACCATTTCCCAAGTTGTTGGACCACGTATTTTATAAAACATAACGGGAAATGTCTGTCAGCTTAGGAGGGCTTTTCTTAAACAGGGTAATTGCAAAGACTGAAACCACACGATAAATTATTATCAAGGAAGCATTGTGTCATTCACAACAAATGCAAACATATATGTTTATACTTTGTCGTACGGTTTATACTTTGGCGCACATCAGGATTCCAACGAAACAACACAAAACAGCGTGGTTCTATTATGCACGTAATCCGTGTACGCTTGGAAATAGGTTGGCAACACTTAAAGATAATAATATCATGAGCAGCTGATTGACTATTATAACTACGATTTAACCTGTCATTTCGTGTTTATAGTTTCGGTATTTCTGAACTTTCTGGACTTTTCTTTTAAACGTTTTTAAAACATTCCTACGATCTTAATAAACAAGAAAATACCTTTAAAGCATTTTTTTTGCGCGGAAACCACTTCAAATTACAAATACCCCCGCCGCAGCAAACCTGCCGACTAAGCGAATTTCCATTTGTCTTAATTGATTTTCAGTTAGGCCTAAATGTATTTTAATAACATTAGGTTTAACGAGTACCTAGGTTTGCTGCTACAAGGAAACTAATAAAGTGTGTTTTTGAGTAAAATATTGATAGCTTAATACAAAATAAATAAATTTGCCAAATTTGATCAAAGTATATCCATAAACAAGCAAACTACAACATATGACAGTATTCTCCATAAGAATAACATGGGAATTTTAAATTTACAATTTTTTTAATTTTCTCGGTTACTAATAATCGAACAAAAATACTTTTGAATACTAAATAATTTGTTTTTTTAAGCTCTTTAAAAAGGTTTAAAGAGAAATTGGGAAATTTTGTGTTTTGAGGGTCAAAAGTTAGAAAAACCAATTTTTACCCCATAAAACCCCCCGTAAAGCCCCGTTCCCATGGTCCGATCGTGCTGGTTCGCGAACTCATTCAAGTTTATCCCGCTTTACACCTTTAAACCAAATTTCATCAAAATCGGACAAAAATTACTCAAGTTATCGCGTTCACGGACGAATATATATATATATATATAAGTCTATATATATATATATATATACATATATAAAAATTTGAACGAATGGTGTTTTTGGCCTCTGGGGACATCAAAATGAAAAAGTAAATCGGTCCCGGGTCTAGGTCTTACCGTGCCACCTACGGTAATAGCTACTTCCCTATAGGGAAATTCGCTAATACAAAAACATACGGAACTATATTCTCAAGTCGCGGAGCACTTTACTTGCCGAGGAAAAATAGCGGAGTGATACGGACCGGGTACTACTTTCTCTAGGGCACCTATTTGTGTAACCAGCTGAACCTAAAAACGTGTTGTATAGTGTTTGAAGGACTAATTATTTATATGCTTTATAGTGACTGTAGGAAAAATATAATGTGTAACACGAGTGCAAAAGGCCTTTGCCCACTAGTTACACAAATAACTATTGTAATTTTTCTGAAAATGTCATGCATACCTTGCATCCCAGTCCACTTGACAATCTCAAAGTGAGGTTGAAATGTCAATCCTTTACATCCAAGCCAAATTATTTTCTCATCAAAGTCATTGTATTGCGCCTTGGACTAAAGCATTTTGGGGCTTATCAAAGTCAAAGGCTTCGACATAGTCGAAGACTACAAGGCAACTATGCTCTTGACTTTAGCAGCGATAAAATCGTTCGATAGGTTTGTCGAAACTGTTTGGGTACATCATGTTGTTCTAACTATGTACGTTCTAATGTTAGAAGTATGTAGATATCAGCTAGGCCTAAATACTCTATTCATAAAGAATATGTATCTTGCGTGTACATATTTAACATACAATGAGCAAAAATCCAATGGTTCTCGCTCAAACGTAACTATTAATGTATTCAAATAAATCGGTCAATTTAGAATATTCGTATTCTTATCAACACCCTATTTTTAGGAGTTGTTGTGATTCAACGTGTAACTTAAAACCTTCTTTGTATTATTTTCAAAATATACAGGGTGTCCCGTAACTCTCTGGACATATGTATATAGCGTTGTTCCTTAGGTCAAGACAAACACATTTCACCATAGGAACATGGGCACAGGTTTACTCTATTGTCTGTGAACATGGGTCTGTGGGGTCTAGTTTACCGACTGTCGGTATTTATGTGTTTTTTACAAAAAAACTAATAACTCCTAAACGGTTTGAGATACAGCTTTGATATTTTGCAAAAATGTTTATTTTATTAAGACCTATTATCGTTAGAAATTATACTAAAAAATAATTAACCGTTTCAAAATGGCGGCCATTTAAAATATTTGATGCCAAATTTCACGAAAAACCGTTAACTTTACAAAAAAATTGCAAGAGACAAAAAAGTTTGTAAATTTTATTTAGTTTTCAATGATACCTTATTTGTTAAGATTGGATAAATAATAACAGAGAAACGAGTTGTTTTCGTAATGTATGACAACTTTTTCCCATTTAAACAATGCTAATACTCCTTTGACGTTGTTTAGCATTGTTTAAATGGAGAAAAGTGGTTAGAAAAGAAGACATTTCTCTGTTATTATTTATCCAATCTTAACAAATCAGGTATCATTGAAAACTACATAAAATTTACAAACTTTTTTGTCTCTTGCAATTTTTTTGTAAAGTTAACGGTTTTTCGTGAAATTTGGCATCAAATATTTTAAATGGCCGCCATTTTGAAACGGTTAATTATTTTTTAGTATAATTTCTAGCGATAATAGGTCTTAATAAGATTAACATTTTTGCAAAATATCAAAGCTGTATCTCAAACCGTTTAGGAGTTATTAGTTTTTTTGTAAAAAACACATAAATACCGACAGTCGGTAAACTAGACACCACAGACCCATGTTCCTATGGTGAAATGTGTTTGTCTTGACCTAAGGAATAACGCTATATACATATGTCCAGAGAGTTACGGGACACCCTGTATAATTGTAAGTATTATATGTAGATATTCAATATTATTCTCAGTTAGTAATGCAAGGGAATGATTGTAGATACTTGATTTTTTTAGGATTCTGTAAAATGCTAAATGTCTAAGAACAAAAATATTTTTTATTCTATGTCAAACACAAATCAACACCATAAATGTATTTTTGAATATGCATTTCGTTAATAAATTTAAAGTGGAATATGTAACACACTTATAATTAATTTCATTTACATATATACATAATATAAATGACGGTGAGTCGGTAGTGACACACAATTTGGACCCAAGGAAGTGTTGTTGTGGGTTCGGATCCTGGTAGCTGTGACTACTTTTGATCAGTAGAGGTCTCCCTTGTACTGTATCGGCTCACTCCTTGCTTTGCTGAGCACATTCTACGCATATGCCTCTGAGACCCATGTGGACCAGAAAATAATAATAATAATAATAATATTTTTTTTTTGGAAAGGAGGGAAAATGCATTTATGCACACAGGTGGCTAGCCTGTAGTGTGGGATTCCAACGTGTTTAAGGCCCAGAGACTACCCACTAAAAACCTCCTCTACTCTTCGGACACTAGCCTGGGAACACTTTTTGCACTTCATCAGAACTAGGCCGAGTTTGCCTACGCCCGAGGGGCTTACGCCGTGTCTAGCCGTTTATTTCTTATAAAATCTAGACTGTGATCCGATCTAGATAGTTCTTTTTAGCTTGAAGGACATTCCGGACAAAGTGCGACCAGCAGTCCCAGTTGTCCTCACCCTTCAGCAAGGTCTCACAAATCGATTCAATCGACAGCACCCCAAGATGTTAAATGACCTCCTGGCGGAGCATATCCCATCGTGGACAGCGGAAAAAGTGTGTTCCACGTCGTCGGGAATGCATGGACAGTAAATACAGCCAGTTGAATTCGTTTTGGCCATCAAGTGCAGGTACGACTGAAAATAGCCGTGACCTGACAAGAACTGCGTGAGATAGTGGTCAACCTCACCGTGCCGCCGTTCCACTCACGGTTGGACCTGTCTGATGAGTCTGGCAGTCCAACGTCCTCGGTCTCCCTTTCCCAGCTTTCTTGCCACATCTGAAAAGTGCGGGAGCGCTCTTCCATTCTTGCAGCGTCCTTTCCGATCTAGCCTTGTCTCTGGTAGATTGCCTTCCTCTCCGCTGCCAAGAGTTTGACAGGGATAACTCCAGCAATCACCAAAACGGCCGGTTCGGACGCCGCTCGGTACGCGGATGCGACCCTGAGTGCCACCTGACGCTGCACTCATGCGAGCCTCAACCTGTACGTCTCCTTGTTAAGCGCCTCTGGCCACAACTCAGAGCCGTAGAGAAGCACGGACTGGACTGCAGACATCAATAGTCTTCTACGGCTGGACCGAGGAACACCGACATTGGCCATAAGCTTACTAAGAGCAGCGACACTCCTAGCAGCCTTGTCCGCCGTACGGACGATCTGGTCCCTCCAGCTCAACTTGTTGTCCACCATGACACCGAGGTACTTGGTGGTTCGGGTGGTTTGGACAAGTACGTTCCCAACTCGTAGCGGAACGATGGTTTCAATCCGTTTTTTCGTGAGGATGACGATCTCTGTCTTGCTCCGAGCGAGTGTCAGACCATGATCAGTCATCCAGGCATTTACAACGCGCATGACTTGGTTCAGTTTCAGTTGGGCTAGCCCAACGTTGCGTGCAGCAATGAGGGCTGCAACGTCATTGGCGTACCCAACTAAAACGGTCTCCTCTGGCATCTCAGATCTCAGAAGGCTGTCTTAGGCAGCGTTCCACAAATCTGGGCCGAGTATCGAACCTTGCACGGCACCGGAAGTAACATCCATCGTCTGTGGACCATCTTTAGTTTCGTAGTTAAGAGTTCTGCAGCGCAGGTAGTCTTTGATCAGCCTCAACAGATATGCTGGTACGTGGAAGCTGTTCCTCAACGACTTCAACATATCGACCCATCTCGCCGAGTTAAAAGCATTGACATCTAGCGTAACAAGAAGCACGATACGGCGAGAGAAATGATTGAAGCCCTCGGCACGCTCGACCGCTCTGTGTACCTCGGATATCGCGTCGATTGTTGACCGACCCTTTCTGAAGCCGTACTGACGAGGAGACAAATCTCCAGCTTCCATGGCAGACGTCAGTCGGGAGCGAATCAGTTTCTCAAAATGTGTTCTGGCCGTATCCAACATACAGAGAGGTCTGTAAGACGACGGCGTATCTGGGTCACCTTTCCCCTTGCTGAGTTGGGAAAACACCTTTGTACAGGCATGTGTTGTACATTCTCAGTAGTAAGAGGGGGTTAACTGAGAATACCTTCTTGAAAGCCTCACTGCGAATACCATCAGGACCAGGTGCTTTTCTATTTTTCAGGGAGAGAACAGATGATTCCAACTCTTCAATGCTAAAGAGTGGAATGTCCCCTACCCCACCATAGTCGAAAAAAGGCCGCTGAGGATGGGACGGAAACAGGGCGGTGACGATCCTGTCCATGGTGGTGCCCTCCATGACGGAAGGTGGTGATCGGGCACCGAGTTTCTGGGTTACAACCTTGTAGCCCAGTCCCCGCAGGGGGCCCACGCTTGCGTGGGTACGTGGCCTGGCGACCACGCGGACCCTAGCTCTCCCAGAGGGGAGGTAATTGCCCGGTGTTGGAACCGGCACTTCAGGTAGCTATGGACGACTGGGCAAGCCAGCCTCTTTGGGTTGTACCCAAAGTGAGAGTTCCCAGTGACATTTCCTCCATTCAGGGTGGTGGGGTGTTCAGCTCTGCTAGTGTTGATTAAGTTCATAGATCTTTCACCTGCCTGTAGCTTGTGGTTGTGACTTGAGTTCTTCGGGCTCGTCCTACCTGTTGTGTTCGACTGACACTTTGTGAGGCATATCCTCGACTTTGGAAGTAGCCTCGTCCTGGGAGGTGAAAAACTTAGCCCCCAAAGGGGAGGCAACTGTCCGGTGTTGGAATCGGCATTTCAAGTAGGCCACAGACATGGACGACTGGGCATTGTGTCCCAGTGACATCCCTTCATCCAGGATAGGGAGGGTGTTTAGCTCTAGGAGAGATGGAAGTGCATCATAATCTCTAACCTACCTGTGTCTGTGGTTCTTTGGGCTTCGGCCTGCTTGTTGTGTGCGACCAGCATTCAGAGTGGCATATCCTCGACTTTGGAAGTAGCCTTTCCTGGAGGTGAAAACGGGCAAGTACCCTTAGCTCATGGGGACACTCAAGGGAAACGTAACTTTCCGCAGTGTGAGGGCAACGGTTTGTAGGCACTTATGCAAACCAATCCCTGTCTCTGATTACGGACGGTATGGTTATCTTGAGTGTGGGGGGTTCTTCCCGGAACCTCAATTGAGTCAAGGATGTCGCCACCTTTGGTGGATAGGTTCATCCGGGTGGGTCCCACTTCTATACCTGCCTCCTTTTGGGAAACCCCGATGACCTGGCAGTGATGTTGGGTCTGACGGGCAAACGAAGTAGATCGGGTGCTGGGTCCGAGCCCGCCAGAGGTATCCGGGGATCTATCGCTCTGGTTATCTCTGGTTTCCCAGCAACTGGGTAAGGCCTCGATCGGGTAGTGGTGTAAATGGGAGGTTGGGGTTCCCCCCGTCAGCTTGCTGACGGTCCCCTTCCTTCTGGCTATTGATGGCGGGTTTGCCTGTCAGGGATTAGATAGGTCCCGAGTGTTGCTTGCACTAAATGCGTCGGGGCGCTCTACTATGGTCCTCTAGGTCCCGACCTAGTGGAACCCAGGTGGAGTGACGCTTAAACAAGTAGCCGGAAACCCTGGTTAGGATTGAGGGGCAACCCTCTTTCCGAAGGGTCTGCTTCGGCAGCCGGTGAGCCTGATGACCTTAAGTCATCCGCCCATGATGTGCAAAAGGTTGATGCGTAAGCTTCGGCCTACATCATGGGGCCCGGGTAAGTCTCACGATAGGTACCGGGTATGTAGTCAGGGGGCTTCGGCTCTCATGACAAATATTGAGTCTCCAAGGATCAGAGTCGACATCTTCCTGAAGCCTCCTCCAACAGCTAACCTTGCTCTTGATGATAGCCCGACGGAGAGCTTTCTTTGCAGCCCTATACGCCGCTGACTTAGCCTCGAAATCCGGGAATCTTCTGGCCCTCATAGCGGCACGTCTGGCTTTCAGGCAAGCTTTCCGAAGGTTCGAGATCTCTAAGGTCTACCAGTACACAGCTTGCTTATCGCGACGGCGTCCCCTGCGTGGCATGGCCTGGTCACAGTCAGAGACAATCAGTTCCATCGTGGACGTTACCAGTGCCTCGGCGGCAACAGGTGTAGCAGGATTCACCAGCACTCCCCGTGAGATTACGTCAGTGAACTTCTAAACATCCAGCTTGTCCGTATTCCATCGGCGTGGCCCAGATCGTGATACGGGCACTTAATTATGGTGTTCATCCAGTATATAAAAAACTTTGACCTGATGATCACTTGCCGTGAGGTCTTCGATGAGTCTCCAGTTGGAGATCCGTGTTAGTAGTGATTCCGACGAGAAGGAGATATCGGGGATTGTACCTCTCATGCCGGTGCGCCGGAAAGTAGGCTTGTCACCCTCGTTTAAGACGACATAACAAGTCCGGCCCTGGCGGCAAAGTCCAGGATGTATTTCCCCCAGGAGTTTGTAGAGGTATTAAAATCACCAGAAACAACGACATGCCCAACGGTACCGCGCACGCTGACTTCTAAGCGGTCAATCTTCAGACGGAATTCCCGAATTGGCTCGTTGGGGGTAAGGTAGACACTAAAAAACGTGACGTCCCTACACCTGACCCAAACGAAGCCACGGCCGCGTCCGTGATCTCGCACTGGTGTTTCGGTGCTGTTTCGAACCCAACAAGTGGCAGTACCGAGAGAATCTGGGAATCAGAAGTGTGGGTCCCTGTCACGGTGCACGGTACTGCTCGCTGATCAGAAGGGTGTCCGCGCCGATCTCTTGGGCCAGCTGATCTAAAAGGGAGGCAGCCGTTCTGGACCTCTCAAGGTTACCCTGGAGAATCCTCACTTCCTAGACCCTAGCCCTCTCAAGGTCAAGTGCAGTTTTGAAAACACTGCATCGCCCAGCTCCTGGGATATGACCTAATGAGGCTAGTATGACTTGAGTCAACCCAAGTGGGGGGTAAACTTCGATATGGTGGACTGTATAAAAAATGAGGGATGTGAGATATATTATGTTAAGATCAGCTTTAGAGACACACTGTGAGCACAAAATAATAAACTTTTAAATAGGAAGAAATGTGATTTGGTACCTTCCTTTTTACTGAAGTGATGTCTAGTAGACCGTTGACGCACTTGATGTTTGCTGGCCAGCTTTCGCGTACGCGACCGGTAGTTGCACCAAGAACAGTTTGAATACAGTTTTTAACTATTCAGTTCACTTTTTTGTTAGGTGTGTCACAAATAAATACATAAGATAAACATACGATAATATAAGTTCAATTTATATGCCACAAATAGAGTAGGGGAATATTATAATACAAAACTAGGGAAAATGGCGAGAACATGATGCCGGGTTGAAGAGTACATGAGGAATGGGGGGAATTGCCAGACATCACGTGACAGGGCAAGGGTCAGAACAAAATATGAATGAAGTCTGGATTCACCTAGGTTGCGTAGATGCTTGAATACGGAACATGCCGCCCGCCTTGAACCATACATGGTTCAACAGATTCATAAATTGATTCATTGACTCATAAATGGGCACAAGTAATACAATGTAGATATATATACACAATAGATAATGATGACACACCTAATTATAAGATATGATAAATATGATAATTATAAATATAAATAAACATGAAATAGGACATTGAATAGAAATATTTTGTGATTAGGGGAGCGGGTACACCTTGGTAGCAGGGCGACAGAAGATTCCTCTCGAAGTCTTGATGGAGACAACTCGAACGATGCCATCTGCTCCAGGTGATGTCTTCACAATGCGACCAAGAGGCCAGAGAAGTGGTGGTGTTTTTGGGTCATGGATAATGACTAAATCGCCTACTTCAAGATTCTTGTTTGGCTTTATCCACTTTTTCCTTTGTTGAAGCTGGTGCAAATACTCTTGGTGCCACCTTCTCCAGAAGCGTTGATGTAGAGCCTGAACTGTTTGCCAATGCTTTAGTCGATTGTCAGGAATATCGGATACATTTACTTCAGGTACTGCAACAAGAGATGTCCCGATGAGAAAATGACCTGGGGTGAGTGCTGTGATGTCAGATGGATCTGCTGATAGAGCTGTTAGTGGACGAGAGTTCAATACTGCTTCCACCTGCGTGACAAGAGTTATCAGCTCCATTAGTGTTAGAATTTGATCTCCAATTACTCTCTTGAGATGGTACTTTGAGCTCTTTATGGCACTCTCCCAAAGGCCTCCTTGGTGAGGCGCGGCTGGTGGTTGGAAATGAAAATTAATTGAATGATCGAGGGCGAAGTTAGTGAGAGCATCTTGAGTATTCCTTTCATCAATGAAATTCTGGAAGGTCTTATTCAGTTGCAGTTGTAAAATTATCAGATTAATTTTAACATCATTCGATAAGTTGATCACACGGAGGTAGACTACTGCAGCATATCCTTTCTCCGAAGCATCGCTGAAACCATGAAGTTCTGCAAGCTTATGAGTTGAGGTAAAGATGTAACGTGGGATCCTTAGGTTTTGGATCACGGGTAGTTCTTCTAAAAAGGAAATCCATTTTGTTCTTATCTCATCTTGAATTGGATCATCCCATTTTAGACCTGTGGTCCAAAGATATTGAATGAGTGTTTTAGCCCAAAATATTACAGGTGTGAGAAATCCTGGGAGATCATAGAGTTTAGCGATTGTTGAGAGAATCATTCTCTTGGTTAGCAAGTGGCCTACTTCAACATTCTTTACTTTGTATGAGAGCATGTCTGTCTCTGGGGTCCATCTTAAACCCAATACACTGTAGAAGGCCTCACTACCATCAGTCAACTCCACTGGTGATTCTTTGAGTTCGACTGGAATCTGATCCAAGAGTTGGGGTGCATTACTGATCCACTTACGGAGTTCAAAACCGCCTTTAGACAGCAATGTTTTCAGTTCATTTTGAGCTGACATAGCTTTATCAAGATCTTCAGCTCCAGCTATAATATCATCATAGAAGATAGACTTGGTCAAGATATCAGAAGCTTGTGGGTATGGTTGACCTTCGTCCAAAACTAGCTGGTGCAAGGTTTTGATTGCAATAAAAGGGGAACAATTAAGCCCATATGTAACTGTATTGAGTTTGTACGTTTGGAGTGGATCATCTGGACTAGCACGCCAGTATATCATTTGATAACTTTTGTCCTTATCAGAAACCAAGATCTGACGATACATTTGACGTATGTCACAGGTGAATACAATTTTATGACATCTAAAATACAATAAAACATCACTGATATCATTTTGAAGTTTGGGACCAGGCATGAGAATGTCGTTCAATGATATGCCATTAGTAGTTTTAGCGCTGCCGTCAAAAACAACACGTATTTTTGAATTCGGGGGATTCTCCTTGAAGACACCGTGGTGAGGCAAATAATAGTATTCAGAGGTGGGAGGTTCTTTACAAATAGTCATATGACCTGATTCAATGTAGTCATCCATAAATTCAGAATAGAGCCTTTGTAACTCGGGTTGATTAGAGAATTTCCTTTCCATCGAGCTAAGTCTCAATTGTGCTTTGGTACAAGATTCGCCAAGAGGGGAATGATTTGGTTTCTTGGGCAGCTCGATTATGTAACGACCTGAGTCATCACGTCTATGGGTGTTTTCAAAATGTTGTAAACAGAGGGTATCTTCCTCAGTCTGAGCCTTGATCCGTATTGGGGGTTCTTCTAGCGTCCAGAATTTTTGAAGTGAATTATGAAGGTCCAAATCATGAGTTGTCAAGAGTGAGATGGGAAATGTGTTTGATGAGTTTCCTGCTACAGAGGCTACAGGAGCGAGGCCCATCACAACAAAACCAAAAATGGTTCCAAGAGCTTGAGGTAAATTTTGTCCTAATCTATGCTGTTCGCCTGTGAGGGTTAGGGCAAATAAGTCTGCACCGATAAGTAAATCTATCTCTCCAGGCTGATCGAAACAGGGATCGGCTAGGATAAAATGTTTCAAAGATTCCTTAACCTGGTGTGAAACTGGTATCTGAGGCAGGGGTGATGTGATACTACTCAAAACCATACAAGGATGGTTTTTAGCCAAAGGATTTCCATTGATCGCAGACATGTTGACATGTACGATACCTCTAGAATTAATAACTGCACCAGAGATTCCTTTTATTTCATCATGGAGTCGAGTACGTGGGGCGTTGATGAGTTGAATAGCTTTATCTGATATAAGGGTAAGTTGGGCAGCGGAGTCGAGCACAGCACGGAGTACAGTATGTTGACCATGTTGTGAAGAGACATGAACTAAACATGTACCAAGAAGGATTGTGGTTTTAGTTGGATTGAGTTGACTAGACAATCCTACAAAAGCGTTAACGTTTGTAGAAGCAGTAGGATTAATAGTTGTTGTATTCTTTGAAGATGAATTAGGTGTGTAGGTCTTATTTTGAGGAGACAGCTTAGTTTGATAGCTTGACTGTGCCTGAAGTGAACTACGTGTGGGCTCATGCAATAGAGTATGGTGATGTTTGGAACAAATCTGACACACTTTACTTGAGGGGCAGTTGAGTGTGTTATGAAGATAACCGAGGCAGTTTGTACAAATCCTATTCTTGCGAATAAACTCAGATCTTTCACTCACACTTCTAGCTAGGAAAGCTTGACACTTGTATATGTTGTGATCTGCAGCTTGACAAAATCTACAAGAGTTGGTTGTGGCGACAAGAGCAGTTTTTGTATGGTTGGTGAAATGTGGCTTACTTTCACGCGTAAACTTATTAGGCCTAGTTATGTTTGTAGGACACTTTAGGCCAGTGGAATACTTTGAGGTAGATGGTGAACTGAGACAAATACTAGCACCTTCTAAACGTTTGAATTCCATTTCAAGAAAGGTCATTAAATCATTAACAAGAGGGATCTCGTTGTTTAAGGCGCGAGAGTCTTCAAAAGATTTTCTAATATCAGCTGGGATCTTCTTTAAAAGTGTTAAGACTAACAGGGTGTTTTCAGTTGTAATGTCATGATTTAAGTTTTTCAAGGCTTGAGTATTTTCCTTATATACAGTGAGAAATGATTGTAAGCTCTTAAGCGAACCACTAGTAATGGGCGACAAATCCAGAATTTTTTTAACAAGCTGAGTGACAATACGTCTCTTGTTTTCATAGCGATCCTTGAGAAGTCGAAGGGCTACCACATAGTTTTCAGGAGTAATATTAAGACTCTTAACCAAGTCTAAGGGCTCACCACTCAGGGCACTAAGCAAATACTGAAACTTATTCACTGGGGAGACAGAATTATTCGCATTGACAGAGGCTTCAAAAATATTATAGAAACTAACCCACTCTTCATAGTTACCACTAAATTTAGGCAACTCAAATTTAGGCAGGCGCAGAGAAGCTGGAGGTGGAGTAGGTGTTACAACAGGTTCAACTGGCAAAAGAACTTTAATGTCACTTATAAGGGCTACATACAAGTCAGAAAGTTCATCATGCATTGAAAATGATTCCTCCTCATCACAATCAGAAGCAGGGTCATCAGTCACAACTCTATTAAATAAAGTTTTAAAGTCAGTAAATAGATCTCTGACCTCCTCATTATAATTGTGTAAACGCTGTATATTAGCAGGAGTCAATTCTTGACCTTCAGTTCGAGGAAGTTGGTTTGACAAATATTTATTTATTTTCTGAAACCTGTTTTTAACAAGTTTTGCTTTTCTTTGTAGGGTAGTGAATCTCATCATGAACAAACAAATTAAATAACACACAACAAGAATATATGAGTTTTCATAAAATAGCCCAATATCTTAAATTAATAATGATCTCATAAATCTAGGCCTACTGAAGTGCATAAATCAATTTGCAATTCAACTTCAATAGTAAAGTGAAGTCAATTATCAATTTGTTATTATCACCAATAATCTCTGTTGACAATAATATTTACAATAATGAATAAAGAGAGTATAGCAATAACAATAATTACCAGTTTTCTCCAGTTCAGGACCCTTATCAATTAGTATTTGATTAAATAAATAATGTCTTCATTTTTCAACAACATAAACAAACTTGCAGGTTATGTTGATATGTTTCAATTCAATATCGGGTTATATTTAAACAAACAGCTGATGTAGATGAACAGAGTTTTGATGAGTTGAGTTTTCAGTTTAATAGCAGACAGGTGATTGGTTCGTCCTCAGTTCCACCGTTTCACTAATCTTGTAGGTTATTGGTTGCCATGTAGCGCAGAGCGATCTGTTGGCGAAGTTGAGAACTACCAACTACCAAGGTGTATCGCAAAGGACAGAACGTTGTTACAAAATGGCGGACAATGGGATAGAATATTTCAGGGAAATAACTACTAACTAACTTTGCAGTTTTATTTATAAACCCAAATAATAAGACTGAATTGATTGTGAGACCTTATTATTTAAAAGGATTTTATGGATGAGATGTGAATAAATATTCAATCCTGAAAAATGTTCTAAGCTTGATTTATTTCAAGACAAACTAGGTAGGCCTAACTTGACGTGATTTAGGTGGCAGTGACAAAATTGAACATGAAAATAATTGTCTGGTAAGAAACAGGAATGTACATTAAAATTGTTCGTAATAATGTTTCACAAGACAAAATATTACCAGTTAGGGATGTGACACTGATCATAAACATTCATTTGAGAAATAAATTATTGTACTGTAGCAATTATATTTTAATTGGCAAATGTAGTCCGGGTCGACAGGACCAGCGAATGGGGGGTAAACTTCGATATGGTGGACTGTATAAAA
The DNA here is from genome assembly GCF_028750875.1 of Macrosteles quadrilineatus. Lineage (NCBI taxonomy): Eukaryota > Metazoa > Arthropoda > Insecta > Hemiptera > Cicadellidae > Macrosteles > Macrosteles quadrilineatus. The sequence continues at coordinate 52,964,934 of NW_026542600.1, forward strand.
AATGAGGGATGTGAGATATATTATGTTAAGATCAGCTTTAGAGACACACTGTGAGCACAAAATAATAAACTTTTAAATAGGAAGAAATGTGATTTGGTACCTTCCTTTTTACTGAAGTGATGTCTAGTAGACCGTTGACGCACTTGATGTTTGCTGGCCAGCTTTCGCGTACGCGACCGAATTGATAATTGATTGATAATTGATAATTGTAGTTGCACCAAGAACAGTTTGAATACAGTTTTTAACTATTCAGTTCACTTTTTTGTTAGGTGTGTCACAAATAAATACATAAGATAAACATACGATAATATAAGTTCAATTTATATGCCACAAATAGAGTAGGGGAATATTATAATACAAAACTAGGGAAAATGGCGAGAACATGATGCCGGGTTGAAGAGTACATGAGGAATGGGGGGAATTGCCAGACATCACGTGACAGGGCAAGGGTCAGAACAAAATATGAATGAAGTCTGGATTCACCTAGGTTGCGTAGATGCTTGAATACGGAACACCAAGACTTCAGCAAAAGATCGCCCCCTAAGGGGTTGATCAGGATTGTCTCAGCCCAGGGCTTTCTCAGCCTGGGTTTCTTTGAAACAGGGGGGGGGGGCTTCCCACGAACCTCCCTCGCCGAAGCAGGGTCAGCAACCTTTCGATCTCTTGCTGCAGGTTCTTTGTTAGAGACAGCCTCCATTGGTCTCCATTTCCTCTTTTCTTTGCGGGGAAGCCTCTTCTCCCAGTTACCCACATTTGATGGTGCCGCAGCGGAGGTCTTAGAGCTGCTTCCGTCAACCATTGGGAGAGAGGCATGCTCCCTGGTTTGCTGAGGGCGCTTCTTTAGAGCTGGAGTGTGCTCAGTAGGGGGTGTCATCTGGTTGGCCCTGTCCTCGACCTTCTGCTCGGCATCTGACAGAGGCTGGTTGGCCAATTCAGGAAGATCGGGGCTATCCGCTGGTGAGCTCATTGCCCGGCGTTTCCTTCGGTTCCCACCCTTTTCGTTCAGTTTAGGGGCTAAAACTTGGTTCACAAGCTCCCGTTCATTAACTAAAGTCTGTCTCATCAAGCCTTTAATTTCAAGAATTTGGGCAACCCGGTTCTCCACCTTCGGTAGACCGTCCTTGATTGACCGGTTTACGTTGGTCTGGACCTTCAAGGTTCCCTCCATATTATTGATGAGGTCCATTATCTCTACCAGGAGGTCAGACTCCTCCTCATCAGCATCGTCGTATTGTTGACGGTAACGCTGAAGTTCGGGATCCAACCTCTGGGGTCTGTTTTTCGGCGCTGTACTTTCCAGGAGGGTTCCCGTCAACGCCGGATCAACGTCTATATTTCTTTCTCCACTTTCAAAGGAGATGGGGGAAACTCCTTTGAGCCCTTAAAGGTTGTAGGTGGTGGTGTTGCCTTAACGTTGATCGCTGGTGGCGACCTCTTGACCTTGGAGCTACACCCAAAAGGGCTCCACTCCTTTTCCGACCTCGTTTTTTGCTCATTCGAGCTGCTATTAAATAATGTGTTGGGTGGGGGGTTTTGACAAGCCATACATGTGTTTACCAGCGCAACGTGTGGCAAGAGACGGCCCGGATTTAGTCAGGAGCGGGTATACCCTCGGGGACAATCTACTCCGTTTGCCCAGCACCGGATACCTGGCGTGCCGGGGGTCGCCTTTTGCAATGCAGAGCCCGACCTCTGCATCCATACCACACTTCCTGACCAAGGACCGAAGTGGCTGGCTCCTCACGACCCACTGAGAATACCCATCGGCAGTGCAGAGCACACATCAACCCCTGCAACACAACAGGGGCACTCCCAGCGACTCCCAGTGAGGACGTCAGTCGACCTTTTAGTCGCCTCTTACGACAAGCCCGGGAGGGCTGCGGTCCTATTCTAACCCCGAAACCGCACGGGGGAATAATAATAATAATAAATAAATAAATAAAATAAAAACTCTGTAGGGACAGATTTGTCATTATAATGTTCCTGATACATGGGTGATTGGTACTCATTTTGACAAAAATATGTTGTGTAAGTAAAAAGTAAATTAAGTGTGATGATGTATATAAGAGGTTCCAATTTAAAAAATTAGCTTCCCGAAGAATTATTTTAGGTTGTTTTTAAAAAATAACCATGTTTTTAAACTCAATACAGAAATTTCTCAATTACCTGTAAAAGGATTTGAGTAGATAATGTCACTTTCGTGTTCTACATTAAATTGTGAATAAGAATAATAGAAAACGATGGAGGATCAATAGTAAAAACTTAATTGTAAATAGATCTAAAGATAAAAATTAAGGTGTTTGATAAAAATTTATAAATATTGGTCTATTCCATTTTTCTACACCCTGTATACAAGAAGGTGGCCAAATATGTTAAAAATGCCCCATTGTATAAGCTTTCCAACCATATGCTACACTATTGAACTTTAGGTCTGCTTATGTACGCTTATGTTTAGTGGTTAGAAGACTACAGAATATGGTGTATTTAACATAAAAAATAGAAAGTAGGCATATATTAAGCAAAACTTGTATTTTGGTTTCCGTTTTAACAGTAGAAACAGTAAAAAAAGTTCCCTGTTTTCTAGTATTCAAACCACTAAAACAAACGAAAGCATATCTATACCTTCATACGAAACCAACATCCTATTTATGTGTTTTTAATGTTGTGTATAATTTTTATCTTTGAATGAATCTATTTACAATGGAGTTTTTACTACTGATGCTCCATTATTTTATATTATTCTTATTCCAAATTTAATGTAAAACCTGAAAATTATATAATCCACTCAAATCCATTTACAGATAGTTGAGAAATTGCTGTATTGAGTTTAAAAACATGGTTATTTTTGAAAAACTTAAAATAATTCTTTGGGAAGCTAATTTGTATACTTAAAACCTCTTATATGCATCATTACACTTCATTTACTTTGTACTTACACCAAAAAATGTTTGTCACACTGAGTTCCAATAACCCTGTATACTTTTAGAGGTCAACGAAAGATCCAATTTTGAGAATCCCAGGTTTTTAGAGGATATTCCTGTTTGAACACGAGTTAGACCAAGCTCAATTAATTGAGAGTCCTTGTATCAATCCCTAAACTCAGCAATGTAATGGAAACATATGAGCGAGAACCATTGGATTGTTGCTCATTGGTTGTTAAATATTTATACGCATGATACACGTTATTTATAAATGATGTGCAAACGTTTGTTATAAAATGGTTATTTGCATCAATAATTGCGAAGCTTCAGTCACAATATCTTTGTACTACATTGATAGATTAAGAAGTCAAATATGGTTTGAAGATTGAAAAGAAAAATAGTTTATATCCCTGTAAATAAAAATGAATTTAAATTGTACACCTTTAATTCATACAACCTGATTGTTCTATATACCACCCTTGTAACGTAACAGTAATTAAATTACATACCTAAAAATATATGTATACCTTAGTATACCTTATACTTTCCTTTCTTTAGATTATTAGCTGAGTTTAAATATATAAAACAACTATTAAAATGTAAATAATAACCTATGTAATAAGTAAACCTGCAAACCAAGCGAATTTCCATTTACCTGGCTGGATTATTACTAAAATATTTCCTTAAAACTGTCAGATATTTAAATAACATGTTTTATGAGTTCGTAGGTTCCTTGCTTCAGTGAAGGTAATAAAGTGTTTTTTATATTAAAATTGTAAGAGTTTAGTATAAAATAAAATAAATCCCGAATTTGATTTGTAAAATATACCTTTAAACAAGAAAACAACAGTTTATTTATTTATTCATTATAAGAATAAGAGGGGACTTTCCCTTTTTAATTTTCTCCAAAACCGTTAGCAATACAACAACACCCCAATATACTAAAATATTTATCTTTTCAGCTCGACATAATTGTTTATAAAGAAGATGTAAACATTTATGTTTTAAAAGGGCAGCAATGGCAAAATCGAGTTTTGCCCCCATATAACGCCGTTACCATAGTACGACCATGCTGGTTCACGAGCTTATTCGAATAAACGAATGTTTACACGTTTGATCCAAATTTAACCAAATTTGAAAAATTGTTACTCCTGTTATCACACCAATCACGAGTTAGACCAGTTTGTTTTTAAACATCAAAGCGAAAAAGTAAATCGATCCTAGGTGTAGGTCTTACCATGAGACATACAGTAATAAAGCTACTCCCCAAATGTGAAATTCGCTAAAAAATGATAGGGTCCTGTAAGGGGGTAGAGGATTTTTATCCCCCTGGAATTTTAACCCCTGGGCAAACGTGACGTCACAAACCAGGGGGTAAAATTCCGGCCGCGAACTTTTGAGTTTCGCGACATCAGCTCGATGGATTAAACGCGGAATTAAACATATATTTTCACGGTTGTGAATTTAATCAGAACACATCAAATTATAAAAACCTAGAGTGTACGGCCCGGATTTTCACCCCCGGAATTTTACCCCCCTGATTTTTACCCCCGGATTATTACCCCCGGAATTTTACCCCTGGCCAAATATATAAATTAGAGAGAATAATCAATTATCTTCATTCTGTTTTAATTTAATAGTAAACATTTTATTATTAAGTAGCCTATCTTAATTTATTTGTAACATCAACTAATCGAACAGGTTTTTGATTTTAATTTTGAGATTCGGGTATCAGGATTCGATCTTTGAAGGCAACTGTTAATTAATATGACGTATAAGAAAACATCAGAATGGCAATTGATTCGAAGATTTCTTTAACGATTTATTATACAACCGTGGTAAAACAATGTTTTTCGTTTGTATTGTAACAATAACAAAATATGCCTTATTGTTTCTTTGCGAAGATATGTTGTGATGTGTTGTTTGTGTTGTTAGTGATATGTTCACATTTAAATGAGCTACTCAGTTTATTTTGCATACTTATTAACCAACAGTTGTCCCCAAATGAAAATCCCGAACATAAAAATTAAACAGCGAATTCTGTTTACTTAGTTTAGATTACAAAATAAATAAATAAAGATAGGCTACTAAATAATGAAATGTTTACAATTAATTAAAAACAGAAATAAGAAAATCAATCATTCAATTTCTAAAATCGGGCAGGGGGTGAAATTCCGGGACATGAAAATCCGGGGGTAAAAATCCGGGGATAAAATTCCGGGGGGTAAAATTCCGGGGGTACAATTCCGGGGGTAAAAATCTGGGGGTATAAATCCGGCCCGTACATCTTCAGTTGTCTAAACAATAGTTATATGGACAGGGGGTAAAATTCAGGTTTTTATCGCTAATTTAATTAATCACGCTCTGGCTATTTTCATTAGACTTCCAAATCCGCGGGGGTAAAATTCCGGCCACGAACAAACTTTCGGGCACTCAGGTTACTACGTCTTAGTGACGTCAGCTTTGCCCAGGGGGTAAACAAATTCTAGGGGGATAAAATTCCGGCGACCCCCTGTAAGAAATAGATATTTTTTAAACATAAAAATACGGTGACTATTTTTAAAATAGATAAAAGTCTATTAAATTGATATACTTTTTATAACAAAAACTAGGCAACAGTTATTGTTTCGTAATTTTGTTTGACTCAACGATGTAGATATCGTATGTTTGACTTTGACGTAGCATTTGACGGCAAAATACAACAAATAACAAGCATTTTTTTTTCAAACTATTCAAATAAGATAGGCTGCCAGAGCCTTCCTGGAATTCTCGTTCAGTTAAATTATACCTCTCTGTGAAAGCAGACAGTAAAAACGCAGTTCTGTTGTTGAATTTCTCAGTAAATCTGTCATGTGATAAACAAGAAAATGACCAGGAAGTATGGCAGAATGCCAAATTTTGTCAGAGAGGAAACAGCTTTTACTGTACTAAGATCGTTGCAAACAAATAGCTTCAGTTAGATTTACTTTGATTTACACTTATTGTATAAAGTATATGTAGGAAAATAATATAAGAAAGGAAATGATTTATTCAATGAACAATTCACCAACAGTGAACAATCATTGCTAAATCACTTCATGTAGCTATAGTGAGTAAATAAATATTTATTTTAAGAGTTTTATTCATGAAAAGAATTTTACTAAATACTGAAACAATGTGAATATAATTTATAATTACAAGTATATCTACTGCATCAATAAAAACATAACTTCTTACTTTATGTCTTGGTGCTACCATATACATATAATAAAATAGTTATTTTGCTAATTTTCTATATTTAACACTTATACTCTTCCTTGGGAATTCATTATTTTTTTTATATATTTTAACTAATTTAGACTTTTTATGGGGACTAAAACCTATTTTGTGTTTTTACCTGTGTCACCAAACTAAATGTATTAATAAGGAGTTTAGAAGGACTATTTAAGAAGAAAATAAAATTAAATATAATATAATAATATAATTAATATAAACCGATAATATCAATTAAATTAAATTATATATTCGTCTTCAACTCCCAAAGAAATTATATTAGCCAAAATACTGTATGATTTGATTTTAAAGGAAATCAGATAAGTTTGTGCTGGTAGGATTGCTGCCTAGAACAAAATGTTGCTGTCTCTTAAAATTATGATGTTTTTTTAAGTATCTAAGGTTCTCACAAATAAAATGAGCCTTCAAAACAAACATTTTTGTTTGATAAGTAAACTTGGATTTCCTATAACTATTGCACATTTTTATTCTTCATAAAAAAATAAATAACAAATACTCACAGTCATGCTACTAATCAGCCTGTTGTAATACATTGCACACGAACCTTTAACCTAAGGCTATTTTAAAGATCCTAACATATAAGATGCTGTCATATAAAAAACTGTATTTTTACAGGTAATTTCAAAAAAGTATCTAGTAACAAAAAGGGCATAGAGTACATTTATGACACAAACAATGTCTAAAGGCAGAATATGGCAGTCTGCGCGACACAATTTCGAAGTTAACTCACGTACCTACTTATTGAATCATGATTTATAAACAGTTGAATAGCAGCTGTTTCAGAGAATGTATTTCCCTTCTTGATGGCCCACTTGCGAGTGAATTATGTTGCTATACATCATTTTAAAAATTGTATTTGAAATTAAAATGCGGAATAATTGATTTAGTTTGTGTAAAGGAAAATGTCAGATTAAGTTCACTTTAACTTATTGATAAGCATTTTTTAAGATCTTGTATGGATGTAATAAAAAACCCGATTTGTTTTTGAAAAAACTTCTACGAGTGTTGTTTAGACTTACGCGAGTTGCGTACACTACTTTACCTACGATCATATAACTCGAACTAACAACCACTTTAATAACTAACAATCACTTCTCTTAACTTCTAAGAAAGGTTATGTTTTCGTTTAAACCCTCTCATTACTACTGAAAGTGATGCAACGACTTAGTGTACCAACCACTAATTGCACCACTCATCAAAAATTAAATCGGTCTTAACAGCTGATTAGTTGAATTCAGAGCATTGCAATAATTGCAATGCTCATCTTTGCAATAATAGCAAAGAAGTAAAATAATGTCTCAATCCTTAAACCTCACGGTCCGTTAATCGTGTTGTTAAGTAAAACAATGCTGTCAAGTAAATCTTTTCAATTCTATGAACTTAACTGAGACGGCTAGTTTAAAAACAGTCATAGGTAACATATATTAACACAATACGGAAATATACATAATATATGTTATAATGATAATTCAAAATCTAGAGGGTGTTGGGTGTGAACAGTCTGCTTCTAGGGGTCTAAATTAGGATGAACACTTGATCAAAAGGATTAAGCGTAAACATTGTAAAAAGATCAAAACTAAAATGAACAGTTAATTTAATTAATTGACATGTTTTAAATTAGAATTTTAGGTGTTCGAACTATAATGCAGGGTGAATAAAAAAAAATTTAAACACTTTTGCAATATTTACTCTTGGGCCTGATGATGCTCGGTAACTATAAAAATCAATCGAAATTGAATTTTTGTTGCACTTTATCTTAATCTTGTAAAGTTTTACGGCAAAAGTGTGTATGTATTATAAACACAACTAAACATATACAAAACAAAGTGATGGAAGATCGTTTTTATTATATTAGTATATTTATTTAATATTACTGGATTATGAAGTAAGCCGTAAAATATATATTTTTTATAAATAGCAACTTAAGAGAGGAATCTAGCGTCTCTTCTAGGATAAAACTCAACGTAAGCCAAGGGTACAATTAATGTGCGTAGTCCACTCCCACTTGTAAAAGGTCAAATTTATGTGAAATCCCAAACCATATTAAAGAAAATTGTATGTTTTTGAGATTTTGTTGGCTGAAAAATACTGCTTTTTTGGATGACTTCTTGATAAGCTCTACCAACGTTATTCAATGTGTTTACTCGTACATAGGCTTTTCGGAAGGTAAACATGTACAAAAAATGTTAAAATGCCAATCGATCTTAATCAAATACACCGGTCATCATCAGACCCAGTAGGAGGCTATGAAATTAAAATAGTGACCATGCTAACAATATATTGATTACCAGAGGTCCTTGGAAACGGACCCCAAAAAGTTCCTGTGTAATCGAAATAGATTTGTTTGATCATAAATTTTCTCCTGTAGTTTTTCATTTTTCTTATGAATATACAGTACCATGGATATGTGTGGATGTTTAGGTGCTACCGGAGCTACTCTGACTGTGAATCTGTTTGGATGCAGCCATGTCAGCCACCAATCACTCAGACCTCCAGCGTAGTTTTAAAAGGTTCCAAAATACTCTTTTTACAAAAAAACCCTTTAAAATATAATTTCCCTTTTCCCTTCACTAGAAAAAAATCTCCTTTGTGAGAGATGATTTACGAAGTTGAATTTATAAGGCTTTACTCAGACGATTTCTATAGACCTAATATTCACAGAATAAATAATAATATAAAACATTCATGTTAAGAGTTGAAATGATGTAATATGAAAATTGTTGGTGAAACAAATGATACTTTGATATTGATTTTACCATTCTCCTCATACAACGTACATTTCTTATTTTGCGTATCTTGAAGAAAGAAAATTTCCTTCAAAAGTATCCATTTTCCAATGAATTGATGTCAGAGTAGGGTCTATGCAGTTTAAGTAAGATAATGACTAATCCTAATAGTCGGAATCAACATACAATGTAACTTATTTTATTTTATGTGCCACCGAGTAAAACATAGAATAGGGGAAAACCATATGAAGTACTGCTGAAAAATCTATTTTATTATACCCGCCCTGTATAAGGTATTTAGTCCTATTTTAACAATGAAGCTTAGTAATGTTATTTTTTTTTTAGAGTTGCTTTAGAGTGTAAGATTTATTGATGTCGGTGATCCCATCTTTTGAGCTGTTTTTATATGTGTATATACGTAATAGAACATCCCAAACAGGTCGTTGACCTAGGGATGAATTGTTTCATAGTTAAATAAGTGTGTGAGTTAGTTAATCTAAGTTATTCTTAAGTTACTCTGTGTATAAACTTGTAAATAAATATGAAACAATAAAGATTTTCTGATTTCTGATTTCTGTATTTTTTGGCAGATTATATACATATGGTTTTATCAATGAATACACAGACAAAATATTGATATAAAAGATTGATATAAAAAAATTGATATAATACTAGTGAGTAAAATCAGATTTTTAAGAAAACATACCTACAATGAAACCAATCAAAATAAACCAAAATAATAAGTAAACGAAGAAATTTCATTGTCTTCTTAATTGACCAGGAAAAAATCAACATACAATGAAAAAACTTATGTATTATAAATAATACATAAGTTAATAATCATAGTTCATTTCAGACTGAAAATATTGTTGGCTGTCAACAGATACAAATGTTGTAAACAATATACAGGGTGAATAAAAAGTCAAGACCCCCCCATCTAACATTTTTCCAAGTAAATATACAGAGATATCCTTTTGGTGGTCGTGCAAGCTTAGCAGGAAGTTTCATTTTATGATTTTGAAATTTTTGAGTGTCCCTCCAAAAGGGGGGATTTGGGGGGTAACTCAAATATTTTAAATGTAAACCCCCTTCAAGTGACATCTCATTTTGAAGTGTTTACAAAAACTTAAAGAATGGTGAAAACTAGAGGTCGATATCTCTTCTCTATCCAAAATGGTAGCCTGTCAAATGTTGTAGAAAATCAATGGTAAAATTGGTTGGTAATGGCTACCATTTTGGATAGAGAAGAGATAGCGAACTCTGGTTTTCACCATTCTTTAAGTTTGTGTAAGCTCTTTAAAATGAGGTGTCACTTGATGGGGGTTTACATTGAAAATATTTTAGTTACCCCCCAAATCCCCCCTTGGGGAGACACTCAAAAGTTTTAAACGTAAACCCCCATTTTTTGACACTTTGTTTTGAAGTGTTTACAAATACTTAAAGAATGGTGAAAACTAGAGGTCGCTATCTCTTTTCTAACCAAAATGGTAGCCAATATTACTATTACGAACCAATTTTACCATTGATTTTCTACAACATTTGACGGGCTACCATTTTGGATAGAGAAGAGATAGCGACCTCTAGTTTTCACCATTCTTTAAGTTTTTGTAAGTTCTTCAAAATGAGGTGTCACTTGAAGGGGGTTTACATTTAAAATATTTGAGTTACCCCCCAAATCCCCCCTTTTGGGGGGACACTCAAAAATTTAAAAATCATAAAATGAAACTTCCTGCTAAGATTGCACGACCACCAAAAGGATATCTCTGTATATTTAATGGGAAAAATATTAGAGGGGGGGGTCTTGACTTTTTATTCACCCTGTAAGTATTGTTTAGGATTATGTAATTGCTACAGTATTTGGTGGTCTCATGGATGAAATTTATTCCATCTTAGTAGTGAATAGACTATTTAGAATTCCACCATGTTACTTACTGCTCAAAACTAATACTTAGATGTTATTTATGCCTAACAATTGTCCGATATGATAAACTGGATCAAATTAAAATCAAACAGTACATATTTAATATGTACTATTTAAATCCCTGTCCAACAGCAAATTCAGGGCAGACTTTTTGGTACGCTACACGGCCAGAAGGGAGGGTTATAATGGGATTAAACCACATTTGATTACGAAATACAGCAATATTAAGAAACCCAGAAAATGTAAAAAAAAAACCTAAAAGATTCGGAAAAGAAACATACATGGAATTTTGAGTTATAAGAAGAGTTATTTGTGTATTTATTTAGAGAGCTCACTGATACAAACATATGTCTGAGGAGAAGCTATAACATTGCCTACTTCACCACAAACTACAGAACGCATTACGACCTCTAATGTATCCCAATGACGTCATAAAGAAAGCATCCATATTCGTTTCATGAAGTTTACGCCCTTAATGTTTGAAATCCTATAAGCCAACAAAACAGTCCTTAACAAAATACGTTATAGTTTATATACAGTAGATAATTGTTAATGGTAGTGCAGGGTTAAACTTAGATTTAAGACCAATTTTAAATTTAACTATATTTAATCGTAAATTCAGGCCATTAAGTTTTCGGTAGATACAATCTAGATTCTATGTAAAATGCAAATTTTACATAGAGCTACTATTAAGGCAAAAAATGCTGAACTCCCATAATTTCTTAGTAATCCAGATGAAATTAATAAACATTTTTCAATGATGGGAACTGGCTCTCAATTTCACTTTGAAACTCTTGATTATTACTTAAATAACATTTCTCAGAGTGTAGAAAACACATTTTCTTTTAGAGCAGTAACAGTAAGAGAAGTAAAAGATGCCATAAACAAGATCACCTCTATGGCTGTTGGCATTGATGAGTTAACGATCAGCATGATAAAGATGGTAAGTCCGTACTGTATTGAGGCCGTCACGCACCTGTTGAATGTTTCGTTGGCTACGGGGGTGTTTCCGGATGACTGGAAGGAAGCCATTGTCATTCCTCTGGCCAAAGTTGGTGCTCCCTCTTCTTTGGCCGATCTTCGCCCCATCTCTGTGTTACCCACCCTCTCCAAGGTCTTGGAGACTATTGTTGTCTCTCAGTTGGTTGAGTTCCTGGAGTTGGAGTCAATAATTCCAGCAACACAATCTAGCTTTCGTAGGGGGTACAGTACTTCAACTGCTCTGTTACTGCTTTGTGATGATGTCATAAAAGCTAGAGCTGAAAAGAGGTGTACTTCTCTGGCAATGCTGGATTTTTCGCAAGCCTTCGACTCTATTGATCACGATCTACTGTTGGCCATGATGTATCACTACAGATTTGACCAGCAGGTAGTGTCGTGGTTTCACTCCTACTTGAACGGAAGATGCCAAAAGACCAAAGTTGGATCTGAGATCTCCGCCCCCTTGCAAAAGTCCAAAGGAGTCCCACGGGGCAGCTGTCTTGGACCTGTCCTGTTTACTTTGTTTGCCGCATCTATGGGAAGAGATTTGCGTCATTGTCGGTTGTATTCATACGCTGATGATGCTCAGCTGGCTTTTCAGCATGACGCTGACCCAGCAAATCAGGCAGTCTCTGATTTCAATTCTGATTTGGATTCTGTCTTTGCATGGTCTATGTCCCATGGCATCAAGCTGAACAGAGACAAATGTTCATTGGTGACTTTTTCTGTCAGCAGGGTTGTTCGGTCCGAGCCCCTGTCTGGAGTATGCCTTGGCGGAATTCCGCTCAAAGAGTGTAAAGCTCCCAAGCTTCTTGGGCTTCATTTCGATCCTGAGCTCTCCTTTTCTGATCATGTGAGTTACGCATGCCAGAGAGCAATAGGTCGTCTGAGAATGCTGTACAGGCATCGTGACTTGTTCCCCAAACCCACCAAATTTCGGCTTGTGCAGGCACTTGTACTGTCTGTGTTTGATTACTGTCTTCCGGTGTATGGTAATGTTATATCACTGGGAGACATGAGTCGGATGCAGAGGGTGCAAAACATGTGCGTCAGGTACGTCTGCGATCTGCGAAAATTTGATCGAATTTCATCAGACCTCACATCTCTTGGCTTATTGCCTATGGCTGACCTGTGCCTTTTACGCACTTCCTGCATCATCCGGAGGGTACTGTCAGAGGAGAGACCTCAGTACCTGAAGGTAAGACTGAGAGCTCGCTCTGAGATGCGATCCCGATGCACACGGCAGGATGACATGCTGGAGATGCCCCGTGTGCGCTGTGAGTCCGACCGTTGTGGGTTTTCTTATTTTGCCCCTAAAATCTGGAATAAATTGTCATCCAGGACTGAGCCAGGGGTGTTGGGCAGTGAAAAGTCATTTAAAAATATATAACAAATGGTTTGAAGAATGGTAAAATAATTAGGAATAGAGAACATATTTTAATTTTTAATTAGCCTAACTTAAGATTTGAGAGTTGTTTTTGTTTTATATTATTTATTTATGTTGACGTGAGTTGTTTTGAAAAACATATGTTGTAATATGAAAAACGCTCAAGAATAAAGACGATTTTCATTTCATTTCATTCATTTCATTTCATTTCATTTCATTTCATTTCATTTCATTTCATTTCATTTCATTTCATTTCATTTCATTTCATTTCATTTCATTCATTTCATTTCAAATTTAAATATATTTTTATATTATATATTATATTTTTAAATATACTTTTAAATATTTCTTTCTTTATCTAACTTTAGGAAACAAATATGAATCCTTAACGTATGTGATATATTTGCTTGCAAGATTATTCTAGTAAACAGATCAAATTAAGGTGGGGAGCTTAACGAATATTTATTTTGTATTAACATTGCAATTTAATAAAATATTAGACAAAAGGAAGAGAAATTGTTTAGAGCGATTTCATTGATATTATTATTGATAGAAATAATAGAATGATTTTCAATGGTTGCCCAATAAATCACAGTCGTAAGCGACATTCAGCAAAACAGCAAAATAAACAAGTAATACAACACAAGTCAAAGACGAATTCAAAAATAAAATACAAAATCAAACAACAAGATGATGAGTTAACTGTTGTATCGAGCGCACTTTGCTGCAATAATGTAAATAGCTAAAATCCGTTGGTGATTTGCGGTATTTGAACAAGACCTCCAGAAGAGAACTTGTCCGGAAAAATCCGGACAAGGACACATCAAGTCATTGAAAGTTCCGGACAAATATAAGTGTTAGCCATGGGGAACGGATAGAGGTCGACTAGGCTCTGTCCAAGTCCTAGTTATTTAGGGTCTTTAAAATTGCCTCGTTCTTCTGTTTCGGATCATGGATTGCCATTGTTTTTTAATGAATCAGACTTAGTTAAACTATTGCAAGAGGAAAATATTGTATTTATAATCAAATTTTGAAACTAAGGAATGGTTATAATCTGAGTCGCATTTAATGGGTGTACAACACCTGATACATGCTTAATTACTGTATCGTTGCTGCAATTGCTATTTGCTTTGTTGATTTCTATTACTGTATTTAAATTTCCTAAGATTATTATCTAAATTAACAACTATTGATTGATAAAAAAATCGGTCGATTCAAACTTTGCTCGTATTTGAGCATAAGAGTAGATGATTGCTTAGTAGCGTTTATCCGAATTAACTAACCATTCCCTGTGTAATATTTTTTTCTTGTTTGTGAAAGCAGCTGTTTAAATTTTCATTTGCTAAATTAATTGCTAAATATTTACCAACACGGCATATCATAGGCATCCATGGATCAATGTTGATGAAACACTCGATAAATGAACACATTTTAATGAAAATATAAGTTTGATTTTGTAGAAAGAATATTTGTGAAATTTACTTAACATAGTAGGTTATTTTGGAGGATTAGTTCTATTTGTAGAGATAGATCAAATGAGACATTTTAATCGATTTATTGAAAACTTAAGAAATCTATCTTGATCGGTGGTACAGTTTTCATGGAGTAAACCGAGTAAATTAGCACATTTTTGACCTAATTACAATCAAACACGAAGCAACTGGGATAAGAACCGTTGCGGCTTTCTTAGGCAATCAGACATAAAAACCGAAAATCTGACCTTTTCCGTTAATTCACTACCACTAGTTTTTAGAGCAATATATTTAGTGGTCGTGAATTAATGGAAATGGCCCCAAAAATCTCCTACTTCTATTCAATGCGCAAACAAAACAGTAATTTTATATATACGAGTATATTGTATAATTGAAATTCATAAGCATTCCAGTTTTTTTCCTTGCAACCCAAAACTACGCAAACATAATATTTTTTACAATGTTACTGTGCTACATTCAGTAGTATTATCTACAAAGAATTATTTTATAAAATGTTTTACATTAATATATATTGGAATTGTTCAATAGAAGGAAAAGCAAGAATAAGTGGTCTTAGGATTAGGCCTAGGACAATCTTTCCTTGGCTGTCTTTCATTTTTAGGTTCAATGTTACAATTTTAATTCAATGCCGTTATTGTAGCTCTCAGTGAACTGAAATAATCGGTTAGATTTAAAGAGTCACTTATACATTTAGTTTAGCACTTCTCTGCCCCGGCTCACACCCCTACCTGTCCAGAACTTCCCGTGTCCTTACTTTTTCTTGTCCAGATTTTCCCTTAACCCCTCTATCACCTAATTTCATTGGTACTTCTGATCAGATTCATCGTACCACAAAAAGGTTTGGTGATACAGTATTTATAACACTATAACATTACTAAACGTCGACGTCATGACATCATTTTCATGGTACAGAAAATTGGTAGAACCTATTCTAAACGTCTGAATCCCCTAAAAAAGGTTCTACTAGTATTTAAGTACATACTGTTTAGTGTATATTTTCATAAAACTTAAATAACATATTTAAATTTTTAGTTATGAAAAAACTGACCTTAGTTGATCTGTTGTAAAAATAGAATTTTGGTTTATAAATCTTTTTGAGACCACTTTACTTCAATGCTTAGCAAGTTACAATGGTTTAACTGTATTTCTTACAATTTTTAAAGGTAATAAAACTGTCCTCGAGAGAGAGTTTACTCACTTAATTAGAAATAAAAGAGAGAAGTGTTTCTTTTAATGTCCATTGTATTTATCTGGCTATGGAATAACAAGAAGAGGAAAATAATAAAAAACTCTTAGAACTGCTTCCGGTAATTAACCTTCTTCCTGTTGGACTTGAATAAATTAATGGCGTCATTAATTTAGACCGAAGAGAAGACAGAACCCCCTGCCCTTTTAAGTACTAGAAGATTAAACATAAGGCTCTAATAGGACTAAATTGTAGCCTCAAGCTATTCTGTTCTTAATTAGTTTTTAAGACTAAGACCACAAGACGTAACCAATAATCGTTTAGGCTTTTTGGGCGTAAGAGAAAGAGATCTAAATACTACTATTTATAAAATTGGAGATGTAGTGTAGTTTATGTAGCAAATAAGTTCACTAATGATTATCGTTTTCAAAATAAATTGTGTGGAATAGAGTTTTTTTTTTAAATATTTCAACCAGTTTTTTTTTCAATTATTTGTGTGTTGTGAATTTATGCAAACAACAACTATTGAATAATTTTTGAATGCTTAATCGTATGACAAGATAACTGTGTATTCAACGATTTACTTTTGAGGAGTACACCCTTTTTCTTTATTATTTTATACTGTAATTTACATTTGTGTTTTTTGCACCTTTGATGGTTGAAAAAATTCTCTTACATGGTTTTATAGCCGGTTATGGTAGACTAATGTTCATGCTATAGTTACCTGTATTTATTATCTCTTGGGAGTTTACAACTTTCCGACTATTCGATTCATATACCTAACAAAGTAATTAAATAGCTTTTTTCGGAGGAAAAAATATTGCAGCAATTGTCAATAGTTTACTATGAATTTGAGAACACCAGTTGAACTCACATTGTAATATAAAAGATGAATCAGGAAGGTTCGGAATGCATATGTTTAAGAAGCTTCGATGTAGGTCACTAATATTACCAATATCTATGAAAACAGGTCACAGCTGTTTTTGACTTACGTACGTGTTCACTACCAAAAACCAACCTGTTTTTGCTACAGTGCGATTTAGAGTGAAAAAAAAGAATAATGTTTTTCGACGGATAAAAATATATGCTTATATTAAAAAACGAATTTTCCTCTTAAACACGTAACGATAAGTTGAGGAGATTAATTTAAACTTTTAAAGCACTAAGTATCCACGTATAATATACGCTTTTAGGTCTTAATGTTTTAATTGAATTCCATATTGTAGCTAATGTATTTTAATTAATTAATCGAAAAGTTCACT
Organism: Macrosteles quadrilineatus; assembly: GCF_028750875.1. Taxonomy (NCBI): domain Eukaryota; kingdom Metazoa; phylum Arthropoda; class Insecta; order Hemiptera; family Cicadellidae; genus Macrosteles; species Macrosteles quadrilineatus. The sequence continues at coordinate 52,982,084 of NW_026542600.1, forward strand.
TTACGTTTGTATTAATAACATAATAATATCACAATTTAGTAGAGTAAAGAAAAATATTTGGCATTGGCACAGCTGATAATAGGAACAAAGCTACAAAAGGCATATCGCCCTAAGGTTTCAATAAATAATATTTATGAAAATAACTTTTATATATGTGTAAAGATAACGAAAATATACGAAAAACAAACATTACTAACGTAAATACCAATAAAGACACATAAAATAAAATCAGTAATTAGGACATACGACTGTTAACAACATGCACAGATTAATCATATTAATTTTAAAATGCAATAAATATGAATTTTTGCTGTATTAACATCTGTATTTATTCTGGATATTTTATAAGAGCCAGTATGCAAAATAATTTAAATGTAAAAAGTAAGTAAAGCTTGTTTCAGATCAAAGGTATGAAAATATAATATTAAATAGAAAAATAAATATTGCAATTTGCAAACGCGACAGAAACTTTTAAAATCTAAATAACATTTAAAAATTAAAATGACGAAATGTTTATGATTTTGTCATCGGAATTAGAGTTAAAAAGGAAAAACTCGCAAATAAAGAGTATTAAACTGAAGTAAATCGTGTTTAAATTATCGTTAACTTGTAATCTTATTGATAAAGTCAATAAATTCTTTTCAGAAAGGAGAGGCAAAATAGGAGAACCAGGCGACCCAATCAGTGCTGGAGAGGTTAGGAGTATCGGCTAGTCAGCAGTCTGAGTTTAGAGATCTACTTTGGGATGACCACTCTATGGAAACGAAACAGTGAGCATAAACACGATAAACTTATAAGTTTATAGTTATAGGTATATAGTTTATAGTACTATAGTTTATAGTATAAGTTTATAAGTAGTATATATACTACTTAGATAAAATTAGAAATAACCTCAAAATGTAGTGTATAATGAATGAGGATTAAGATACATTTTCTGACCATTTTCGATTTGACTATCTCCGACTTAATTAGTTGTTTTCGAAGATTAGAAGTGTAGTATGTAATTTTGAAAATGATTATCTACAAATTGCATTTATGAAGCAGATAAGGTGATATACATTTCAGGTTATTGTAAATATTTTTTCGTCCCAGGACACAAGGCTCTAGGATTGTTTTTCCACATCACTTCGTATTATGTCTAGGGGTTGCGGCATTATTACTTAAATAAAATCTATTGGGGATTTGGCGTTATTTGAACCCGGGACATCAGGCACCCAAGTCCCGCGCTTAAACCACTAGACTCGCTTGCTCCCGACTATTGTCAATAATAGAACCACTACGAGTAATAATAGAGAATTTGAACATAAGTCATTAAATGAACCAGAAAGAACACTCTTTAAGGTATTCACTAACAGTTAGAGAGCTTTCTAAAGCAATACTGTTCAATTAAAATTACATTGGTTACACATTTTCTATTGATACACTTTAAAAGTCAACGATCGTTCCATTTAGAAACTAAATTTGTTTAAGTCCTTGTTTACAGTTGGCGTTGATTTTAAAATAATTAAACCCAATTGGTTGACACTTGGAGGAGTTTCCAGTTCAAATAGTGTTTTTCAATTACAATCCAGCAATTTACTTAACAAGCAAATGCAGTATTAATTAGATCGTTACGTTTAAAAGCATCGTTTACTGACGTTTTGTAGATAATGAGGGGAGCCATTGGCTTGCGTCGTTATTAAGACCTGTTTTAAAATACCTTTCGAGTGCTAAATACGAGTGAATTATTATGCAATGCATATCTTAAATATTATAACTCAGATGTAAACATTATTTAATACGTCATACTCACTTGTTTCGCAAGAACAATCTCTATTAAGCTGACTTTAATTGATGATTTTAGTATTACATATAAAGACTTAATTGAAGTTAAAAACAAAATTTAAGACCATACATATTATAAAACCCACTAATAATATATACCCCGCGATTACAATTCCTTTGGTACGACATGCCATACTTTAATGCAAGTATGTTTTTACTAATATGTAAGATACAATCTACTATCTATTGTTTTCAAATTTTGTTTACATAAATATTGCCTTTAATGCCTTTATTTCTTTTTCAGTATTCCACAATGAAATTGAAATTTGTTGAATATTTTGTTTATATTTATTTAAGATAGTATAAAATTGAATATTACTGGTTTGTTAGTTACATGCAAAATATCGTACAAATAACCAACCCGACGATTCAAATCATAATAAACATTGTAAATTAATTTCTATGAAAAATACGACATAAAACTTGGTTGTTAAAATACTTTGGTTCGGTTGTTACACTATTTAAAGTAAACAGAATTCTCTTTGAATTTTCACCCGGAATAAACAACCGTACGAACAAATTAAACATATGTAGCATTCCAAACATTGTTTTACATCGACGAGCCTGAAAAAATAGTTTGCATTCAGATATTGTTTTAGAGACTTTATCCAATATTGTTTTAAGAATAACATTTTTTAGGATCCCATATTTGTTTAACCACTTTTTATTTATTTTAAATGTGTATATTAATAAATAAAATATGATATTGTTTGTGAATAAACTTTACCGTTATTAACAAAATATTAATTTCTGGTATCAAAGGGAATAATCTAATAATGTAAAATTTTGTGGAAAAAAATATAGGAAAATATATTTTTCAAATTTTAAGAACGTAATTGTGTTAGAATTGTTTTAGTTCGGAGTTTAATTGAAAACTTTTTGAAACTAAACATAATTCTTCTGTCTCTTACAAGTTTGTCTTTTAAATTGTCCATTTAACCAACTTAACTTGGTAAATTTTAAGACAGTTTGTCTATGAATAAAACATTAAATAAAATATTACCAATTGCTAGAGAAAAATATGATATGTTCATTTTAGTCTTCTTGGTATTTCCTGCAAATGCATGCTATTCTCAATACCATTACTACCTAGGCTATACAGCCACATTATGAGTTTATATATGACGAACAATAAACACCTTTTTAAGCAGTAATTTAAGTAAGGGTCAAATCAAATCAAATCAAATTATCCTTTATTCATTTAAGTACAATTGTACAGGAATAGAGTCAGATCTTACAAAATAAAATATTTACATTGAACTAAAAATAAGACAGAATATTTATTTTATTTGTTCTCCCAAAACTCTTCAAGAGAATAAGGGGCAATTTTAATCAAATACTGTTTCAGACAATTTTTAAACTTTTTTGTATCATTTTCAGTTAGAAGTGCTTTTGGAAGATGAGACATAAATTTATTTCCTGTGAATTTCGTTTAGTTTTTATAAAATTCTAGATTATGTCTATCAATTTGAAATTGAGAACGAGTGTTATAATTATGACTAATTTTGTTTAATGCCTGAGTTTTTGTAATATTTTACGCGTAAATAATAGTTTCCAAGATATATAGTCCATGAACAGTTAGTATTCCAAGATCGGTAAAAATATGTTTTACCGAAACTTTCCTTTTCAAATTAAACATTGCCCTAATTGCCCTTTTCTGGTACGATAAAATCCGTTTTAAGTTTTTTGATATAGTTGCTCCATATATACTGATTCCATAAGCTAAATTAGAATGAACTAAGGCATAATATATTGATATTAATGTTTTTAAGCTGCAAACTTTATACATTTGTCATAAAGCAGATACTCCTGAAGACATTTTTTTGATAACATGATCAACATGTTTGTCCCAGGTTAGATTTTTATCAATTATTAAACCAAGAAATTTTGTATGTTCTACCTGCTGTAATTTATAATCTTCTAAAATTATGTCTGGATTTAATTTGTTTTTGTTTTGTTTTGTAGAAAATGATACAAAATTAGATTTTTCAGGATTTAAAAGGAGGTTTTTGCTATCTAAGAATTCTTTTATGATGGAGAGACTGACCAATGATGATGCTTCAATACTTTTTTTTTAGTTTCCACGAATGGTAATATTAGTATCATCAGCATACCACAGGCCACCCCGCCCACAGGCATCAAGTCCGGCAGACCCCTTAAGTATATTAGGAACAAGAGGGGCCCCAACACCGACCCCTGCGGAGCTCCATGGCGGACCGTCTGCATCTGTGAATTAAACTTTTGGATGTAATTATATTTACTTGATAAATCTGATTTATAATGTTCTATCTCAACATATTGTTGCCTAAGAAAGAGGTAGGATCTAAACCAATTTAATTCTTTGTCATGAATACCTAATTTTGATAAAGTGTCGATAAGATTTTCATGCGACACACTATCAAATGTCCTAGTTAAATCAAGAAAAATGCCAATTACTTTTTCTCCTTTATCCACTGCATTTATTATACTTTCAATAAATTCAATAACTGCAGTGACTGTCGATTTGCCTGCTTGAAATCCATGTTGTACAAAATCCATTAAGTTATTTTTATTTAAAAAATCCATCAAGTGTATAAAAACAACTTTTTCTAAGATTTTTGAAAAAAACTGGGAGAAGTGAAATTGGTCGGTAACAGGAAACATCGTTTGGTTCGCCTTTTTTGTAAATTGGAATAATTTTGGTTATTTTGAGTCTATTAGGAAAAATGCCTGAAATGAGAGAAGAATTTACTATATGTAGAAGAGGTTTTAAAATAGCATGAAGAACTTTTTTAACAGTAATAATTGAAACATCATCATAGCCGGTAGAATGTTTGTTTTCAAAAGATAATATTAATTTTTCAAGATCTTTCTCATCAATTTGCTTGAATTTGAATTTATTAATGGAAATTAAATGCTGAGAATGCACCACACTATCTTTTCCTTGAAGAATTTTAGGAAGAACATAATTATCAACCACAGACACAAAGAAATCATTGAAACTATTACTGACCCTCTCCAGGTCAGTATATAATATACTGACTATAAAGTAAATATACCATCTATCAAAATATCAATGTTACATTTTGAAACCTTTTTGTTGTCTGAGTTAATTAATTTCCAAGTTTGTTTTGCTTTATTCTTTGCATTATTTACTTTTCTATCAAATTTTTTCTTTCTTGTCAATGCATTGCTTTAGTTCTGCTTTCAACTTTTTAATGGTTACCTTAAGACTTTCATTCTTACTTAATCTAAATAAAATTTCTAATTCTTTAATCTGCCTTTTTTTTGCATATTATTTCTTCAGTAATCCAATTACTTTTTTTCTAACAATTTATCGCTGTTAAAGTTTTAGGGAAAAATACATTAAAATTATGATTAAATATACTATAAAAAACGTCATATTTCTTATCTACAGGCACCTGATAGACTTCCAACCAAGTTTCTGTCAATAACTCTTTCTAAAAAAAATCATAATTATTTCTCTGTCTGTTTTAGACCTAATGAAATGTCATTTTCATCAAAACTTGGAACGATAATAATCACCACAAGAAATTAATGAAACTCTTTCTGACTCGAGATGCAGTCAAACGACCAAGGCAAAGACGAGGTAGGGTATTCAGATATTAGGTATATGTTGTTTTTCGAGTACAGATGACTAACTACAACCGTTTAAAACCCTAGTCAGCTCTAACTAAATATTCTTGAATATAAATGAGATTATAGCGAATTATCCACACAATGAATACGCCATTTCCATAGGTCATACGGTACTACCTGGACCCGGGACCGATTTAGTCAGTTAGCACGATAACTTGAGTAAAATGTTTCGCGATTCAGCATGATCGGACCAATCGGACTATGGGAGCGGGGTTTTATGGGATGGAAATAGTTTTTTTTCCATATTTGACAATCAAAACATAGAGTTTTGCCAATTACTCTTTAAAACATTGTGTAGAGCTTAAAAAACAAATCACACGAAGTAAATTTGTACGATAAATGAAAAGTTTTTATTCATTTTGGTGAATTTTAGATCAGCTTGACTATAGCTTCGTCAATGTTATCTTTTTAAATATATTTATAAGTATAAATTTGGTTATTCAAATCCAGTGTACGTGTAGTGTTCAATGGATAGTTTTAAAATATATTGACAGTTTTAAAGTATACTTAGAATTGTTTTAAATCAGCATGAATGTAGCTATTAAATATTATCTGTTTACTATGTACATTCTTTTCTTGGCTAACTTTTCTTCTTGACAGAAGGTTTTTTGTAGCTACGAAACTGTCTTCAAATATGATGAGATGTTTCAATTTGCTTTATACTTCTTCACAGTTCTTTTCAGTTGCTTATCTTACTCAACGTTAGTTTTCTTCCTCTTTTCTTCAGCTCTATCCTCATGTACATACTGTAAGATTCTTCCGGTTCACTCTTCAAAGAAAGGATGACATCTCCTGAGCTGTATTGCATGACTCACTTCCAACCAGCTCCAAGTATTAATTTCCTGGTAACGCAAACCTTACCCAAAACTGTCGTATTGGCTCTTGTGCGCTTGCTTCACACCTATACGAGTGCTTATTTCGTATATTCGAACCCACGACGTAACGAACGGTGTTACTTAACAAATTAGCAGTTCCGTTAGGCTAACCAGGATGTTCTTCAATAGCCGGATCCGGAAACTATTGGGTTGCGAGGTTCATGGGAAGGTTTGTGTGAACTTGTTTCAATATGTTACATAATTTCATTAACCTTAGATTACTCTTTGTTCCGCAGTAGGATATCCACCAAAGCAACAGAATTTAGTACTACAGGAACTTAAACAAAATTGTTACTTTCCACCCGTACAACATGGCAATACGTAGTGGTATTTTAATAGCTAAGTGAACAATGTAACACTAAAATTGTAACATATTAAACAACTATGTCAAAATCACTTAATTAACAACTTCACACACACACACACACACACACACACACACACACACACACCAACAAGTACTGCATTTTCGAAATGTTCAATAGATATGCCAAACAAAGCCAAAAATTGATTGAAATGGTAATACACAAATTTCCAATAGTTCGGCAGGGAATCTTCACAAAATTATTTGAATGCTTATTCCGAATGCCAAATAGGAGAATTAGTAGTATAAAAATGTATCAAATGTAGGATAAGAGATTGTATTGACAATAAACATATGTATTCTTTTTTATGTCTACTCATATAATCTTTTTAACATAACATGATAGCATTTTCCTACAATATACATTTCATGTATTAATGACATTTGTTATAGTATATTTGTATAGATCTCTCGAGCTATATTAGTAAAACTGTATCTGAAAAACAGCAAAAAGCTTTTGTAAATCGTAACCCATTTATAACTTTCTACGAATCTTCAAAGGGATGAAATGAATCATTTCTTCTCTTTCCATCAACACGCCGGATTGAAAAGCTGTTCCCGTAGCTGAGAACAATATTGTCTTCAATCTATGTGATGCTAACTTTTGAAATATTGCATTCGTTTGTACACAGCGCACAGTAGAAAGTTATTATGTCCTACAAATAAATCGAACTGTATGAAATAAATTGTCAACAGTGGATTTATTATGTTGTCAAAGAAATTTACAGGTTACCGGGAATGAAAATGATAATAATGTTGATACAGTAATAAAATACAAAATGCACACACTGTTTTATTTTATGACAACGGGTTCTCTAGAGATTCGTTTTGATCTCGTCCCTGTCCTAATGGGCAATACGATACGAAATCAAAGCCATTATAGAATTCTTTAATCATTGTCATTAAACACACAACTCTGGAATAAAGTCAGGGTTATTAAATACTTGTAGTGTTTATCTCAGGTGACAATGAGTGTTTCATTGATTTTTTTCCGTTATATCGTATTGTTTACTCATGTTTGATTGACTAATATTTGAATTGTTATGTACAATCTGTAGTAGATTCTAAGCTAAGCTCTTCCAGCATTCATTTGAAGTATAGAACACTAGAGATGTGTGCAGGAAATGCTGTCTAAAGGCTCGCTATAATGTGAAGCTCAATCCCATGCCTATGCATACACTATGCACGATGCACAATGAGCCAAAGCTCAATACAGCGTTGTTAGTGGAAGTGCTTTCAGAAAATACCCTTCCGATGTACATTGCATCCAATTGCTTGAATAAAATAGTTTTTAGAATCGAATTTAACTACTATACCGAATCAGAGACTATGTTAAAGGTTGTAATAAAATAGAAGAAAGCCGAAACTTACGCTTAGAAACGTTTAAACCTTTAGTTCATCAGCTATAAAATGTTGAGTTGTATTATTGTGACAGGTCAGGAAAGTATTTAAATGGAAATTCAGAGAAGTAAATGCGTGCGCTTAATAGAAACGGTTAAAAGCTGTTTACTTTATAAATTTGATGATTTGAGTATAAACTAACTTGGAGCTATAAAATGACACTAATTAAGTACGTACGCATTATTAATTTTTTGTGAAATATTGTTTTAAGGTACAGATCCAATAAGCAATTATGAGTTAAATTTTGCATGAATTTAACTAGCAGTAATAGTCTATGATACTACTTTAGTTACTATTATTCTTCTGCAATTAAAATTGGTGTTTTGAGGAAAAGGAAACAAACTGATTTTGAGAGTTTCCTTCTTTACAGTTTTATACATGTATGGACTTACTAATATAAAGCCACATATTTTTTCTATTGCCATATAATGATATTGTTTAGAATCCAGCCAGTAGTATTTACAGAACTGTTGTTGAGTAATTATCGCAAATCTTATTTTAGTAATATGTAAAGTAATAATAATGCTAAATATGAATTTCATAAGGTTTTTATGAAAATTCAAAAATTAAGTATTCACTGGATACAATGTGGATAATATGGTGATCGAATTATTAATTTGAAATAAAAGTTCAATTAATCATTTATGCATCCCAAACATTTAATATTTATCTCTCAAAAAGTTATATCAATATCGGAAAGTTTACTACATAATCAAAAGTTAATCGAACAGTTTGTAGAAAATATATGTATGAGGTTTATTTATTTTAAAAATTGTCTTCATTTATTCCGCGTAACGTAGTTTTAAAAATATATATTACTTTTTATAACAGGGTTATATTAACGCAATAATTAACTCCTATCGTTGTAAAGGCAAAAGAAAAACATGACACATAAAGACAAAAATTGTTTCACAAAAGTACAAAGGCTGTTACTTCCGATAAAATAAACTATTGCGAATCTGTTATCCCAAAATAAAATCTTGTTGCTTTAATTGGCTGTTATTTTCCGATATTGTACTTCTATCTTAAGATTTCAGCTGGAAATTGAGTAATATGAAATATCAAGAGCAGTACTCAAGGCACTTGAATCATGTGTCTCAATAAATCGAAAACGTGAGCCAAGCCTCTGTTGTTGTCGCTTTTGTATATTCCACGAAATAAAAGTTTCAATCTTAAAATATTGAATTTATTTTGTAAAAAAAAATACACAATTACCTTTGCATTGGTTTCTTATTTTCTGCCAAATCCAATTTCAAAGTCTAATCTAAGTCTATCTAAGTTACATTCATTACTAGAGTTTCTTGTTTCTTGTAGCGGATTCCACAAGTAGAAATCCAAATAATGTAATTTATCTGTATTATTATATTGGATTCTGCTTTACTTTTGATGTGCATATTGATAAAAATATCAATTTATATTGTCTGCGACAGACTTATTTCTATATTAAATTTGCAAACTAATTAATTTGTTAGCACATTTACCATACAAAGAACAAGCTATTACTATAGGTCTTATGGTAAGAACTGGTCCCGGGACCGCTTTACTTTTTCGTTTTGATGTCCCCAGAGCCCAACAACACCGTCCGTCCAAATTGGTATGTAATTATGTATGTGTGTGTCCGTTAGCACGATAACTGAAGCTAAATTTATCCAAATTTGATGAAATTTGTTTTGTTTTTTTTTCAAACGAGTCCGCGAACCAGCATGGGAACGGGGTTTCATGGGGACTTTTCCCATTTTAACTTCAAAAATATAGAATATCCCTACTCTCTCAAATCATTTTGTAGAGCTTAAAAAACAAATAATCTAGTATTTTAAACGTTTATCGGTTAGGGAGAAAACTTATAAAATTGTAAATTTAATTTCCCAATGTGAACGTTCTAATGTTCAAATTCTCTTAAAGAATAAGTAAACTGTTGTTGTTTGCATGTTTATGCGTATATTTTAATTAAACCTTGCAAATTTCATTATTTTATACTAAAAAAGCCCCTTCATTACATCCCTTTAGTAGCAAACCTAGATACTCGTTAAAACTAATGCTTTTTAAATAGGGTGAAAATACAATCGGGCAAATGAAAATTCGCTTAGACTGCAGGTTTGCTGCAGCGAGTGTAATTGCTATTATTTCGTTAACAAAGTGAGTCATTCTCACTATGAATAATTGTAATTTTTTATTCTCTAAGTAAACTTTTATTGTTGCCTGTGGTCATACAATGTAGGCCTACCACTTACAGTCCCTCATACCAGATTTTATTAAAGCAAGAATGCTATTTTATGTCAGTATTTTTATTCTCTGGAACCATAAAATGTTTGAAGCATAGTTAAATATCGTTTATATATTTTTTTATTATTAATTGCGTCTTATTTTAAATTTAATTATGGAAGAGCAATAATAATAATAGACCTTAAACTGTCTCGGACGCTTACAACTTGATACATATCTTTTGAAATGTACTACATATAGGTTACTTTCAATATTTTTGCCTTATATGATATAAATAAATAAATGATGTTTTTTTTAGCAAACAAATAACTTAATTTTAAATCTACATATAGGTTATTATCAAATCATATCTTAACTACAAAGAAGGAAAGCAGTTTTGCCACGAAAGTTAATATAATTGGAAATTTCAATTAGGAAAGTGCAATAACACTTCTGTTAATTCTATTTGGTCAAGTTTTAGCAGCAAAGAAGTAATGTAATATTTGGCGGGCCATATGATGACGTAAGAGATTCCTTTTATCTGAATTAGAAACATATTTCACTGACAGTAAAAAAATGTTATTAATTGAAGCCTAATACATAAAAGAAAGACAAATATGGTTAAGGCCTAAAATTATCTCCCTTTTTAACTTACTGAATAATGCTATACAATAATTTTAAATAGAATCGAATATTTATTTATAATAATGGTTCGTATTAAATGGTACCTAAATAAATTGTACAGATTTAATACCTTACGGTATCCTCTTTTAACGAATTTCCTCTATGTGAAAGAAGCTATTTCCGTAGAAAGAATGGAAGGACCTAGACCTGGAAGAGATTCTTTATTTTGATGCCCCCCAAAACAAAAAAATACTATTTACAAATTGTATGCCCATATTGAAGCGTTATCGTATGGCCAACGGTTACGGAGAAAATTGTAAATTTAAAATCCCCATTTTATTCTTATAGAGATAAATAAACTGTTGTAGTTTGCTTGTTTATGGATATATTTTAACAAAATTTGGAAATTTTAATTATTTCATTTTAAGCTATCAACATTACAACAAAAAACACACTCAATATCTTCCTCGTAGCAGCAAATCTAAGTACTCACTAAAAATTGATGTTATTTAGATAGGAAATAAATCTGACCATTTTTGGGAAATATTTTAGTAGACATCCAGCCAGGTAAATGGAAATTCGCTCAGTCTGCAGGTTTGCTGTGGCGGGGGTATTTTACTTATTCAATCAACTTGCATTTATTTAAATGGAGCTGTTTTCGACAAACAAATTTCACTACATTTCGTACCATTTTGATATGAGGTTGATAAATCAAAATAATTATTCTTTCAAGACTCCATGTTGCATTTACACCTAGCATATAATTTCCCTTCATGCTCTGTAGGCATTGATTTCAACGGAAGCAGTTTGTTAATTACTGTATGAAATCACAATATTTTTCTCTTTTGATTTTCAAAACTGTATCAGACACATTTTTGAATCGTTGATTTTATTCAAGACTCAATTGGGTGTTGCTTAGTGGCTGGCTTCCAAGACTTTGGTGTAAGATTGACGGGTTCGATCCCCAACATATCCACATAAGATCGAGGAAATCAGATCGCTTTCCCTTAATGGCGTTTTGGAATTCTTTTATTAAAAATGTCACTGGCATAGACACACGCAAATAATCCTACTAAACTGTGTACATGAACAGTTTTTAGAAACAGGGTTTAACTTAAAGGCGGGTTTACACGATGCCAGTTGGCGAGACAATTGTCAGGAGACAACTGACTGGCTTGGAATTACTGCGGCTTCGTGTAAACACTTCAGGCCAATTGGCAAGCCAATTGGCCCGCCAACTGTCCCGAAATTCAGTTGTCTCCGGGAGTAGACTGAGGACAATGAGCTGGGCCCATTGAGGCCCCCACCCCTCAAAAACCCAGTTGTCGTGACAATTGGCGCCGTGTAAACAGTGTAGAGGCCAATAGCACTGTCTTGTCTTTTGGCAGTAGTACCCTGGTTCACTGTAAAATGTCGGGGCAAGTGTTGGTCACGTGTAAACAGGTTCTCGTTCAACTTGCCTGGCCTACGACAATTCCAAAACCACGTGATGCCAATTGGCAAAGACAATTGTCTCGCCAACTGGCATCGTGTAAACCCGGCTTAAAAGTATGAAAATTACATCATGGGTTGTATTCGAGATGTTAAATCAAAGAAAATCCACTCATATTAACAATCTTACTTTTTACCAATTACGTAACTTACGTTTTTGCTTACTTATTGTTAGTAAAGCTTTTTTTAGCACTGTTAATAACTGATACGATGACAATAACCTATTCATAATCGCATTTATAGTTTTAACTCTTGAATTACCTATATATAATTTTCAGTTTTTCAGTTTTTCATTTCTTGTTGTTTTGCCCAGATTTTTAATTTTCTTATTCATTTCTGTCAATCTTAAGTTCTGCAATCATTTTTGCCGTCTGGCATTTACAGTTGTTGTTATATTATTATTAACAACCTAAATATTTATTGTCAGTCTTTATATTCTTTAATCAATTATTTACTTTTATTATCGTAGTGTTCTTATACATAGTAATTTCTTAGCATGCTGTTCTATCTTCTCTGTTGCTTTATTTATAGTACATTAATATTGCCAAACATTAATTTATAGTCTTTACAAAAATCATAAAATTATGTTAAGTAGCCACGATTGAGTAATTTAACTACCAAACCATATTTAAAGGCCGATAAACTAAATGTCATTCGGAAGTTGGACTCAAGTTGTAAATAACAGGTTTTGAAGCAGGCTGCCGAACAGTTAGACAGATCAGTATTCCATGTCGATCAGTGGTATGGTCTAGTTGGCTCCGACTGGTCTATACTGCTGCTAGCTGTCAAACCAACCGTGTATGATGCCTACTTGATGGCCTGCTGCCTTACATTGTTCGCTATTACATTGTGGCAACATTAGCTTTAGGAGAGTGGGTACTTTTAGATTACCAACGAAGAGGCCGTTAATATTTGCACCGTTAATATATTTTACAATTACGAATTAAGTAAATTAGTTTGTAGAAGAAATTACCAGTTATAGATACAGTTAATAAAACTAAATCAGTTCGTTCAGTGGCTTACAAGAAATCAGGAAATCACGACCAATGAGAACTCAATAATTCATGACAAAGTTGTGGGGACAAATTTGCAGAGCTTTTGTAGGTCAAAGTGTAGTTTTAAGTTAATTCTGGCTGTAACCTGTGGCTGGGGAACATTAAAGTTTTTAAGTCTCTTAACCGTATAATCATTGCCCAAATTTACTGTATTTAATTTATGTATTTGTATAGTGTATTTTCTACTGGTAAAGTTTTCGAAACTCTAAAAGCTACAATAGTTTTGGGTTTTGTCCCAATCCAATCCAATCTTGACAAAATGTGTTAAAAAATTTATAAAAAAATTGGGAATCAAAGATTTTAAATTTAAGCAAAATAAAAAAGACAGTTTTATATATTATGTTGAACGGTTATTTATACTTTAAATTATAATTAATGTTCTCATCACGCCTTTTTATTATTTTATAACTTTATATATTCATAATAATACTGAATATTCTAAATATAACAAAAATTAAATTGTGGTTCGATTTACATTTTAGTAAGGTTTACACTTCTCTAAGGTCAAATCCTCCTCCTCCTCCTTTTCAAACCATATGCACTTCGTTATATGAGAACACCATCACGTTCAATCATATAAAAAAAAAACACACACATTTGGACCGGGAATGTTTAAAAATGCATTTACAGTTATTTCAAAATTTGTTGACCACTTAATGGCTCCGATTGTGCTTGATGATGGCCAATGTGACTCACCCATAGCAATATAGTAGTGCCTTGAACATATATTTTTACCTGGCGTACAGGGGTACCCTCATATTGCTAAGATTATGGTGGAAATCCAACGCTAATTAAACATATGCTATACATGAATGCGTTTAGTCTTGTAAGAGTTTACAGTATAAGTGTAAATATACAAAATAATGTTGAACGACAAGCTTATGCATTATATTAATATTTGATATGTAAAGAAGCTCTATTCTCAATAACTTAAGTCTTCCAGACATTAAAAATACTAAGCTCCGTCAGACAAACTGTTAATGGTGAAGTTTGTAACATCTTATCCGCCAAACCATCAGAGTTAGGTTTTCCTGTGGGAGTTGGCCAAAAATAATCTAAAATACAAAAGCCAAGAAAATGAACCATAGAAAACGTTTAATATTATGTTAGTGGTTGCAATTTTGTAAAACGACAAACATTTTTTTACGACCCCCTGTTTTTCTAAAAAAGTTTGTGTAAATTTAACGAATATATTTTTTTTAAGAGCCATTGTATATTTAGTATGTAAAATGAATTTCGTTTGCGCATACAAAAATATGACAATAAGGTTTTAAACCAAGTATAAAATCAAATACTGAATGATCGAAGACGTCTTAAAGTTCAACATAATTATCATAAAATATTTAACTTATCAACCACAGATCGCATTGCATATTACAATAACATTACCATTGCTGGTATCTCATTTAGGAAACCTCAAACATTTGTAGGGCATAATAGATCCGAGATTGTATTTAATCATTATAGACAGTGGAACGACTGGAATTGGAAAACTTTATCAATAGACAAAGAAGAACTGCGACTGAAGGAAGAGGTTTATTTGAGGACTTGCTGAATGTTGGTTTTATTTCATTCAGGATAAAAACTGGTCGACTTTAAATCAAAACAACTAGTCGACAAAATCTGCAAATATAATTGAATCATAACCATTCTAAAAAAAAAAAAACTGGTCGAATATCCATCGAATACTGTAGAATATTTAAATAAATAAATAGTGTATTATTTTCAACAATCCTCTAATTTTAAGTGTTTTGTTTACTAAAATGTATATCCATCAGCTAACACTAAAATTAACAATTTACAATATTTATAAATAATATCACGAACAGTTATCAAAACCTTCGTTACTTTTCAGATTTAGATTTAGTTAATTCTTGATACCACTTCGTTTTAACGGTTTCAGAGGGGATTTTCGTAAGTGTTGGGTTAAAATAGGTGGACCACGTATTAACCACTTCAAAGATACACGAGTTTTAGAAATCAAAATTATTAATAAAGGTATTACGGAAGAAAGTTTTAGTACCTAAATCATTGTTGAAACTATATAAACGCAACTCTCACAACATTACTGTTGGAGTTTTTACAGTCAACGCTTTGAAGGCGCATGAAACACACAATGTTAACTGCATGGAATTTGATCAGTAACAATAGGCCTGCTATTAGAATCATAATTTTACAAACAATTAGGCTATTTTTTTATTTAGTAGTTTTTACCTTCAATGTGTGGTTTACTATAATTTTAAATTTAACATTATTATATTTTTACTGAGTTATTGACATACGTTGTTACAAACTTACTTTTAGCGAATTTCCCATGTAGGAATAAGCTATTACCGTAGAACTCATGGTAAGACCTGCACCCGGGACCCGGGATATATGGGTGTGTGTCCGTGAACGCGATAACTCGAGTAATATTTGTCAGATTTTGATGAAATTTGGTATAACCGTATAAACCTACATTTTCAACCTACATGTACATGTACATTGTAAACCTTCATTTCGAGTTTGCGAACCAGCATGGTCGGACTATAGGAACGAGGTTTTATGGGGTGATTATGGGGTAAAAATGGGGGTTTCCCCTTTTTGACGCTAAAAACATAAGATTTTGCAATTTCTATTACAAACATTTTGTATAGCTTTTAAAAAAATTAATAATTTAGTATGTTCAAGTGTTATCTTGCGTCTGATGATTACATTGAAAATTCCAAAAAATGTAATTTTAAAATTCCCATGTTATTCTTATGCAAATAAAACATTCTTTCGCCCATTAGCATGCGAACAAACCTTATGATGGTTAAGGGGTGGGAGTAGCTTAAAACTAAGGTGGGAGTACCTATAAGATGAGCAGAGCAGTGGGTTTTACAATTTTGTTAGGAATTAAATTACTGTAACATACAGCATTTTACCCGTAATCATTCGAGCCATTCTTGTTAAAAAACAATAATCCGTTATTTTGTTGGGGTTTTCGGGAAAATAACTATTCAAAATCGAAATGAAAAAAAATCTGGAGATATCATGGATTTAGTAGGTACCCACATAAATACATTTCATTTAATTGGACCACAGGTGTAATGCAGTCTGTATCTATATACACAATTACACATCCACACACATACACTGACATCACTTCGAAAACCAGGGAATACCAGAACTGATATATCCACCTAAAATATAAACTCGAAAATCAAGACGAAAACCATACTTTACACCATGTACTATGTATAGGGGAGGATAAATTAAAATTGTTGAACAGCTGAGTAAAGATAGTGCTATTAGTACTTTATGGCCAATACGATCCAGAAATTGGATTAACCTATGTAATCCATACTTTAGCAGTTTTTCTAAAAAAATCAATACCTTAACATGTAAGTTTATTGGGTAAAAAATAAGGATTCTCTTAATATTATTTGTTGATTATACTTGCTAAATCCATCAGTTTGCTACATTTGCTGGGCGTAAAACCAATATTTATTTCTAGGCAATATTACAAAAGCCAACTGTTGAAGTGTTTCATATACACGGTGTTTCAGGAAATGTTTACTTTGATTCTTTGTCTGGTGGCTTCTGTTTTATTTAAATTATTGTGGTATTGTTTTGTAATTTTCTAATGTTAGAAATTTTACTTGGCTTCGTAAAAACTATGCCTTTTTCTATGAAATAGTACAGTAATATTTTCACTACCACAAACTACATTACAATTTTGAGTAGATTTACTGTTAATTTTAAAATTCCATGTTATCTACAAATAGCCAAACCAAAGATATTTCTTGTGTAAATAACTTTTTAATTATAAGGCACGTAGACACCATGGCTACGATTTAATAACTTCCAAACAAAATTCGATATATTTACTCTTATACTGTAAAGTTCACGAAAGCGTTAGTAAAAATAAATTATGTTAAACTGGTAATCAATACAGACCAGTTATCTTAGGATATCAAGACTAATTTGAGACTAATTGATAATTGGAGTCATATCGAGATTTTGTTTTGAAAGTGTGTTACCAATAAATAATATAAAGTAAGCCTGTTCTTTAGAAAATCCCTTTATAGAACTCACAACTATACAAACTGAATAATATTTTACATTATTAACTATTTAAAAGGAATCTTCTGAGTAGGTTCTTAATATTTAAAATAGGCTACAAAAGTTGGTTTAGGCTACATTTAGTTGAAGGTTTATTTGACTACACGTAATATAATTTAAAAACAAGTACTCTTATACAGAGTGTTTCCAAATTGTCTGAACATATTTTCTGGACTTGTTTCTTGGGCTAACACAAACATAAAATAATGCCGTATGGGTCTAAAATGTCTAGATTTCTGTTTGTCGGTCTGTTTGTGATTTTTAAGAATTATTTTATATCTTGGGAATTTTTCGAGATAGAAATTTAAATGTGTATTTAAGTTGGTAAAAAGAGCTTACAAAGTTTCGGTCCAATATCTTAAGCCTAAGTTTATCTTAAGTTTAATATCTTATTTCAATATGGCGACCGTTTAAAATCTTGAATGCCAAATTTCATGAAAACCGTAAATATTAAGAAAATCTTTCTTCATATCAAAAAGATAGAGAATGTAAATCCAAATCAAATTAGACCTTGTTTGATAAAATCGGATGACAAACAACCGAGTTATCAGTTTTTATCTACATTCGGATACGCAATTTAATAGGACTTCAATATTGTTTATTATTTGTTATTTTACAGAGCAATAATGGTAGTCCTATTCAATTGCGAAACTGAATGTAGAAAAAAACTGATAACTTGGTTGTTTGTCATCCGATTTTAACAAACAAGGTCTTATGTGATTTGGATTTAAATTTTCAATCTTTTTGACTTGAAGAACGATTTTCTTAATATTTACGGTTTTCATGAAAATTGACACTAAAGATTTTAAATGACCACCATATTAAAACAACGTGAGATATTGGAACGAAACTTTGTAAGCTCTTTTTACCTACTAAAATACACATTTATACTAATTTTGAAATTTATATCTCGAAAAATTACCAAGATATAAAATAATTCTTAAAAATCACAAACAGACCGACATACAGAAATCTAAGCTGTTTAGACCCATACTTATATGGCATTTTATGTTTGTCTTAGCTCAAGTAACAAGTCCACAATATATGTCTAGACAATTTGGAAACACCCTGTATATGAAATCCCCACAACATTGTCCAGCCCACGTTCGGAGAGACAAAAATGATTGTTTCGGATGAAGACATATAAACCACAATCCGGAAAAGAAATTTCACTTTCATCATGGCAACACATTAGTTATTAGATTCGCCAGGTTGTCGGTGAAACCTAGTCCGCATGCAAGTGTAGTAAGTACTACGCTAATAGCCGAGTGTTTAAATAACTTTACAGGGTTTTAATAACACAGTTTATATGGGTACGTATGCAGTATGATGGACTATGCCGATATTTTTCTCAGAAACTATTTGCATAGAGATAATTTGTATTTGGGACCTTGAATATACTTTATATTCTTCGTAAAGCTACGTATTTAAAACATTTGGTAGCCTCCCTATCTTTAATGACAGATTCAGGTTGTGTGTAAAAAAAAAAAATAATTTTAACTTTTAATTCTTTTTCATAAATCTTACAGTTGTGGAAATAATAGCTGATTAAATCCAATATTTTAAGCATCTATGTGTCCCCGATTCAAAAGAATATACCTTAGACATTAGACAACTCTTTCTACCTAAGTTAATCAATAATTAATTATTTGAAGAACAATATGTTGTAATTATAGTGTTAAAAACTAATTTAATTATATGTGCAGAAACATTGTATATAGTTGGACAGAAAATGTAAGCAATGTGACTGGTAATCGTTACTAAAGTTATCAGTTTGATGATTGAGATGATTGATTCAAAAGTTAAATGAGAATTTACTTTTACATTTAAATTAAAATATTCGATGAAATAATTAACATACAAAAAACTAACAATTGTATTCGGGATTTTATGTTTATCAAAACGTTTTATGTTATTTTATGTTCAGCAATCACTTTATTTAAAACTCACATAAAAGAGTATGGACATTAAAATTGAAATCTGAGTTCATCCGGTAAAAATGTCCAGTATAAAGCTTTACTTGAAACAAATATCATTAGTTACGAATGTCTGTGAATAGTATGATCTATTGTACAGGTATATTGAACGTTATAAACAAAATGATTAAAAGTGTAAACGATAGAGAGTTGTGCCTGAATTTTAAGAGCTTCAGGTCATAAATCTATTTAATCAGAAATTAATCACCAGGGGCTATCATTTTTATGGCATCACGTTAAAGAATGAAATATATCAAAAACGTTATTTAAGTTTTTATCAAACATTTTTCATCACAATTAGTAAACTACACAGCAAACCTACAGACTAAGCGAATTTCCATTTGCCTGATTGGATTCTCACTTGAATCTATTTAAATTACATTAGGTTAATACAAGTTGCTGCTACAAGGGGGGTAATAAAGTGTGTTTTAGTAAAATATTACTAGCTTAGTACAAAATAAAGAAACTGGTCATGTTTGATGAACATATCCATAAATAAACAAACTACAACAGTTTACTTATTCACCTTGAGAATTACGTGGGAATTTTAAATTAACAATATTTAGAATTTTCTCCCTAAACAACAACTGTACAATAACACTTTGATATACCAAATGATTTGTTTAGTTTGTTGCCCTTCAAAATGGTCTAGAAATAAATTGGGAAATTCAGTATTTTCAGGTAAACAATTAGATAATCAGATTTTTACACCATAAAACCTCTGGTAAAACGCTTTCTCATGATCCGATCGTGCTGGTTAGCGAACTCATTTAAGTTTATCCCGTCTTACACCTTCACACCAAATTTAATCAAAATCGAACAAAAATTACTGAAGCTATCACGTTCACGGACACACTTATATTATATATGCTGTATGTAAAATTTTGAACGGATGGTGATTTTGGCCTCAGGGGATATCAAAATGAAAAAGTGAATCGATCCCGGGCCTAGGTCTTACCATGAGACATACAGTAATAGCTACTTCCCTATAAGGAAATTCGCTAAAACAGGTTTCCACTATATTTAGAGATCTGTCATCTGGTCCCGTCTTCAAGTAATAAAAAGTATCCAAAACATAATAAGTGACCAAAGTAAGTAGCCTAAACATACACAGACAATGCTGTAAATTAAAGACCACACAGTATAGTATATTAGTCAAAACAGGAAACAAGAAAGCTTGAAAGTTGGTAATTAGTACAAATTGATGGAACACAGATCCTGAAACTTACAAACTTATTATTCTAAAAGTGATTGAAAATTTGCTCAAAAATCCCTTAAGTTACAAACATTTTCTTTACCAAAAACTAGCTTCCAACAATGAATTCCAACGTTCAACCAAATCCTTCGGTTAAATAACCTAAAGTCCAATGTCAAAGGGATATCCTGTTGCGGCCAAAACAGCCTGATTACCGTTAAATTTGGACTATTAAAATAAATTAGCTAAGGCTGTAATGGGAGTTCCCCAAGGCTATATATTGAAGCCTATCATATTCTAGTTTGCATGCTAATTGGCAGGACTTTCTACTCCTTCACAGTGTAGCGCGGTATTACGTAAGTATTATAAATCAAATATAGGAATTGCCAAAGACGGCTGAAACTGACTTCAAAAATGTTGTATAAGAAGGGGTTCGGATTTTATGGTATTAACTTATTTTATTCTATAATTTAAAATCTTCACAGTCAAATATCACAGTGAGCTATGTTGCTTACTAATCCACATGCGTTTGCTGTTAAAGTTGAAACGTTAAAAACGGAAATTGTATCATAAATAGTGTTTTTTATGTCTAAAACTGACACATTTTATTGGTCATATAATTGATGGCAATTTGACATGGGGTTCATTTGCTATAAACTCGAACATTCTAACTCTTTTACCGTTCCAAACTTGTCATCACTTATACAAACGAGACTATTTTAAAATTATGTTTAAGTATTGCATGAAGGCAAGATAGATTGAGCAAGTTATCAGCTTCTGTGGTAGATGAAATTGTGAATACACCGTATTAAATTATCACCGTCTGTTGTGGATTAAATGTGAGAAAAAGATACGTCGTAGCAAGTCCCCATCTGCAGTGGAATTAGTAGGGTTTATGGATATATACGTTGTAGCAAGTGATCCCCATCTGTAGTGGAATTAATAGAGTATATGAATAGATACGTCGTAGCAAGTGATCACCATCTGTAGTGGAATTAGTAGAGTTTATGGATATATACGTCGTAGCAAGTGATCCCCATCTGCAGTGGAATTAGTAGGGTTTATGGATATATACGTTGTAGCAAGTGATCCCCATCTGTAGTGGAATTAATAGAGTATATGAATAGATACGTCGTAGCAAGTGATCACCATCTGTAGTGGAATTAGTAGAGTTTATGGATATATACGTCGTAGCAAGTGATCCCTTTTTAGTGGAATTGGTAGGGTTTATGGATATATACGTTGTAGCAAGTGATCACTATCTGCAGTACAATTAGTAGGGTTTATGGATATATACAATTAGTAGGGTTTATAGATAGGCACATTGTAGCAAGTGATCACTATCTGCAGCGGAATTAGTAGGGTTTATGGATAGATACATTGTAGAAAGTGATAAGAGTCTGTAGTGGATTAAGTATGTGGATAATTTCATAACAGGCTCGTGTGATACTATATTTTCTCAGGGGAACTCCTGTCGTCCCGCGCCACTGACGCAAACTGTAGGACAATACTATCTGTACACATAACTAGAACGTTACGGCTATAATTACTGTTAGTCTAAAGTCAACGTCCAAATGTGACACCATTTGTAGAAACACGTTTTTCCGGTAGTAACTTTTGGCAAACTATCCGTCATTTTTGGTTTACAGATAAAATTAATAGTTATTCTGGCCACAAAATCGTTGGTAAGTCACAATTACACAAAACCCATTTCATATATTTACTTAGCTTTTTAAACTTAAATATGCAATTCAAAATTATTAATCCCTGTTTTAATCGCAAATGCTAACTTTTCCCCTCTCAATCCAAAGATTTTGGAAGGTCAGATTGCATTACAAGTATTGCCACGTGTCCTATATAATCTAATACTTGTTTTCCTTCATCGGAGGACCTCCACCTTTGCACACCGAATTTTTCATGAGTTATTTCCCGATCAACATTTTTAAAAGGATTACATTTTTTACTCGCAGATTTTAAAATATTAGATGTTTTATTTTACTCCAAATGTATTCAAACTTCTACCGTATTCGCTTGCAAAACCATAAAACGTACAACTGATATTAAAAGTGTATTTAAAAAAATATCAAATGCCCCTCAGACCAGAGGTAAAATACAAGAATTGCGTGCCGTTACCAATAAAAAACTGTTGTCTACTGGATAGGCCTACTGTATTGTACTAACGCAGTTGATAAGGTGTGGCAGATTAAAAGATGATTTTATGAATCAGTTTTCTGTGTAAATATATATTAAATCTATAAAGTTGAAAAGTAAATGACTTTCCTTATGCTTAATTTTAATTTTCCGAGATCATATTAGTGTTATCACCACTGGCTTGTGATCCATAAGATCACCTGGATGTCGAAGATTGAATTTATGACGTAGCAGGAGTATTTGGTTTTTGACATATTAGGCACATTAAGGTATGAATTAGGGATGATGTAGGGTTAGCATTCGATGGGATTAGGGTTGGATCCTGATACCTGCAAAAACTTTTAATCAGTACTACCATTGTTCTGTACCGGCTCACCCCTTTCTTTGCTGGATACGTTCCATGTACAGGTCCGTAGCCTATGTGGATGGGCAAATGCAAGGTTAAAACGCCGCTAACTTCTTTTAAAAAGGAGAATACTTTATCTTTGTACTACCATGCCTGTATACATCTATACATCTATCGATCTATACATCTATCTGTGTACATCTATCCAGGTGTGGGTGGGTAGCTGATTGGTTAAAGTAGGCCTACTTGCTTGAAAGCCAAAAGGTCACCACCTAGATCCTGAGGAAAGTCATTTCGATGGCAGGGGGTTGAGGCAACTGGGTGTAGTTGTTTCTGATCATTCAGCTGTTAGTCCTGGTTAAAAGAGCTGATCTTAGTAAGTAACAAAGCCACACATATTTTATGACTCTTTTTTACTTTCACCTTAGATTCATATTCGTAAAAAACTCACTTGGAAGGTGTTGCTGTCTTAAGATAATGATTGTAAATGTCTGATAAATTAGGGATATATATAGGGAATATATAGAGGGATTTACAATGTCACCAACACTGTGAAAAGTGAATCAAATTCTGAAGTCAATGAATTACATGAATAGATACGTCGTTTGAGCTTTTGAATGAATTTTCCTGGCTATAACAGCTTACCCTAGACAGTAATAAAGCTACACAGATCACATAACGCCACTGTATAGTCTGTATGAAGGAATCTGTCTCCTGACTCTCCGTCTACCAGGGAACTAGCCAATGATACCAGTACCCGGTGAAATGGCCAGGAGACAGGTTCCATCTTACAGATTATAAACTCATTTTACGTGCAAATACACACCAACGTTGTTTTCCTAGCTTCAAAGTAACGTTAATGAATGACTGGGGTCATGTGCATCTCATGGCTACCGGTTCTTCCTTGGCCAGGAGATGCATCATCCAGACTACGGAGGTCCATTAATGGAGCTAATGGACTATCACCTCCGACCACACCAGTGACGACTCCACAGTTCTCGCTTCCAGAGTCAAGTGTCCTGCAGCTCTCTCTCTCTCTCTTTCTCTCTCTCTCTCTCTCCGCCGGAGCCCAGTTCCGTCGCTGCCGCTCCCCAGGTTACGGTAACCTCACTGTGCGTTCGGACGTCTACCCGTGAGCATGTGTCTAAATGATCGACTCGCGTAGTGTTGCACCTGTTACCATGCTACAGCCAAGGAGACCTCCAGTTCCTCACTGGTTTGGATATTTTTGTGTCTTCGTTTTGGTGAATTTGTGTTGTCATCATGTTCATACAGGTTGGTTACAGTGTTGTCATTTCTTTGATTTATATAACGGATGGAATTTAAATTAACCATCCGGTTGATTTATAGTTAAGTTTTTTTTTCATTCTAATTTTCTTAAGTAGAAAATTCAAGGGTGTACGATGCAATTTGATATTTATAGCTGTGTTGTGAGAATAGATAATTATAGATCAAATTTCCCATTGAATGGACCAGGGATGTCCAATGAGTTCATATTTCCAAACAATGAATACATCGTTGATAACGGAATCGCTCAGTTTTGGTAGACCCAAAATGATGAAATTTTTGTTTAAAACCCAAGAAGGGCTTATAAAATAATTACATACAAATCTTTATCATAACAAAAGTACCGCTAAAAGTTAAGTTAATATAAATTTTGCTTTAATTTTTAACAATTTTCAATATATTTTTCAACAAAGTCGTAATAATGTACGACTGCAACTGTGATCTGCAATATGGACTTCATCGCCACGTAAGCTCTCTCTTTTTGGTCCATTTGATTGTTTTCCTACAACAAAGTTAAATATAAGTATATTCACTCAATTTATGTAGCTTTGGCCCAAATTAGACTGATTCACTTTTACTTGTTCGTACGTATTTCTTGGGAGACTACACTGATGGGTCTAACAGATGCCGCGTTTAACGATATCTCCACCTTAGCACTTTTGTCATTATTTTAATTATTCCTGTAAATGAGTTTGAAACGGAAGTTTTGTAATAATAAGTTAGTCTAGTACAACTTAACGAATATAATCAATTTATTTTTCTAATATGTGACTCCTTTTCATCCAGTTGATGATAATTATAGAGACAACTCGATATAAAGGAGTCTACATTACTTTATATTATCTATCATTACATAAAATTAAACTTAAACGTATTACGTAATAACGTTGACAATTCAATCCAATGTATATAAACCAATCTTTTCTCGTTTTTAATAACTCTTTTTTATCTTGAATGTCCAAATCATAAAACAGACAAGAATACTGAAAAAAAGTAAATAATGCTTGCAACAGCATAAGATTTGCAATTTTAAATATTTAAAGTAGGCTAATAACCACATTATGGTGGAATGCTAGCAAAGTAAAGTCAAAATGTTAATGACAACAATTTCTTACTTACTATTTAGTATTACTATGTAGTATTAAATTTACGTAAAATTGAACTGTAGCTGTAATAGTCAATTTAAGATATCTAAGCTCAATAAATGTGTGTAATGTAGATTAAACAGTGATTTTGGAGGATTTTAAGGTTCCTTTAAATCAACAAAAACGTACGAATTTAAATTCCACGTATGAAATACTGATGAGCTTATGTGATCCTTAAAATTTTTGAAATAGTAATAGGTGTACCCCCAATTTGAAGCCATCAAATATTTTTATGAATGTAAAATAGCCAAAGTTATTTACATAACGATTCAGATTTTAACTTGAAATAAAAAAATATATTTTAAGTTCCAGAATACAGTTTTTTCCTAACAAACTATGTAAATAAATGATTATCCTTAAAATAAATTTTAGCTTATGCCAGCCTCTATATACATGATATAAATTAAAATTATCTTGTAATACATCATCGAAATTCTTTGGGACTGTTCTTTTTATCAAAGGAAATACAAAATATCTCGTACAAGACATTTTTCGTCGCTGATTCGTTTTACGGGTTTTTATGTTTTATTTGATTTTTATTCACTGATGAATAATGTAAAATAACTACTATCGGCGTTTTATAGGGACTTTGTTTGAGGCGTTAAAAATGCTTTGATACTGTATGTAATAAGATTATAGTTATGGCCCCAAATTTTTGGGTTAGAGAAATATAACGATACCTAGATGTCATTTGCGGGCTATCAAGTGGTGGCTATAAAACAATGACAGTAACGGGACCAGAATTTCAACCGTTCCCAAAAAAACTTAAAAATTACAATTGGCATGTCAAACTAAAAAAAAATAACAACAAATTACTAACCATACAAATTAAATAATCCAAGAGCTTACCTAACCTAGCAGACCACGTTTGCAACTAACCATAACAAAACGAGAAAACAGCTATACAGGGTGTCCCGGATCTCTCTACCAAAATTTTAGAGCATTGTTCCTGAATAAGAAACATATCTTAATACCATATTTAAATTGTCCGGATTTACTCACACAGCTACCATTTTGTTTTTTCACTTATTCATTTTTACTAAAGAATGGTTAAACATATTAAATGGAAAGTTTGCACAAACATTTATGACAACTAGACAAAGCTACCAACAAATTATGAAAATATTTTAAATTCATAAAAAATGGCGGCCATTTAAAATTTTATTTCTTAAATAACCCAAAAACCGTTGATTTTACAAAAGCTTTTTCTAGAATAAATTTTTTAAGGCAATTCCATTACAAATCGACTGACACCTTATTTATTAAGATTGGACGAATATTAACTGGGATATGGCAGCTTTAGAGATACGTGACCGCTTTCAGCATGCGCTGCAACTAACCTCCAGCGGTCACGTATCACTAAAGCTGCCATATCTCAAGTTATATTTGTCCAATGTTAAAAAATAAGGTGTTAATCGATTTGTAATAAAATTGCCTTAAAAAGGCCATTCTTGTAAAATCAAAGGTTTTTTTTAGTTAAGAAACAAAATTTTTAATTGCCGCAATTATATTTCATGAATTTGGAAAATATTTATAATTCTTTGGTAGCTTTGTTAAGTTGTCATAAATGTTTGTGCAAAGTTTCCATTTCGTATGTTTAACCATTCTTAAAAAAAAATATAGGTGAAAAAACAAAATGGTGGCTGTGTGAGTAAATAAGGACTTCCGGACAGTTAAATATGGTATTTAGATAGTTTCTTACTCAGGAACAATGCTCTAAAATGTTGGTAGAGTTCCGAGACACCCTGTATATCCTTTCCACTTTGAAGTCACCAATTATAGTGTTTATGAGTGTTTACAGAACTACTAACGCCGCTGCACGCCCCGTTAGCTTCCCGTATCATAACCGAGTGTTGGCATAAACTGTTTCCTACCGTGAAACAGCTGTACACAAAAACCAATCCGGTACCTCATTGCACGCTTGTTAAGCTCAGATGCAAACGAGCAACGAGCAACGGGGCGCGTGCTCGACGTAACGTCTAGTTTCACGCTTCTACAATCAGTTTCATGCTAACTCAAGATACAACTCTTGATACAAGTGTGGTTCCGTTAATGTTTATGGTAGAGCTCCTTTGCTGTAGCCGGTAAATAAAAAAAAAATGCTGTCTCTGAAAACTAAATGAAAGCTTTTTGCATGTTTTGATATTGTTTAAATTATTTTTATGCTACAACTCACTCTTACATCGTCTGAACCTAGCAATCACTATATTATGAGCAAGATTAACTTGATTGATTATTTTATGATGGGTATTTTCTCAGACTGTATCCTCAAGATTAACTTGATCTTTGAGTTTTAACTAAGGTATTCTTCAACATAAGTTACATAAATGTCTAATAAAAAACCAATTGAATTAAACATAACAAATTTAACATGGTGTCCCATGTTGCTTGCTAAATAGCAACAAATATAAACAAAATAATAATAACATATTCTTAAAAATAAG
Organism: Macrosteles quadrilineatus; assembly: GCF_028750875.1. Lineage (NCBI taxonomy): Eukaryota > Metazoa > Arthropoda > Insecta > Hemiptera > Cicadellidae > Macrosteles > Macrosteles quadrilineatus. The sequence goes on from NW_026542600.1 coordinate 53,010,189, forward strand.
CTGACTATAATAGCAAATTGCAAGTACATTACAAAAGAAAATAATGTTAGGACGAATATCATTGTTTAAAGACTGCAATATATTCCACTAATCTTCTCCTTAAATCCCAAATTAATGAATTTTCTTAAAACTTAATTTCTGTTTGACGAACGAGAATTCTCAGTGTCTCATGGCAGGTTAAATAGTTTTTTTTCAATATATCAACATTGGACCTATAGACTGCAATATTAGTTAAAAATCAAAATAAACAGTCGGGCCAATTACGCAGTAAATTGTTTTGAAAGATCTAACAGTGTGCTAATGAATTTTCCTGAGGAAAGCTCGGTCCCAGGTACTTGTATACAAAAAAATATAAAGGGTGTTTAACAATTAACTCAGGTATGTTTACACTATTCAATAAAGGGTGGATCGCTATATATTTTAGAATCTGAATCTGTTTATTTTATACGTTATTATGGGTAATGGTACGTAGATGAATATTTCAGTTTGGAAAAAACTATCTAGACTATGGTACTGTAGAATCTTTCTAAGGATAATATAACTATTTTTAGCACCTTCTTTCTTTTTGTACAAAAGAATCAAACGAAAGGGTGAAAAACACTTTGTAATCTTTGAAAGACACTTTTAACACAACAAAAAGCAAAACAAAAGGAACAAAACAAAAGACTCGAAGATTCAGATGGAGAATTGGATTTTTAGTGCATTTTACAACATAACAACTAAACTACAGTATTTGTTCAAATGAACAAGAACTAGTTTCAGAGTAATAGTCTAAAATGATTTTCAATAGAATATGTTTTATTAAAACACAATTCATACATAATCAATTTCTATAATTTCACAAACATCAAATAAAACTGTTAAATATTTGTCAGATTTTGTGCATGTTTACACTGGTTTAACATAAGTTTTAATATAAATATTATTTATTTACATATTATGTTTTATTAAATATTCAATTCCACATAGATAAATTGAGACTTTAGTTTATGAACTACAATTTAAAATGTATCATGGTATTACACTTTACACATTTCTTTATAAATAAACAACATAGCTTAAGTTTAAAACACAGACACCAAACTATTTCTTTCACATCAATATCCATTTTAAACCAATTAAACTCTACAACATAAACAGAACGAGTGGTTTCAGTAAATCCGTTTTGCCGGTTTCCATATGCGAGTTGTTTAGCTTTCTTCTTCGTCTTATCGCTAACTAAGGATGCGAAAGCCACATGTCCGTAGAAAGGTTTGAGTCATTCCTCGACTGTAGAAAGTAATAGGGAATTTATTTGGTGGCTTTCGCTGAATCGCAGATAGTCATTGTTTTTATTGCACTCAAACTACCTTCGACAAGGCATTATTACTGTGGCAAAAAATGTTTATGTCGCTACGGTGTTAACGCATACGCTTGGTTGGTCATTTTCTCGTTTGTTGATTGAGCTGAGAAGAAATGTCATAATATAAACAATTCAAGGATAATAAGACATTTAGTTGTTGATAATTTCCTGTGTTGATCACACATACTGCTAGCTTTGACTGTGTTATGATACAATACTTGTTAATCGACACAAAACATGATTGCGAAACGATTTGAAAAAAGTGCGTCCTTGAAAATAATGATGTTTTAATTTGTGTTTAAAATAACTTAAAAAATACTTGGTACATTTTTTTGTGTGCGCTAGGAACATTTTAACACACCCAAGTTGTACTTTGCTTGTTTGAAAAAAATTGAAATGCATGATTCATTGTTGTATTTAGCCATGCTTGTATTTTATTATTTATCTATGCATTAAAAATATAAAAATAAAGAAATGTAACTATGCAACAATTTCTTTAACATCGAATCATATCATTGCATTCTAAAGATCATTTTACAAGTTACCAGTATCTTTCCGTGTTGGGGTTAAGTAGACCCAATTTCATTTTTTTTTCTGGAATTTTCTTGTTAATCAAATAACTCCATTGATTATTTTAAATATATTGGTTATATATTAAGTTTAGCTCTCATTTTCTTCAAATTAAATCCTTCAGAAATTATTTATGTACATGCTAGAAAACAATTTACAACCATGGTTATGTCAACGTTTATATTTCAGGTACGTTCCAAACAACAAAAGTGAACTTAACATCTTATATTACTACAAATGATCGACACTTTGTAATTTGTATTACTGTTTACGGGATTTTAAGATTATTTCAAAATACATGGTACTTCCGAACTTTATGATATCAGCTTCAAACAAATCACACATCTATACTTCAATCTATACATCTTCACATCTATACCCTTCAAATCTTCAACACTTTCTAAGTCTTCAGTTGGAATATGTGAAATAAAATATAAGTTAGTATAATGTGGACAATAGGGTGAACTAATTTAGTTTCGGGATTATGTTTTCAAACCCAATCTTGCAGCAAATATAACGACAGATCTCTAAAACCACTCTTTTACTGCTGTGAAAGTCACAACAAAAGACCCTGTTTTATTGACGACAAGAGCCTTGGAAATGGAAGACTTGACTACGGCTCTTCTAAGGATAAGGAAACGCAAACCTTGCCTTTGACGCTGTACTAGTTATTTTCACATTATTTATTTTTACCCAGTAATTTAGACAACTATTTATATCTAGAAAATGACTTGTTAAATTATGACATTTTAAAGAGTATTACTGCATAAAAATTACTCGTGCATTTAAATTCACAATATTTGATAAATAAATTTTTAGATTACATTTTGATTAATTATATAATTCCTTCTTAATGAAAGAAACCTATACCGCCTATAACGTATAAAGTAGACCATAGTTTCCAAGTTAATTAAATAATGTCCAGTAAGGTTAAAAACTGTAGCACTTTATATAATGATGATATTACAATTTTTTTGTAAAATCACTATTTTAATTTAAAGTAAAGCTTCAAACGTTTGTAGATAAAAATAATGACAGATTTTATTGATATTCTATAACCATTCAATTATAACGAACGCGTTCTCTGTAGGTTGCGAACTCATTAGTGTTGAGAGCTACTAACAGATTTGTTAACATTAATGTGTCCTGTTTTCCTTTAAAATGTAATAGATATTATTACAATTGTAGGCTATTTAAAAATATAAAAAACTTATTTGAAAACACATCCATTGTAGTAAATGCCCAACTGTTGAGTAATTATCCGAATATATTATATTTACTATAGTAAACTCTCAACGTATCTTCGAATCTAAAATATTTATTTCAGTAGATATTTGTTTGATCAATAGCCATACCCGGTACTCATAATAGTTTATACGGTGAAATGCGGGATTATAGGGATTAATTCAAACCCATATAGTACATCAAGTGTTAGATTTACTAGAACCAAATTATGCCAAAATTGTATCATAAATAATAATTTAGTATAAATTGTTCATAGCAGAATAATGGTAAAATTAGTATCCTATTCTCAACTTAAAGTTACACTTTCTTGTATGTTAAAGAGAAAATTTAACGATATTTATTTCGATAAATAATTTATAATTATAATAGAACTTCAACGGTATTTCGAGAATATCCGACGGTGCCCAAAATGTGTTTATAATGTTCTTAATTGCGAAAGATAACTATTTTAATTTTAGTTTAACTTTTTTCTAAGACTCTTCTAAGAAACTGCTTCCGTTTTCAAGTGTCTAATTAATAATCTGCATTTACTCAACCACCCTCTCTAACCTAATTTACCTAAAGGGGTTTCCACACATTGATTGCATGTTATATATTACATAACCTAAAAAACAATGTACAAAACATAATGAAACCAACAATAAACACAAATATCCTTATTAGTTCGAAACCTCTAAGCTGGTCTGGGAATGTGTTCCTAAAATATTCAATGCTGCATCATGAGTTAATTTCTGTTGTTGCGTGGCTTACTTAAAAGATTATCTCAGTAGTAGATTTACAATCCAACAATGTAAAAGAATGAGAATGGTATAAAGAACTTAGATCTCTTCTATTCACTTTTAATTCCTAGTCCCACCACCATTATTTTACTTATACAGGGTGGTAATAAAGTCCGAAGACAGTTAAATATTTTCGAAACGACAACAGATAAATCAATAAGATTTGGTACGTCAACACATGGGGACGTCCCGCAAGGAGTCAGGAGGAAATCTTAAATAGAAGCAGAGGTTGACATTTACATCAAATTAAAGTCTTTACTAACAGAATATACTACCGCAAATTTGAACTCAAACGGACAACCGAGCCAAGAATGACAGTTGTTCAAAGATTCATTTAATTTGCATTGCTATTATACGCTTACTCCTCAGTGGGTACAGCCCCCCTAGGAATCTGAAGAAAATTGTTAACGTAAGCATAGGTCGATATGCACATCAAATTAAAGGTCTTCACTAGTAGATTACAATGCCGTAAATTCAAGCTCAAAAGAACGCCTGAGTAAAAAATGGCAGTCGTTCAAAGCTACAAAATGGCAGATCAAGAAATTTTTGAACGCCTGCCATTTTGCGCAGGATCAACCTTTTGAAGTGCGGTTTGCGGCATTATATTTTACTAAAAAATACCTTTCATGTGATGTGCATATTGACCTATGCTTCTATTTAAGATTTTCGATCGACTCCTTGTGGGCCGTCCCCCTGAAGAGTTATTGGATCACTGAATATGTATTAAAATAAAGTTTTATGTTCTGTAATTTTGTACCAAGTATTGTAGCTCTATCTACATTATTTTTTAAAATATTGAACTGTCTTCGGACTTTATTACCACCCTGTATATTATTTCTTACAATTAAATTTCAGACCTCCGTAACGGAAAATGTGATTTTCATTAACGGGAACCGCGTTGAGTCACATTTCAAACTCTATCCTTATTAGATGGTTGTCCTGGACTTTGTAGAGTAGCGTATTGCGTCTCGGCAATGGAATACAGTTATACCGGACACCGGCGATGTTGTAGAAGGAGCTCGGTTCCATACAGGATAGAAGTAGCGGACCGGCCTAACAGTACAAGACCCTCCGTCGATACTTACCGATATCAATGTCGATTGTCGATCAGGCTCTTGTAGAATATAAATTTAAACAATAATTTCCACCATAATATCTTTGACTTCTAATACAACTAGAGATTCCATCCCCATGTTAAATTTGTCCTCAGTTTTCAAATCAACGTCGTAGTTAACGTGAGCCACCGACAGATTGTACTGGTGTAAATTAAAAATTGGTGTTGACGTAAAACTGGTGGAAGACTTATTGTAAGCTGTAGCAAATGGTATAACCAATCAACTATGCCAGCAACGAAACATAAGGTAGATGACAGAATTTTAGACACTAGTGCATTTGTGACTGTGTCACACAACTCTATTCTTTTTTATTCGAATTCGGCGACAGCTAGTCCACGTAGAAAGATGTCTATTTCAGTACTGGTATCCAATAACCAATGGTACTATCATACAATTTAGTACTAGAATTCGAAAGTAGTTATGACGAAACATGCGTAGTTATTTAAGTGCGAAAGAAATTGGTGTAAACGTTTAAAGTTTAATTAACTCTAGTTCATATCTGTTTGGTCATCGAAAACATCGAATAGTATGCAGAGCATTCAATTTTGTTTCCAAAATTATATTAGTCAGTCAATCTTTCGTGCTCTTTGAATAAATATTTATTGTATTGAATGGTTGATTGTAATTGTGCATATTACACAGGATTCGAAGATTTTAGTAAATAATTAATTAGGAATGTATCTCAAAATGTTTCTTTAAATTTTACGTAATATGATTGCTATAATATGGATAAATGATGTAAGTAGATTTTAAGGTTAGAATAATAACTACACTTAAAAGCTCAAAGTTTTAGGCCTAAAGTTTTGGCGTGTCGCTGGCCTAGTAGTTAGTGTCTCTGACCAGTTCATCTATTCCTAGCATACCCATAAAGTGTTTGTGGTTCTTTCATAACAATTGACTAGGAAATGATTTCTAAGCCACTATGTAGTATAATTTTAACCTGATTAGGTCTTCCTAAGTCCTAAGTAAACAAATCTTAGGAAGTAATTCTAAAAATGGATTTCATTCCACAAAATTGATGGAGGCTCGGATTCAATACTAGCCAATCAATTATTGTTTTAACAGATTATATTGGGCGAAAGGAACTGTCCCTTTAAGGAATATCTTAAATGTCAAGCAAAGTGGGGTTCGTTCTTGAAAATGAAGTGTAGACTTTTTAAACTCATAAATAATAGATGGAGAAAATACTCAAAAATGAATTGTCATCCAGTAGGATGTGAGATGGACCAATGAACTAACAACAACGGTGGATTGAATGGTTCTCACGGAGGTTGAGAACCGGAAGACCTCTGCCAGGTTTACAATAGTAATCCTCATGCCATCAATGGACTTTTTACCACGCGTAAATCTGTCAAAATGTTGTAATAGTGGTGCCTCTTTCATTGATTTAGATGTAACATAAATTTCGTTGAAAAAAGGTGTCGGCATGGATAAATATAACAGTGAAATATGACAAAGAGTATTTTGGGTGATGGAAATACACCGATAACTTCTAAGAGTTCTACCTCAGAGTAATAAAACAAAAGGTTTTGTTTTATTACTCTGAGGTTCTACCTAGTAAAACTATAAAAAGTTACCGTTGTAACATCCGTCGTTGTTGAAAGTTAAAAATCGCAATGGTTGGGGAAGTTTCAATGGGAATTTCATAGAAAATAACCAATCTCTGTTTTTATTGAATATTATTCTTGACTCTACCAGGTTTATTTGTATTAAACTTTCCTCTTGAATATTGCTACGAATACGACGTTTAAAAGTATTGATGGTAAAGGAAAATAAACGATAAAAACATTATTATCTGTATTTGGCACCTTTTTACTATTTGGCTTAGGGATGTAAGATTTTAATTGTTACTTTATAAATCAATCAAGAAGGTAGGTTCTTACTTTTGATGCCAACAGTCGCATCTTGGTGTGCGTCTCTGAGCACGGACGGTATGGTTATCTTGAGTGTGGGGGGTTCTTCCCGGAACCTCAATTGAGTCAAGGGTGTCGCCACCTCTGGTGGATAGGTTCATCCGGGTGGGTCCCACTTCTATACCTGCCTCCTTTTGGGAAACCCTGATGGCCTGGCAGTGATGTTGGGTCTGACGGGCAAACGAAGTAGATCGGGTGCTGGGTCCGAGCCCGCCAGGGGTATCTGGGGATCTATCGCTCTGGTTATCTCTGGTTTCCCAGCAATGGGTAAGGCCTCGATCGGGCAGCGGTGTAAATGGGAGGTTGGGGTTCCCCCGGTCAGCTTGCTGACGGTCCCCTTCCTCCTGGCTATTGATGGCGGGTTCTGCCTGTCAGGGATTAGATAGGTCCCGAGTGTTGCTTGCACTAAATGCGTCGGGGCGCTCTACCATGGACCTCTAGGTCTCGACCTAGTGGAACCCAGGTGGAGTGACGCTTAAACAAGCAGCCGGAATCCCTGGTTAGGATTGAGGGGCAACCCTCCTTCCGAAGGGTCTGCTTCGGCAGCCGGCGAGCCTGATGACCTTAAGTCATCCGCCCATGATGTGCTAAAGGTTGATGCGTAAGCTTCGGCCTACATCATGGGGCCCGGGTATGTCCTAAAGGATAGGTACCGGGTATGCAGTCAGGGGGCTTCGGCTCTCATGACAAAACGAAATGGAAATGTCCAGGTGATCACAATGTTGAACTGGCGAAAATACGCGCTGGCTTTTCGGATGCGTTACGAAAGCTATCTAAATCCTTCATTAGATATTTTCACTAGTTTAACGTTTTAGTCCGAAAACGATGGTTTGACACTCAATGGAATTGGAATAGGATTGCAAAAGAAATAGTTTTAAATCAGTTTCTTTCATTTTATCCTACAAATCACGGTATCGGCTGCAAGTCAATCTGAACTAGATCAACAACGGGCGATCAGTTAGTCACCATAGACCTTGAACTCGCCTTCATGACGTCAGGGCCCGACAGTGCTACCTTGAAGTACACCGTTGTCAGAAAGCAGTAGCCACCACGCCCTAACCGAACTGCCACTTAACACTTGTTTAACACATTAATTTACCCATTCGACCTCAGTTTTTTCTACTTAAATACTCGCGGTTGGTAGGTAATATATCTTGTACAGTTCCGAGTGTTACCTGTTTTTCCTCCACTGGTTTGTTAATTTACGTTATACTCCAGCGGAATTTTGATGGAAGAAACTAAAATGCTTCCATCGAGAATCGTCCCAAATATTTATGGATATGTCAGGATTGAACTCGACCCTCTTGAACCAAAGTTAAAGATGCATTAGGCTAGAAACACGCCTCAACAAGAGTATTTTAATTCTTAGCATAATCTACTGACAAATGACACACCGAATTGTGTTCATACAATGATTAAACTACAAATGGATTACACAAATAATTTCTCACAGAAATTCATTCTTTTTCAAAGTTCTCAAAATGCTAAAAAAGTGATTCGCAATCGAAAAATTACTGTTCTTTCATTTTTATACAGGTAGCTATTTTATATTGTTTTAAATCCAACAACCCGTACCAATGAAGTTATGTTCTATAAATTGCAAAGATTTGAGGAATTTAAAACATTTTCATTAATTCAGCGTTATAACTGTCAACAATTACAGTGAACGCTCGGTCAGGTCACAGGTTTAGTCAAAGCTTTGACTTCAAACGTTTCTCTCGTATTGTTAACGTCAAATCTTAATGAATTCAACTTTATCGTTCGTCGATATTCTTCACAAAGATTTCTCGCTTTGTGATCGTCGTGTAAGAAGAAGTCAGAAAATAATAGAATTGCTGTGTTACTTAATAATTCAATGAAAGATCCATGAAAACTGTGTTCTGATAAAACTGCCTTTAAATCCATCAAACATTATCTGTAAATAAAAAATGCGTGCGAATTCAACATTTTTATCACGTGTCGTAACACTTCGGCCCAAGTAACACTTCGGCCCAGTAACATTTCGGCCCGAAACCCTCAGATGTGGCCTACGGCCCAACTCTCTACCTGCCCACTAGTAACACTTCGTCCCAACAAAATATTTGACAGGTTAGGTTAGGTTAGGTTAGGTAAGATTCCACCGATTCTCCGTCATATGAGGTCAGAGGATGCAAGGGGTGACGGTTGGGCGACATTCCACCAGAGGGTGGTTGCAAAGTATACAGGTCATGTACCTCTTGACATACCACTCACAAAACAACCTGCGCAGAAACGAAAAGATCACGTGGCTCGCGCCGGTAGGTGTGGGGTACCATTCAAACCTGCGCGGCTCGAAACGGCCCAGGGTTCTTTTGTTTCTGGTATTACTATACCTGAACTGCGTTCCCCAACCCTTGTCAATTTTTCGTCGGGCCGAAATGTTACTCCATTAGCTTATTTAATCATCTGTAAAAGCGAGTGGGACGAAGTGATACTGTTTTTCTAAGAAATTTGAGTTTGGCCGAAATGTTACTGGGCCGAAGTGTTACTACATCTTTTATCACGGTTTGGTTTTAAAATCGATTATGAGTAAAATTGTAAGTGCATATTTTAGAAATACCAGACATTAAAATAACGCTTGTATATTTCTACCAGATACAATATAGTTTGTTCAAATAAAGAAGGTGGTCGGGGATGGGGCCTCCCTGTGGTCAATGAATAAGGTTTGTATTCATTGGGTAGGAAGGTTACATCCCAACCGTCTACATTAATTTAACAAACTATAGCAGTAATAGTTCGTGTCACACGTATATCTAAACCAACACCAGAAACAATATATAAACTCCGGTTTATTTCTGTTCTGCGGTGCGGTTGAACGGTTCCAAAAATCGGCTACATAAAACTATCGAGATAAAAGGCGGACATAATGGAGTATAAATTCATTAAATTGTCACGGACGGTTGGGTTGTCGAGTGGTTAGTGAATTCGTTTAGTAATTTGGAGGTCGCTAATCGATTTTAGAAGTCTGTAACTTCTTTCTCCCTTTGATGTTTTAAACTGAAACCGACCGGGATCGATCGTTTGACTTCTTAGTCAGTTGTACTTTACTAACAATTCAACAAAATTTATGATAAGACAGCTAAACATGGCATCATTACACTGCTCTGTAAAACCATTGTATTTATTACATCGTACATTCGTCACAACAAAAAGAACAAATTATGGTTTATATAGCTGCCATTGAATTGATAAACCCGGTCCTCAATAAAAAACGACCTACCTTTCCAGTTGCTGATCTACTAGTTACCTAATTAATCCGTATTCCTGTGGTTGAAACATAGTTTGATACGTACATATACATAGGAGTCAAAATTGATTTTGCTATTTGTAATCCTCAAATCTTACAGTATATCTCATCTTTGCTAAGAATGTATTCTCCGCTACAATGAAGATCTCTACTTGGTATTAATTAAGGGATCCTACTCCTCGATGATTTTCGCAATTTCTCCGTACCGAATCTTTGAACAGGTTTATTAATATATATCAACATATAGTTCATATCAGGGAGTTATGGTTTAGAATGTTCTCAATATATGTAATTTCTACTTAACTGGTACTAAATAAAAATAAATAATTGAATTCATTTTTAATACACACTTGACGAAACCTTCGATGGTAAAACCTCGTTTAAAATATTATAGTCTTATGACAAAGTTTAAGCTAGACCAGTTACGTAACATATGAATTAATAAATATACACTTTTTGAAGTGTCTAAACTGGTGGGAGTTCAAACAATGCAATATTCTTTCCATGATTCGAGATAGGATTCTTTTCGTTTTGGGTTTCACACGTCTTTTTCTAGAACTTAGATTTTGGAACAAGCTTTAAAAATCTGGGATTCTAAAAAAAAGTAAGCATTCGCAGGTTGGTGCGGTGTCTCGGATTCATGTCCCGACCACTCCGCTCAGAAGTGACCTAGTTTCCCCCCACCGTGCCTTGGACCGCTACTTGTGCAAAATCAACTGGAACCTGCGTTCCGTCTATCCTTCCTAGAACTCCAACTGCGGTCAGATGGACCAGATTTTTCTTCCAATAAAAATAGGAAACCCTATAATATCTATTTTTGAAAGAAATTTCAAAATCGGTCATCTAAAACGTTGTTGTGTGTACAATACTATAGAGTATACAAACGCATTTTAACACATGTTATTTAAAAGAATATTGCGGAAACTTTCAATCACGATTGGTAAGTTTTTATGACGTTTCGAGATATAAAATATGATCCCGTCCTCAAGTGAGGAATTATTGGAAAGATAACAAGAATAGTACGTAAACCCAGCAAAAGTTAAACCATGTATGTACTGAGGGACGTTGGATATTTTTTTTGTGTGAGACAATTTCATTTTTAATCAGAATAGGGATAGAAGTTTTAATCATTGATAAAATGCAATTATGATTTCTTAGTTTAAACGTCTTTGTGGTTTAAATTCATTGTATGGAAATTAGTTGGAAGTATCTCTTCAATCCTTTAATTACAATATTTTAATGTGATTTGAACTAAAGTTTGTATAATAAGGAATTTCACAATTCCTTAGTCAGTCTTTAACGTTTTGCCAAAAAATAAATAGGCGTATCTTTAACCACAAATATATAGTTTACTATTAAGGTTGTTTCTATCTTTATTCTGTAATTTTACATACATTTATTCCGACTATAGTAGGTTTTTTACACTGCTTTACGATAACGCAATAACATTATAAAATATTTGATATTGATTTAATAATTAATTTATTTCACATCAATGATTTAAATGCTCGAGGGGGTCCTGTTGCAGCCAAAAAATGAATGAAAACCACCTTGTTAAAACAATCCCTAAAATAAAGCTTGCACCATCACACTAACAACAGAGGAAGTATAACAATTTAATTATTGAACAAATGTTACTACTTTTATAAATTCTTCCATAAAACACTAATGAGCATATTTTAATAGTCAAATCACAAATTGATTTTGTGCATGCTTCATAATGATGCATTTAAAAAATGTTCACTCTTATTCTTACAGTATCGAGGACAAATGGTCTATGTTTGATATTTGGCCATCGATTTTAACAAAATTGGTATTTCAATTAAAATATAAAACTATATTAGCGAATTTCCCTATAGGGAAGTAGCTATTACCATAGGTGGCCCGGTCTCTTTAGACCTTTTTAAAGAGCTTAAAAAACAAATAATTTAGTGTATCAAAGTGTTTTTGTACAATTATTTGTAACGAAGAAAATTCAAAAAAAATTTAAATTTAAAATTGACATGTTATTCTTATGGAGAATATTGTAAATCACTTGTTTAAGAATATATTTTTAACAAACTTTACAAATTTATTTATTTGATACTAAGCTATTAATATTTTACTAAAAACCACACTTTATTAGTTCCCTTGTAGCAGCAAACCTAGGTACTCGTTAAACCTTATGACATTAAGGTATATTTAATTAAAAATCATTTCAGACAAATGGAAATTTGCTTAGTCGGCAGGTTTGCTGTGGCGGGGGTATTTTAATACTACAATAATATCAGGGAATCGCTTTAGACCGGGGAATAAGGTTGTAATATGTTATGAAAAACTTGTATAGTGAAAGAAAAATGCTGCTACTGTATATCATGGGTTTTGTGTTCTTTGAAAGGTCTTTGATATAGCTTTACATTCGATAAAAGTTTACATACCTAACAATGTACCTTTGTATATCTAAAATGTATTTTTATTTTTCAGGTACGAGGAGGGAAAACTGTTTGTAAGTTATAAATATATACATTTAAATCGTAGATGTAAATCAAACATTATACGGTTAAATAATTTACGATAAATAATAGTATATGATTAAAAAATCAATTGAAGTAAGTTTAAATAAACTAATATCTTCACAAAACATTCATTTGCATTAACTCGACCGTTACGATTTTAAGTCCGGAATCTAATTTTATTACGTTTGAAATTCTTAACCAAATTTGTATTTACACCCAGGACCGTGACATCTACTTTCTATGAGTTTACACGTTTTACTGTGTAGTCACTTGTTATTTTATTTAATAGTTATGTTGGATATTATATACTAGACCAACATAACTAATACTTAAGCTGTCAATGTCAAATATTTGATACACTCTAATTCTCTTGTTCATTATTCGTTCTTTCAATTTTCCAATAATTTAGTGGATGAAAGCTAATATTCACCCCATAGGTTTGGTGAAACAAGTTTTCGGACTTCAAAGTTTTTAGGTTGAATTTATTACTTCTTGTATTATTCACTGGAAAAATAATTTAGTGGTGGCTGTTGAGATACATGATGATAACGTCTCTGCATTTTTATAAGGTCACGTTAGACTGGGTCTTTTGTAGACTTTTGGCTTACATAGGCTTAAAATCAAAACCCTAACTAGTACCCAAAATTGGCCTACGACCCATGAGTATGGGTCCTATCATGTTGACTTGGAGAGAAATTTCTTCGATGCCTCTTTACACACTATCTCGCAACTTTGACAATTCGAAAGTCAATTTCTCCTAACTAAAGAAACACATCCAAGATCCATACCTCTTCTCAATTTCAATTTTTTTCGATGGTACTTCCCCGTTTCCCGACACCCTGACAAACCAGTCTGTACTGCCCACGTCTCTGTGATATATTTTCACATTCTGCTCTACTAATGCGAGCCATATCAACATCGCAGGATTGGATTTCATTATAGGAGGTCGGCACCCATCGAGACGACTTTCACAATTCCTCTGTTCTGTTTTCATTCACAGCCCCCAGCCCCCCTCCAAATTCGAAATACCCGGATTTTGTAGGCCGCGTGGGTCCAACCTGTCCCGAGCATGCGTTTGGGCGTAGCCCTCCACGCAAAGTGAAGTAAAAGTTGAAACTCGATACGGCGTTCAAGAGGGGAAATAGTTTTGAACTCAGGTTTTCTAATTTTTTTTACAATGTAAAAATTGCTTTAGCTGATGAATAAAGGTTGAGAGAATTGTATTTTAATTACCTTTAGCAACATCAAAAACATACATTTATTTATTAACTAGCGTAGACATTTTTCTTGAAAATTCATGACTATTTTTAAATTTTGTTATAAATTTCTTAAACAGGCAGACTTATTTATCAAGTACCCGTACAAGTGTTTCGAAGCATTCCTATTAGATGTAAAACTTCTGAAAATCCCTCCAAATCTTCATTTTTAATTTTCCTCACCACTAAACAAATAAAAGTTAAAAACCTTAAATAAAACCTAAGTATAAAACCTTTTAACCTTAGTATTAAAACCTTATATGTGTAAAAGGTTAATATACTTTACGAATATAATATCAAAGTCATATGATTATCATATAATAATTTGTACTAAATGTACCAAACCTAGAAATTTCAAAAGTATATAAGTTAGATTAAAAACATGACTTGTAGTCTTAAAAATATCGTTAAACTACCTCTAGGGCCCACTACAATAGATTATTATTCTTTTAAAAAATGACTTAATTCCGAAATCTAACGCTGAAGTTTTTTATATTCTAACTTATGATGAAATTAGTTATTTTACTGGTAATTTATTACACATTTTAGCCGCTAAATTATTCTGTTTAAATAATTTCAAATTACGTAGGTAAATGAGCTTTACATCAAATCATAAGAGGATGTGAAAGTGTATGAAAGGGTTAAGTGTGTATATCTAATATGTATTCTGTAACCATGTATAACCGTTGTACAAGTAATCGTTTGTAGCTGGAAGGTTTATTTTGGTTGAAACATTCTTGAAATTGGATACGGTTACGAGAAATGAAAAATAAACAAGAAACCACCCTTAAAAACTGGACGAAACAAATATTTAAATTTTCTACAGCTTATTTATACGGACAACTGATTACAAAATTGTATGATGATATTTTGAATGTGATTTATATTATAAGACTAGTTGCCTGGCGTGAAATAATTTTTATTTTTGGATCCAAAATTACTTCATTATTATGAAGGGTATTTATTATACTGAATCTTGATGTTTAGATCGAATTGGTTTCAGAAACTAAGTACCTTAACTCGTTTGATGGCCAATATTATAGTGGAAGTTATTTGAACTGCCATCAAACCAGGTCAGGACCTGAAACGCCTAAACTCTGAGAAACTTCCGTGATAAGTCATCAGTCCGACTCTAGATGATATCCTGATAACAAAGTTCTAGATTCAGTCCCACGTCGGCCATCTTAATTTAGGAATGATTACAGTTGCAGTGTTTTGCTTCCGGCCAGAAATATATACGGTTAAATGACTTGTAAAAAGATCTTAGTCTAAAGATTTATTTTGTAAACAAAATTACTTTGTTAACTGAAATAGATTATCTAAATGCATTGTATTTCAAATACATCCTGAATTGCACCAAATCTTTAAAGTAAACTGTTCAGCGTTTGTTTATCTATGTTAATATTTTGTATGAAAACTGTTGATAATGCTTAGAATTTCCTGAGAAAAACCTACTTTGTTGTCTAGCAAAAGTGTGTAAAAATTCTCTTTTTCACTATAAATAATAAATCTACTATGCAATCTCAAACCACTACAGAATATACAATAAAAGCTAGTAGAAATATTTCATAGTTAAAAATATGTATTGAAAGTAATACTATCATGCTTTAGTAATAAATTTAAGATAATCGGTTCATAGATAAGGAAAACAACTCATTTTAAGATACTGCATATCGAACAGTATCTGTGGTCATTATGAAAACTTCACTGTAAAGTTTGCTAAAACAATCAGCTGTTTTTACTGTCTGTAAACAAACAAGCACAATTATAGATATACACAGTATCTTTAAAAATAGTTCCCTCCCTTATTTATGAATAGATTTTCTTGAATTGGGTATCAATAGAAGTTTTTTTTTTTTATTTATGTAGATTGTGTATGTTATTTAAAATAAAATAGTTTTGAGAAAACAACAACGAAATGGTGGATGTAAGGTTAATCTTTGCATTTTGTAAATCTTTAACGTAATATTTTAGTTTGTCATTGATCCAGGAATGATACATCAAAAGTTCGGCAAAGAGTTTAGGGACATCCTATATAAATAACTCATATTTAAATAATTGATACATAAAAACGTCGTTACGTGCCTCCATTGTGAAAATACATATTTCAAATACCGGTACTTGATAAACAATCGCACACGTCGGGGTTGTGTTCAAAAAGTTATTTATTACTTTTTCCTACAGTCACCCGACAAAGTGGGCTTTATTGCACTGGTAATAGTACAGAAAGCTGTTAATTGCAGCATTTACTTACTCTGCACATTTTACTTTGTAGCACAGTTTTTTCTTTGTCACACACCAGTATTCCAACCAAACAACAAAAAACAGCGAGCTTTTATTATACAGGTAATCCGTGTACGCTTGGAAATAGGTTGGCAAAATAGGTATACGATCAGCTGGTACAGCGTTTCCCATTTCGTTCAATGCTCGGATTTAACCTAACCTAAAAACGTGTTGTACAGTGTTTGAAAGACTAATTATTTATATGCTTTATAGTAACTGTAGGACTTCGCAAACTAGTTTCACAAATAACTGTTTCTTAACTGCGTAATGATCACTTAAAAACATATAATGGCACGTTTCTCAGCGAATTTCGATGCTATAACTATTTAAGGCTTAGTCAGACTTGTAAAATTGACAAATCAAAAAGTTTAGTTAAGTATAGTTTATCAGGTAGTATATTTTTATCTAACTAATAGTTGTTTACCGGTAATTTTACTTCAAAATCTGCATTATTTTCACCTGTTAAGTTAATATTTACATCTCTGTTTATTATAATACTGTAGTTTAGTTTGTAGCTCAAATCGTGAAGGAATCATTATACAGTAAATATTTTAACAACATCAGCTGTAGACCCGGGTTTAAATAAAAACTGGTTAACTTAAAAAAATTAATGAACCTTTTGATTATTACCTCAATAATACAAATTTAAAATGTTTGCAATATTGTTAGAGACTGCATGGAATTACTCCTATAGGAATAAATGTAGTTTCACCAGATTTCTTAGAAAACACAACTGTTGTTTCGGGCCATTTTTGTGCAGTCCACTAAAAAAGGTTAAGTATTATTTGAAATACACATAGACCAATAATAGAGTTATAATATTAGCCACTATCTAATTTTTTACACAAGAAAATATTAAACATTGTTAATATTACTCATAGCGTCTTTCGATCCACTACTTCAGGTAATATATTTTATTCACTAATTTATATGCGGTTAATTAATAATTTATAATACTAAACAGTTATAACCTTGACGATCAAAATCCTTTTGTGTGTTGTACTTGAAAATTAAACATTCCACATGAAGTGGTACAATTGGTATTAATGGATATAATTAATAGATATTAATCATAAGTATTCCATACACACAATGAACGAAATACTGGAACGTCTGGTATTTTAGTGAGGTTTTTATACTTAAATACATTTAGTATTTTTAGTAACTAATACTTTTATTATTCGCTATGCATTTATGAATGTTTGGAATTTTAATTTTTACTATTTTAAGTTTTAAAACTTACTTACACTTACTACTTTATACATTAATATACTACTACAATAATACTACTGTACTAATATTAATATTTATACTACGAATATTATTACTATATTTAATATACTACTGGGTACTTTTTATATATTTTATTTTTTCTGTGTAAATTATGTTCTCGTTTAAATACTGGTTGTAATCTATTTATGTTCATAACCACAATAAAACCTTGAAACAATGTATTATTTATAGTTATGATTTAAAAAAATAAACAAAGTAAACTGTGATTCTACGTAAGTTTTTATGAATACAATGTACACCAAAGTTAAAAGCCAGAAAATAAAAACTGTATGAAAATAAAATAAATAAAACATAATAGACATAGAAGAGATTATAAATAAAGGGTTCTCATAAAATAATGGTGTGGTTTAGCTATCAAATTAAAAGATAACGAGAAAAGATACAACAAAACTATTTATTTTGTTGAATCCCAGACGTAAAAACGATTTTATACGTAGCTAATAAACTTCAACATGGCCACCATTTCTTGCTCTACAGACGTCTACAGTAGATGGTGAACTGGTGGTATACCAGGCCTACTCTGTTTTGTTTACCCAGTGTTTATGAACCACTTACTACAACGACGAATATTATTTTCATGAGGTGGAGTTTTGTTAAATGTTCTTCTAAATGCCCATTGTACTAGAGTCACTGACTTTATTTCACTTAATAATACACTTAGAAATCATCATAATAACACCTAATAACACACCTTGATCGAAAAACCTGTTTGTAAATCAAACACAACTTGAAGTTTATTTAAAAGAATAAGTAGGTTTTCAATAAGCACAACAATCAACACAGCCGTGTTTTTTATTATTGTAAACAAAGCTGTTTGAGCTACCGAATGCAGGGTACCAATATGAAATATTCGATTCAACTTACAATAGTTTTACAGACGGTTAAAACCCCACCATTATTTAATGAAAACCCTGTACTTTTGTAAACACAGTACAGCCCATCAAAATGTCACAAAGCTGTAAACTATTACAAAATTACGTCAGAAACGTTTAAAACAATTTAGCATTTACTAATTACAATTAAGTGTGTCATTTGACTACATTAACACCACTCTCTCCACAAGATAGGTGAAGGTAAAAGCATCACGACTCTGGTAAAATCTTGGCCACATCAAAAAGAGAAATGGTCTCTGCAAAGCCCATAATCCAAACAATCACGGGCTCAGGTGGAGCTAGGCTATTACCACTTCGGAAATAGATTTCCTAAAGTGCTAAGTAGCGAAGTAGCGGACACACACTTACGCTAACTGTGTAGAAAATTGGTGCGTGTCATATTTGGGCGGAGGCGTGAACCTCAGTCTGTACAACGGTATGAGTGATTGAAAATCTTAGGGTCTCTTCTTGAAGAAAGCCCAGACAAAAAGGTAATATAAAAAATAGGATAGGCACATGTATATGTTGCGCAAAAATAAATAGTATTACTTCCTTTTTCAAGGGAACGAAACTATCCTAACCTAACCTGTGCATTTTACCACTAATTATAATAATGTAGGTGTAGTTGACGTGTCTTGACCTAGATTAGGCCCTTTTCCAATCTGGACGAACCCTCCCCAGCCTAAAAGAACCTAACCTAACATCATTTATATCACCTTCCTCATTCTTACCGCAAAGCAATAACTCTAAGTAAATAATACAACCAAACGCATCCATAAAGACATTTCTTTATAGTTCCTGGTAGAAATCTCTTTAAAAATTTAAGATAACGTCTACAGTCAGTGATATAAATAAATACATAGCGTTGTAGAAATAAACAAATAAAATCTACTTAAGTAGTCTGCACACATACGTGTAACGTAGGCATTGTTTAAATGTGAATAGAATGTAAACAAAACTGTTCTGCCGTATAGTGCTTTCTCGTATTTGTTCCCAGACTTGCACTACAAGAGTAGCCTTTTCCTGTGCCCCACACAGGCAAATAGTGCGTAAAGTGTCTTGTTCTGTAATACAGTGTACACTGTAGTCTACTGCGCCGCGGCCCCACGGAAGTGTTGTGCCGTAATTGGCATTAACATTGCGCCCTCCTTACCCACATTGTCGGCCGCGCCTGGGATATCCTTTACTTCTATCACCAGCTGCTAGGAAGCTTATTTTCTTATATTTCCCTATATTCTCTTCCTTCGAAGCACACACTAATTTATTAATTTTAGGTGTAGCCTATTGGTTTAATATTCAGTGTCATTTCGAGAAAAGAGCTGCCAAAATGTGTCCGATGCAAATAAAAAGTTAACGAAATCTAAGATAACCTAACCTAACCCACACCGAGCCTACTTAGCCATAACCTAACCTAAATTTGTCGGCATAGGGAGAATGGTGACCTTCCCATTGAAAAGAGCCTAGATTTACCATGAGCTGTTTTTCATGATGACCAACGTTTATTTTTTTTAAGTTTTCTTTTGTATTCAGGGTGGCTGATCATCAGTGTTACCAAATATTTTGTTGTAAGTGCAGAGTAAATCAAGTGTGATGATACATATAAGTGGTTCAAACTCTAAAAATTAGCTTCCCAAAGTGAATTAAGTTTTTCAAATTAACTATGTTTTTAAACACAATACAGCAATTTCTCAGTTACCTGTCCATGGATTTGTGTAGGTGATGTCATTTTCGTGTACTACATTAAATTTTGAATAAGAATGATATAAAATGATGAAGTATTAATAGTAATAACTATATTGCAAGTACAGTAGTTCCAAAGATTAAAATTAAGGTCATTGAAATTTTTTTTTAACATTGGTGTAATGCATTTCTCTACACCCTGTATACAAAAATGTAGCAAAACATGTTGAAAACTGCGTCATTCTATATGCTTTCCAACCATATTCTACACTATTGGGATTTAGTTCTGCTTTTGTTTATTCTAGTGGTTTGAATACTAGAAAACAGGGAACTTTTTTACTGTTTAAAATTTTTTAAGTTTTGCTGAATACATGCCTACTATCTATGTTAAAAATGATAAAAACACCACGTTTTGAAGTATTTAAACCACTAAAGCAAACATAAGCAGATCTAAAGCTCAGTAGTGTAGCATATGGTTGGAAAGCTTGTAAAATGGTGCAGTTTTCAACATACATATTTTGCTACCTTTTTAATTTCTTTTCCTATACCTTAGTTTTAATCTTTGGAACTATTTGCAATATAGTTTTTACTATTGATCCTCCAACATTTTATATTATTCTTATTCAAAATTTAATGTAGAACACGAAAGTGACATCATCCACTCAATCCATTTGCGGGTATTTGAGATATTGCTTGTATTGTGTTTAATAACAAGGTTATTTTGTAATAAACTTAAAATAATTCATTGGTAAGCTGATTTTTATACTTGAAACTACTTATATGCATCATTACGCTTCATTTACTTTGTACTTACATCACAAATTGTTTCTAACGCTGATGACCAAACCTAACCTAACCACAGTGCACTGTAAAAGAGTGACTTTCTTCTTCAAAATGTCCTTTTATTACTTAAGTAAAATATTATGGCGTAAATAACCAGTTGATGTACTTCAGTAACTCATATTTTTACTTATACAACACATATTTTTACTTATATTTAAGTATTGCAGCAACTCAGCGATTCTTCCATCTAGAAATTAGCGAGGAAGGTTAGTTGATGGGGGGGGGGGGCGAACATGTTTCCCTAAGGAATCTATGTCAGGCTGAATCACGTAGAGGACGTGCTAATGTCGTCGCCAGCCGCTTAATAGAATATGGAGTAAAGAGACATCCGCTAGATTTCATCTCGGTGCTTTATTAACTCATCTCACGTTTGTTGCAGATTATTTTATCCTAACTCAATTGTTTAAGACTTTTACTGTTGTAATTTTTCAACCCGTTCTTCAGCAAGCAGTTTATTGAATATTTGTGTTGTTTACGGTTTGAAATGTAGGTTATCAGCTTTGAGTGCAATATTTGTTCCTGTTCATCTACAAAACCCCAAAATTTCATTTGGCTTTCCTAAATGCATATGGTAGTACCGTAATAAGATTATTTTAAAGATGAATAAGAAATAAAAATAAAAGCGTTAACATTTGATCGATTGAATGGGTGACACCATTTGACTGACATGTTACTTTGTCGACAAACCAGTTCACCGACATTTTATATTGATGAAATTAATATGAGTAACGATCCTCGAAATTACTTTTATTGAGTAAACAATACTTTCTCCATATACTATGGTATAGGGGGAGAAAGAAAAATGAATTAACTAAAAGAAACTGTAACTTAAATCACAACTTCGATCAAAGATTTCATGTGCATCACTCACATAGAGCCTTCCTCGGATTGATCTAAAAGCATTTAATAGTTAAACAACTACAATAGAAGTGAATATGAAGAAAACCGAGACGGCGCACCTCAGGGGTCTATACACAATCGATTAAGCTTAAGCCCATAAAATTCTAGCATACCTCAATAGGATTATACTAGAAACAAGTTTGGTCTATTATTAGCCTGAGTAGTAGGGCCTAGAAGTCCTGTTACAAGAGATCTCTATCCCATCCTCATAAAGGCAGATGACTTGTTCAAGGAGACCTAGTCTGTGGCAACAATCGTATCCATCCCTAGCTCACTCACACATACAAGCATACACGCACACAAACAACTTATATAACTCGCTCTTTCACCTCCAAGTCCTGTTAAGGTAGACGGGTCATCTCTGGTGAAACATCCCGTAATTGCAAACACACACACACACACACACACACACACACACACACACACACGATAACCCTTCGATATTGTGACGTAATACAACTACCGCTAGGATCCTGGCTAGTTGTGCTAATTAGTATAATACTCGATCGTGTTGAAAGACAATTGATTATCAATATGGTATTGTATGCAGATGGTCGTTGCAGTTTGTTTGGATATATGACTTCAACAGGCACTCAGGCTTCGAAATTGTAGATGGTTGTTTAGGGCTATATGAAAATATTAAATAATACCCACGCAACTTCAAACTCGGAGACTGAGCGAATTCCGATTTGTCTGATTGGATTTTTAACTGAAATATTGTCATAAAAAGTCATAATATTTACCCATTTAGGTAACATTAAATTTAACGAGTCCTTAGGTTTGCTGCTATGGGGAAGGGGGGAAGTTTTTTTAATAAAATTGTTAATAGTATTAAACGAAATAGATACATTTGCCAAAATTGGTTGAAATATAAGATATGCATTTTCAATAATTTGAATAACATGGGACTTTAAAACCTACGGTTTTTTATTTTCGGGACCTGTAATGTACAACAATATTTAGGTTTACAAAAGCTTTTGTTTTTCTAAGCTCTACACAATGTCAGCAATGAAGATAGGGAATTTTTTTGTCTTTAGGGTAAAAATAAAAAAAAAAAATTTAAATTGTAAAATCCCATAACACAGTTTCTACGACTTTATCAAGCACCGGACATTTCTGCCCGATTTCATCAAAGTTTAAATAAAATTACTCAAATCATCGTGTTCACGGACACATATTTATATACATATATACAGATTGAACAAATTGTGTTGTTGTCCTCTGGAAACCCTCAAAACAAAATAGCAAATCGGCCCTGACTACGATAATAGCTTCTTTCATGCAAGGAAATCGATTAAAACACAAAATACACTTGGATGTGGGTAATTATGTTAGTGTAATGACAATGATAAAATATGCAACCACGTGTTCACAGTCTGATATAACTAAATTAATTGTTAAAAAACAAGTTATAACGTCGAAACTAAACAAATTCCCAATCCAAACACTCACATCAACACCTTTGTATGCGAAGTATATCATGCGATTATAATCAATTCAACGTAAGGTGTAATGAGCGCAAAAGGCGTGACCATAATCTTGGTCATCACGCAAAGTATTTTATGCGCACCATGGCGCATAACGCACGAGCAGCACCAAACATATACTCAGGGAAGAACATTCTCATATTATGTCAGCATTAGTTACACTCTGCATAAGAGTTAATTGCTTATATCACTGTTGACAAAGCTTTCGTTGTCAGTAGCATGACTGACAAACTGTAATTACATAAAATGTCATCATAAAAGACACACAGATACAGTGTTCAAGTGATCTTATATGGATATGTCTTTGAACATTTTACAAATTAACATTGATCTGAAACATTTTCAAGATTCAAGATGATCTATTATCCAGTAAATGTACAATTTCACACCAACTCCACACTAACTTCACGCCAACTGCACAACTTCACACCACGCAGACTGCATTTCTTCGTGTGAGGAAGAGTACGAAGCACTCATTGATGTCACTCTTAGAAAATCTGAAAGCACAAAAAAATACGTCAAATAACACAGATTCAATATTTTCCGATGATGATTTGAGTGTCCAATCGAAATTGATCACCACTTACCATCTTTTATACGTATTTACCGTCTTGTGAGTAATAAACAGTATAAGTGTAAATATATTGTTACATCTGTTGTTTGACGTATTGTTTCGCTTTCAGTTAATTTAATAACACGTACGATGCTGATAAAGAAGCTATCTAAAAAAATATAAACTGAAAGAGGCCTAAAACAAATTTTTCCCATATAGGGAAATAGTGTTATAGTGTTATAGTATTTACAATAATTGAACTTGTTCATTAAAACTAAACGAAAGAGTAACATTACTTAGTCCAAGATCGTGTAAGAACCATCGGAAAACATCTGTTTAAAAAAAGGGTTTTACAAGTAAAATAGTACAAGTAAATTAATATGATACGCCACATAATAAAATGCATTATTGTTATTATTCTTAACAATGAATGACAAACATCAGTGTGAGTGAATGATTTTTAGGAAAGCACGGTAATTGTCTGTTCAAACTATTTTTAACACAAAATATGTTTTACTTCCTTACTTTTGAACCAAAAGTACTTAGTGTTCAAAATATTTTATTGCAGTGATAGAATTTATAATTAAAAATGGTTTTTGGGTTTTGGGACTCCAAAACGGAAAGGTACATTGGTCCCTGTCGTAGGGCTAACCTTGGCTATAGTTTCTTTCCTAAATAGTCATTAGGTGAAATGTATCTTAGTTTTAACAGGAAAGTTTGTTGTAAATAATATAACATTAGACTCTGAAGATAAAAACAAGAGCAACCAACAGTTTCTTGAACATCAGAGATCATTTACAAGTATCCTCCAGGCAAAAGATGTTGCAACGGTAAAAACACAGCGATGTCCATTATCTTATGTAACGTGAAACGCTCTCATTTTGGTGAATATTATCCAACTTTTATGTGAAAGATGAAATACATTGTAGTGTAATAAATAAATGCATTGTGAAATCAAATTAATCGTTACTAGGTACCTTTTATATTATAAATTACAATGGACTTTTTATTTTGTATAAATTCAATAACAGTTTATTGAAGCAAATTGTAAAATAAGAAAAATTATTGCATCAAATACCCAAATAGTATAGTTGTTTTCTTAGTCTAACAAAAAATGTGTTTTTCACACAAAGTTCGTTGGTATTTAGGGTTATAATATTCTACTTATGCATTCTAAATATTTTGTAATACAGATAATATTCAGTTTAATATTTAAACTGTACATATCAAATTAAACTTTAATACGTGTAGTTATTTCGATAGGCATTTCGTTTTCATAATTTACAAACAACCAATTTTATATCCGATTCCTTGAGAGGAATCCAACCAAATATACTGGTATTTCATTTGAAATTTGCATTTTAAATAGGAAACATAATGTTTTTGGATATAATGATGAATTAGCTTCTTCATCCAATCTAGTTCAATCCAATTAGCACATAAAACATTGTAGGCAGATTTTCTTTACTGATTGTAAACAACGTCATAAAGCATTGTAATAAAGATGTACTGCCTTTTCATTGCGAAAATCCTTTGAAAATATAGCGAGAACCTAGAAGGTGAACAAATGAACAAACATCTCAAGGCTCATTGTCACATCGTCAAGTAATTCAATTGAGCTCCGGATTACACGTACAGGTGCTCAGTACACCACACCTCACCTCCACCTTCCTATACTTTCACCCCCACGAACCGCACCGCCAGGGAGAGAGGTGCCTGGATGATGGGGGATTGGGGAAAAGCTTAGGAACCGGTCCATGGTGAAAGTCGCGCCGTGCGTCGGCATTCCAGCCGTGGAGCGGCTAACGGTAGAGGGATACATGTAACGAGACCGATCCGACAAAAAGTATCCGAAATTCGGCCATCGGATTGGTAATTGGGATAAAGCAGTAATTTTAAGACCGAGCGAGAGAGAGAGAAAGAGAGAGAGAAGTCGATAGACAGACGTTTCAATGTGATTTTTTTATCTTAAGGCCCACTAAAACACCGAAACAGCTTCAAAAGTATGGCAATTTTTGGTACTTACGTATTATGCCGACCACGCCAATAAGTCGACTTCCAAATAAGATTTTAATTAGTTTAAACAACATCTTCCTAACCTAACCTAACCACCCTTAGGTTAGGTTATAATTATTAGCTGTGGTCGGTATAATACTTAAGTACCCTATAGGTATAAAAATGTATTTGAGGTGTTACACTATAGTTATTTGTGCAACTAGTGAGCAATTGCACTTTGCACTCGAGTTGCACATTATATTTTTCCTACAGTTACCATAAAACAAATAAATTGGTAAAGAAATGTGACATATTTTTACACAGAAATGAACTTTTAATATGACATGCAATGATATAACAGTACAACAGCTGACCAGCTGATTTACAGCCAGTGCTGCCAACGTATTTCGCGCGCATACTACCTTGTCTGCATGTTACGCGCTCACTATTTCGTGCCTTCACGTTGCAAATCTGGAGTGAGTGAGACAAAGTAATTAGATTGAGACAATGTTAACATTGTCTCACTGATGAGCGAATTGACCACTTTGCTTTCTCAAATCAGTAAGAGAACATGTACATTGTTAGGTACCTGTAGGAAAAATTACATTATTCGCTTTTAAGATGCTTCTAGGGGCTGTACGAAGTAGCTAACGATTTCTCACTTTGGGGGAAAGCACACTTTTGAGTAGTACAAAAAATTACATAATTTATATTAATATTTAAAAAAGTATTTATTTATCGTATAACTAACGCAGATTTACCTGTTCTGTTTACGAAACTTGTTTGCAAGGACCAATTGATACCCAGAAAATATTTATACATTAAGTCTTTTAAGGTAAAAAAAAAACACTGATTCTTTATTGAGCGGTTATCTAAAAAAAGGTATTTACATAGATTTACTTCATATTCTAACTATAGTGTTTGCTTATAGTTCAATTATAGTGTTTGCTTATATACAATTATAGAAATAGCCTGATATATAAATTACATCATACCATAGAATAAAAAGTGGACATACTGTTTTTCGGGGTTACCTCGTTTATAGGCAATGAATTGTTATTATGGCAGTGTCAGTCGGATAGATAAAATAGAGAAAGGATGTTGGAAATTTGATCGCATCAACATAAATAACAAACACACGTAATAGTATTGAACTTTCTTACGTTTTCCATACTAATCTTAAGATTCTAAATCACAAATTTCAGTCAATTTGATCCTAACCAACAATATTCATTGTTGATAATTTTATTTTATTTATGTAAAACATTGTTTGATATTTGTATATTTTTATGTAATGTCTAAAAAATGTTTACATACGGTTTATTTCTTTGGTTTGGAAGTTTCCTAATCAATAAAATTCATCTGCTTAATGACGTGGTAATAATCAACATAGTCATGTGGTTTTTAGATGTAAATGCTTCAATAAATATTATTATTTCTAAGAAAAAATTCAAACTTTTACCAATTATACTTAAACTATTATTATATACGTTATTAAATCTTACAGTGTTACTGGCAGTCAGCCTAAGATTTAAAGTACCAGACACAAACAAAACTTTTGATTTAAACAAACTTTATAGATAAAATTACAATCTAACTCCGCAAACAATTTATATAAATTTGTATTTACAAATAAATGTGTTTAAACATCGTGTACTGAATAGAATGTCCAGCTTTTATAAGTTAGTTAAGCACTTGCAGTTTGGAGCTATTTAAAATTTGATAGAGTCGAAACAAATTTAGGGAATAATGCATGACATATGACAATTATGTTATTATGTTGACAATAATGACAATTACTGTTAATATGCTGCTGGGTAGTTACTGTCTCTGGATTTTTTTAAATGAAATTAAGCATCAATATATAACATGTAAAAAACTTCGTAGAATGTCCGAGCAGAAATGAATTACTAATTCAAATGAGCAAACACTAATTATGCTTACCTTGTATATATCCATACTTGTATAAATATTTAATTGTAAAGGTCGACGGAAATCTATTAGATTTGTGCAAGAATAACTTCCTAATAACTTGTATGACAAGTGATTACAAGACCAGTTCTTTTTTAGTGAATTTAATTCAGCCTTAAAAGAACGCTTACACTTAGGCTGGAAATGCAAAGAACGTTGTTAGGGACTGAGTGTTACCATAGCAACCAAACAGTCCTGTTACTATCCAAGATATCCAATACAGCATGGCGACTTGGGTAATTAGGCATATGCGATTAATGTAGGCAATTAGTTACTTCAAATCATCGATTTTTACATGAATTCTGCTGTACTTTTATGAAGTGTTGTAGCAATTATAAAAGTAGAAGTTAATAAAAAAAACATATTTTGGGGATTTATTTGTTGAAAACTATAATCATAAAAAGGATGTCTTTTAAATGAAAAGTGGTTTGTTTTTGGACGCTTAATGACGTTTGATGTCTTGAAATACGACAATTTAAATTTACTATTAGAAAGATTTTGTGTGATTTATGTGTGTATAAGGTCAAAGAATTTGTAGAACATATTAAGTAGGTTAATGCATATACTGTGATGTAATTGTATGACGTTGCTATACATGTATTTTAGTGTTGATGGCAATAAATGGATTTGATTTGATTTGATTTGATTTGATATAACATATTATTGATATAATTTCATGTCGGTTAAAAAGTCCTGATAAATATTTTTTCAACGTGCTATTTGTTCAATATGCTATAAGTTGATATTTCACAGATTTCCAATACAACCTTCCATTAATCATAATCAGCTATAATTATTTACAAACTTACAATATATACCGTACTTTTTATCATACCGCTCTATGGAATTGCCAGATAAGGCCTCATTTTATTATATGTAAAGGGACCGCCTTCTACTGATTTTGGGAAGAAGTGCAGGATCTATAATAATTTGAAAACATTAACAAGTTTTATTTTATTTTATTTATGTATTCACGGCAAAATCGCCATTTTTACAATCAATTACATGCATATCAATTTGCGGATTATTATTACTGTACTATTAATATGCAGTGAGTATTGCATTGTGCTATATAGTCATGCTTTATGAATACATGCTAACACTAATGATAAACACTAATGCAACTGAGTAATAAATTGTGAAAAATATACTATGAACACACAACTACGGCAAACAAGAAAATACATGCAATGGTCTTGAAATCAAACTAACGTTAACAGTTCAGCTTCGCTAAATACAGGAAACGAAAAGGAAAACACCAACAATTTGAAAATTTAACAGTGCAATATAAATATAAAAACTTAACAATAACAAGTATGAACAGTGAGAGTTTGATAATAATTGTGACTGAAGTGCTATGATAGTGAATGTAACAAAAGATGTAAGTTTTAAATGTATTTAAATTTGAAATATCCTCAGTAGTTAATCGTTAAAGTCTGTCAATTATTTTGATGTCGATTGAATGGTCTAATAATATGACCACAAAGTAATATTACAATATTACAAATATACAATATTACAATATATTTAATATATATATTTAATATATACACAATATATTAAATTACAATACAATATTAAATTACAATATATTTAAATAGCAATACAGGGTGTGTGTTTTACCGCCGGATATTAGTTGCAGCGCATGCTGAAAGCGATCACGTATCACTAAAACTGCCATATCTAAGTTAATACTCGTCCGATCTTAAAGATTAAGGTGTCGATCGATTTGTAATAAAATTGCCTTAAAAAAGTTATTCTTGTAAAATTTTTGTAACATCAACGGTTTTCGAGTAATTTAAGAAACAAAATTTTAAACAGCCGCCATTTTGTTTTATGAATTTTAAAAATCGTCATAATTTTTTTGTAGCTTTGTCTAGTTGTCATAAATGTTTGTGCAAAGTTTCAAATTCGTATGTTTAACCAATCTTCAGAAAAAAAATTAATAAGTGAAAAAAACAAAATGGTGGCTATCTGAGTAAATAAGGACTTCCGGACAATTTAAATATGATATTTAGATATGTTTCTTACCCAGGAACAATGCCCTAAAATATTGGTAGAGAGTTCCGGGACACCCTGTATATTTATTATTTATTAGCAATATTACAGAATTGTCAAAAATACTATTCCTACATTTCACGGCAATTATTATCTAGGTAATTTGAAACAAAAATGGAACCAAGGCTTATTATTTCATTACAATCCAAAACGTAGCTAAAAAAATACTCAAAAAATGTTTAAGTCCACAACTAATTCACGATTAAACAAACATTATAGAACTTCACAGTATGCTTTAAATGTTAACAGAGCCAAGGTGAAGACTTGAAATCTCATGGGACGCTGATCTCATCGCTTGAAAGGAAGACATCAAGAAGATGACTTAATTCCCATGAGACCCGCGACTCCATATTCGTCGACGGGTGAATATCCGCGATGAAGCAAGCATTGCATGCTCCAGGCCTCGCTTGGGGCAATCCATTAAGTAATCAACAACCTAGGGTGAGAACCGTCTCACCGATTGTTTATGTTTGCTTCCTACCATTTGTTGAGTCACCTCTACGATCAATGTAGGTCGCTTTAGAAATTTTTTGTAGGCTTTTTCATATGAAATCAATGTTAGTATGCCATAATTACAATCTAACAAAATTAGAAGTTTGGATTTGGCAGGTTATTTAAGGTGGCCTTATTATATTTTCTCTATTAAGTATAAGGAGTAATATTGTATAGACTCGTGCGGAAGTATTGTCCGTTGTGATTAGGCCTTTAGGTGATGTTAGTCACACCTAGGTACATATTTCAAGGCAAAGAATACTAAGATGTCTTTTGCTTTGTTTTGTAACACCTTCTGTTTCAGAGTTCCTCGTGGAATACTATATTCTTTAGCTTTTATATCATATTGCCAACTAAGATGGTGTCTTAATTAGACATTTTAAGTTAAATATGATTGAAGAATATGTGTGGAATAGGGTAAGACGTCTGTGTAGTTTCGTTACTGAATAATACTAGCTGGTCTTGTAGCTGGGACTCAGAAAGATAATCCTTACTAACCATTCCTATTTAGTCTCAAACTAAATGCACTAATTTGAGTTGTGTGCATGAATCATTTTAATGTTCCTAATTATATATCGCTGCCTCTTGTTTTTTTTTTACCCTAAGGAATGTGTAATTCGTATTCGAGTTTTACAAATATTCCATGTGAACAAATCTAGTTACGACGTCTCGTTGTCACTGCATACTTGTATAGATATAGCCCAACCCTACGGTGGAGGTTGGATAACTCATGTCCTTGTATAACGATGCCTTGACTTTCCCTGCCTGCGGCGGTACGACCGGCGACCGGCGACCACCCGGCCACAGGTCCGAGCGCAGGAGTCACTCTCCACTAGCGCGGTTGATCGCGGACCTCTTCCGCCCTGGGCGATCCATCAGGTGCCATTATTCGGGTGTCACTCAAGTCAGACTGCTGGAAGTCGTTTCATCTGCACTGTTCTCTCTCTCTGCATCGTGGTTCTGCAGACAGAGAACATTAGTCACATCGGCAAGTGGGACATACTCGACAAAAGATAACAGCTGGCCGGAGCAGAAACACTGGTATTTGGGCCAAGGACACTCCAGTAAGATACGCAGAATCCGGCATAACGAATAAACATGTTTACCAATGTACCGTATATCTAGAAACGGAATGTTTAGTGGACTGCATTGGATTAGGTTTAGTGTTTAATTTGTTGTGTGATATGATCAATAATACGAAATGTTTTTTTTTATTAGATGTTATTGAAGTTTTGTATGAACATACATTGGAAAGAAATAATTTTTTTTTAGTACGGGAATTGTTAAGGCTTTTTCAGTTAGTTAAATTCGTTTTATAAACTTAATTTCTCATCAGTTTACGTTAATTGAAGTATAGGTCAAGTATATGTATACTATAGTGGAAAAATGTAACATAGTATAGAAGTAAAGAGATGTACACATTATGTAAACACATAACAAAAAGCGAAGAAAAGACTTCGATACCTATAACAGTTTAGGCACACATAAAGGTCCGATATGGAACGGCTTTTACATACGAAGGACTGAAGCAAATTCAATTCAGCATGAAAAGAACGGGCATTTCCGTTAACCGAATGATTTAACCATTCAATGTATTTTTGTCGCCCTTCTCTTACGCGATAGGTATTGCCTTTTTCCAAAACGCAAGGATATAAATTTTAATTTGTTTGACGACAATCTTACTATCATAAATTTTTTCCTAGAGGTAACTATTTTCCGATAAGAATACACCTAGATGTGTTTCGTAGAGTAACTTTTACCTGGGCTACCAAGCCTCCAGCTAGCGAGGATCACTCCTATTAGCCAGCATTCGTGACTCCACATCGTGCCGTGTCGAAAGCTGTGCTAAGGGAGTCAAGGTTCGGCGGGATGGCTTTTTAATAGCACCGTGACTTAATGCGGGTAAAAATCGCACTGTTATACGATATGTCACCTGTCGGAGTCGTCGGACCACGGCAAGGACAGTAAGGACACAATGGGAGAGTTGCGTCATATGTACCAGCCACTGCCACCTAGATCGTAGACTGTCTAGTTACAGAGAAGCAGCTGTTTTTTGGCCTAGGACGCTAGGCACGAGCCCGTGATTGTTGTAAAAGTTACTTCAGGGACCTAGGGGTTGCGGCATTATCAATTGGATAAAATCTATTGGTGATTTGGCAGGATTTGAACCAGGGACCGCAAGGCCAGCTCGCTCTCCCGACTCTAGACATGTGTAAACATGTTAATGCATCATAAATCACAGTTTCTGAAACACTAAACTCTAAAATCAAATCCCCAATGACAAACTAAAGAATTTTGGGACAGATTCTACCCTATGATCCATTATAAACTCTTTCCAACGCTCTGTTTGCCATAGATTCTCCAGATCTTGTCCACTAGGTAATCCACATCATTCTGAGCAACCTCCTCTGAATGCCAACCTTTTCGCACCTTAGTCTTTTCTTATTATAAGGCCTATACTTACATACACTAAACCTCCAAGGAAATAGATTTAAGACTGCACTTAATCGTCTTGATCATTCAGATCTTGAGTTATTCACCATCATAGATTACAGATATTTTAAATTCAGCCTCGGTTTTAAAAACAATCTTTTTTCTCATTTTCATAATCACTTGGTCTGCATTATACTTGACCCCTTCAGTTCTCCTTTAAAAATATCATGTTGTATGGATTATGACACATTGAAAAAAAACCCCTATACAAAAAGCTACCTATTATACATTTCTTTAGTTCTTAGAAATCTCATATTCAATATCAAGTCCTTAAGTCCATTAAAACATTTCACCTAAGTGGTTTATGCGAAGCAGTTTTGAAGACCGTCATGAATACAAATGAATATAAATTAATGTCATGAATTAATTGGCATGGAGTTGAATCAATAATTTGGAGATTTAATTCATCTTTAATTTTTACTGCACAGTGAAACGAGTTAGACATACAATCTTATTTAAAACTTATAAATAATATGTCGCTAAGGATAGCAAACTTCTTAAAATTAAAATAACTTTGCATCTATACTTTGATAAAACAATTATCTTTTAAATTTCATTTGGTGTGATTGATAGCCCAGCGCCAGTGGGTTCATTAATTAGTTTGTTGTTCTAAAGTCAACCGGAACCAGAATTCCAGCTGTGCTTAGCTTTCTACAGTGTCGAAATGATCTATTTTAAAAGTGGCTCCAGGTTTCCTATCAGTCTTGTATCAGTATCAGAATGTATGTAGTTATAGAGCCTTGGGCAAATTTCTACTATCCAACAAAATTGTAATTTTTGTATGTAAGTGGGTCAATGTGAATATAAATATAAGATTAACCTTAGTTGTTGTGGCCAGAGTTCTGTTTGTGTTTAAATTATTTATAGTATGATTTAATTTAGTTTGAAAAAAATCCCTTAGCCTACATTAACTCAGGTAATAATAACAAAGGTAAATCTTATAACTCGAGTTCATAAGACTGGGATAACGTAAAAAAATTAAAGATAAATTATTATAAAAAATGCGATGATAATTACTTTATTGATGAATCCTCAGAAAGGTTATTAAAGTCTCTGGACATGAACGAATCATAGGTTTACATGATTCGTTCCCTTAGATGCCCTCAACTCCGTTAAATGAAATCAATATCCTTTGTTTAATTTATTTTGAGTAGGATAGGAAATATAAGCAGAATCACGATTAATGTATTTTGACATGGTGAGTAGGAAATAGCAATAATAAAATAACCTAATCTGACCCCACTGGATGGGTGGATTAACCAATGATATACATGTTTTTTTATGTATACTAATATAATTTTGTTTGAAAAGCACAAACCAACTGGTACAAACCCATTATTTGAGTGATATACTGGGAATCTAACCCGTCTCTTTTGCCCCTTAACAACAAGCAACACACCAAACTGCCATAACTTATCCAAATACGTTTGCATGTATAAGAGTTGTTAGTTGTACGTTCTCTGTAAGCTACGTATTTTGATCATGTTATGTAATCCTCGTAAATTTCTTGGTTGAACATAACAGTCCTAGATGTAACTGGAGATTCGTGGTCTTTGGACGGAACTATGAGGCACGTTTCCACAACCCTTCCTAAATGGATGATTTTGAGGCCCAAAGTGGTCACGTCGGCGACGGTTGGTCAATCGTCGGAACGTTACTGTCCTGTCTCAGTCGGTTCCCAAAGTGTTGCATGCAGGATCACGATTGATTGAAGGTTCGATTCCCGCGCAGAAGATAAAGTGGTTGCCCAACCTGGTTTCTTCATCATGGTAACAAGTGGGAGTTAGGCAAGAGGCAACAGGCAACATCGGGCAAGGGCAACGTTACACTCTGGTTGGAAGGGAATAGAGATCCGCAAATAAAGATTCTCTTCATTTGATCAATTTTTGATAAGTATGGATTAGTGCTCGGTGTTGAAATTAGGAGGACTTCTCGTGATACAAAAAGAAAACTAGGAGATTCTTGAGTAATAACATCAACATGTGGATCCTGGAGATCTCTCTCCTCTCATCTACATGACGTCATCATCATATTGAAATAAATCATAGTTTGATGGGTCTAAAAGAGAGTGTCCCAAAGTTTAATGGTCGAAATGATGTGTTCTTCTTTGGTTATCAAAACTATGACAGTGATGTTTCCATTTGGTGTGGTTGAAAGGTTGGCGGATTAACCAGACAGCAACACGCTTTTCAATTCGACTTCGTTAGTTTTCATTCTAAAACAGGTATAGGGATTGGAGCTTCTTTTAGTCAAGATTAAAACATTGTGTTTCTAATACATCTAAAATAAGGTTAAGTTATATCTACACTTATATAACATATATTTTAGACTTGCACTATATGCCATTCCCCATAGGGAAATAAAACAGCCAAACTAACATAAGTTCAGTTACTCTTGGGGACGTTATCCTAGAGCTCAATAGCTCTAACTTTATTCGTAAATAGTTATTAGCGAATTGGCACTTTGCTGCGCACGAGATAAATGTTTACGCACGAACCGCAGACGTGTGTGAAAAGTGTCTTAAGTGCAGCAAAGGCACTTTGCGCTCGTTTGTCACATTACATTTTTCTACGGTTACTAAAATGCATAGAAATAATTAGTCTTTCAAACACTAAACAACAGGTGTTAGGTTAGGTTAAATCCAAGCGTTGAACGAAATGGGAAACTGCATCATCTGATCGTAGTCGTAGTATATTTAAGTGTTGCCAGCTTATTTTCTGGCGTACACGTATTACTTTCCTAATAAAAGTACACTGTTTTGTGTTGTTTGGTTGGACTACTGGAGTGGAGCAAAAAAATCAGTGCGGCAAAAGTAAGTAAATCAACAATTAGCTACTTTCCGTGCTATAGTCAGTACAAGAACACCCGCTTTGTCAGGTAATTGTAGGAACAATTTTTTTAGTATCCACACTTATTGAACAACGGTATGTGGCATCAGCTGAATTTGTGACTTGATGGACCTCAACATAGTTGTAGATACTTCTATATTACCCCAGTTAAAAACTCAGAGTTATAACTATCTAAGAGCGACAAGTTTTTAAACATGTAGTGTTCTTTTTTCCCAACTCTTTTCCAACAACAATTATCACAGTAAGTAGTTCAGAACAAAATACGTTATTTTTTTTTTATAAATAAATCAAAATTTATTTGTATTACAGTCTATAGATGAATCAACTTTTGGTAATAAGCTTCACTAAATATTTCACTGTGTATTGTTACCTACGATTATATACAATAGTATTGTCAGGTGTTTTGTTACAAAAACTACTACAGTATACGCTGTTTTTACATCTCACGGGAGTTCTACACATTCGCAACTGTAATGGTATTTTTTACGTCAGGTATGTACTCGTACATGGTCACTAATGATCATATTGTTGTATTTTGTATCCATTCCATGTTTATGTGTGTGTGTTTAGTAACAAAACACAATGGGCTAACATGTTTGTCTGAAATAAGATATATTTTACCCAGATTAAACTCAATAATCTATAGATAAAATAGTATTGTCATGTAGATGTCAGGGGTGCTATGGCCAGTGTGGGAATCTTGGGTTCAAATCCTGCCAATAACCAATATGTAATTTGTGCTATTCCAATATGGCGTCGTAGTTCATTATACGAGTATAAGAGAAAGATAACGTTTAATACTCATACATGGCCAAAAGACAGAATTATATTTACTATATATTCTAGGATGCCCTTTGTATATTTTGAACTATATTTTATCTAACTTTTATACAGTTTTGCATAGTGATATAGATTATAACCAAAATAAGTTGTGAGTACATCTGTTTGAAGACTACTGTAGAACTTAAGTAAAATTGGCAAGAACTAAACGCAAAATTGTTAGTTAAGTAGCACACTATGTATATTGTATTATATTGGTGGCTAACTATTATATATCATAATGAAATGTTAATAATTAAATGATATTCAAAAGTGGTATGATATGTAATGGATTTTTACGAATAAATATTGTAGAGTGAAGGATGACTTTTTATTTGTTAAATTGATCGGTTGAAAACTATAGATACACTTACATCGAGTTGCATGTTTAAAAATACATTAAACACACAAAGCAAAAAATGCCCATAAAATAATAATTTACAAAAAAGTTCTTCAAAAAAGTGCACAATATATGTTTTTTCTTGCAAGATTAATTTGTTTTTAAATTATGTTTAAGCCATTACAGTGTAAATATATAAATACAGTGTACATACATATATAAATATACAGTGTAAATATATAAAAATTATTGAAAAACTGCCGATTATGGTTTGTGGTTAAGTACTTAGAAAATTCCCTTTGGGGTTAAAAGAATAAAACACTAGCAAACAGTATATACTTTGAAATATGTTGACCTTAATACTTAATTGGAAAATACGTATGAATTATTATTTATCATTTTACAAGGTTCCAGTCATTATTGCAATTTATAGGATAGTATAAGACAGTTTAGTACATTTGTGCAACTGAGAGCCTAATATTTAGAACATGAACATACCTTAATTACGTAGTAAACCACCTAAGTAAATTTTCAAAATTTTTTTAGCTAAACAGCGGTAAAGAAATGGGTCGGTAGTTTGACATCAATGAGGTTTCCATCAGCTCCGCATCACACCTCACACCTCTAGTACACTCGCAATAATCCAATTACAATCGTCCCGGACGGACTTTCATAACTCTTACTTCCTCGTCTTGACGTGCCTACTTTCAGCTCTAATTGCCTGAAGCCCATTCAAAGCGATGAGATGTAAAATATAACAGCCTTTCAGCTCCTTCCTTCCTCTTTTCATCGCTTGTTGATCCAAAGGTCATTCTGTTGATTCTATTCTTTTGCTACATTGTTATCAGACAGATACGATTAAGACTAAGTGCTTTGAAGAACAAAGGCACTTGTATATCTTAGGAATACTGAATAATAATTAATAGTAATTTAAATAATATTTTTAATAATCAGAACATTATGTTGATATTAGTAGGTTTGTGACTTACATTATTGGTAAACAAGAAGTATTTATCTAACATATATTTTACTAGTGTTTCATTGAGAATTGTATATTAAAGGTAGAGTCAGCCTAGGGTTTTGACAAATAATTGATAAAAAATCTCGTCAAACAATCGCTAGCATTTTATATTATAGTAAGCTGGCCACATGTTTCTAATGTTTACAACACCCATCGTCAGGTTACAAAAGGATCCACTTCTCAAGGTGACAGCAGAATAACCTTAAACACAAAAATATGTTTTATACGCAAAACAAAACTATTATAGATGTGCCTAACGAATACACTCGTGTATATTACAGGACTACAAACATCATACTATTTATGAATTTAGACACTCCGTGATTACAATATCGTAACTTATTACACCTTATTTTAACTTATTACCTCCCAAATTGTATGAAATGAAGTGTGTTTGACCACAGAGAAGTAAGGTAACACCAGCAACTAGTACAAGATACCACTTAAGTGTTTTTTGAATTTTTATTCTGTACATCAATTCTCTGTGGTTAGAGCCAATTTTGGTTTGATAATTTTTGCTATAAGAAAATTCCTTCTGAAAAAAACATTAATTTGGCTTTGTCAAATATAAATTGAAGAGTCATACAAATGTACCAACCCCCTCCAAGTTGCGCATGCAACTGAAACAGGGCAACTCCCACACATATTTGCAAATATTACCTCAGACCCGAGGTATTGTTTCGGAACCTGGAGATAAGCCGATCCATCAGTAAATCACTATGTTCAGCAGTCTTGTGGGCTTGCGGTGTCCGCCTAACCTTAATGCCAGTTCCCATCGGCCGCGGTTCAGGCGGTGAGGTGCCGACCTACTCCGTAGCGGATGTGGATGTAGATGTGAAGGTGCAGCGGCCAAGCGGCCAGGCTCAGGTATTCAGTGAAAGTCCACCACAAGTCACAACATCGTCTATCTTGTTCAACACCTGTCCCTGACTAGGGAGGAGTTCAGAGCCCTCGCCCTCTTAACGATGGAGCCGAAACTAATGGGTCTTTGTATCCGATTTATGAGTAAGGACTTAAGGACATCCTTTAAGTGTTTCGTAAACGTAGTAGGAACGAAATGATTTGAATGTAATTCGTTGCAAGTTGTGTGTAATTTCTATTCAGCCAATGTTATTTGAGGGATTGTTGAAAATATTTTTAAGTGTTCATGACGTTTCAGTATTGGAAATCTGATCACGCCCTCAGGTGAGCAAGTATCAAAACACAGTGGCAAATAATTAACTATAAATACTCTCTGAGGACAGGATCAGATTCCCGTTGTGATTTAATGATCGATTATTCATAGTTGTACTTTAATCGGAGAAGAATCGTTGTAGTTTATATGGATGTATAATAATGCTATATCTAATTAAAGTGCTATGTCTTTGAATCAAAAACCAATTGAAAAAATTCATATCTCTACTGGCCACACACGCTACTTTAACGTTTTCCAAACTATTTCAAGAAGATGGTGATTTCACTTCACCCACTCCACACAACCCACAACACGATCCTGTTATGACCAAGGCCAAAATAAGCATCACACATTTATAAGTCACACTGTTCTTACTAGAAGAGATGGGCTGGCACCTAAATGACCCAAAAAAAAAATCGATGATCCTATGAATCTTTATTTGCCCCACTTCTTTGGTAACAATGATAACTTTTCTTTCGTAATCCTTCTGACGAATTTTGTAATTTGATTTATTTTTAAACAATTATAATTATAATTTATAATTATTCATTGGAAAGGTTCATGAAAATTCATGAAGGTCAAAATAATTTGACATTAAGCATTAAGCTGCATTAAAC
Organism: Macrosteles quadrilineatus; assembly: GCF_028750875.1. NCBI lineage: Eukaryota > Metazoa > Arthropoda > Insecta > Hemiptera > Cicadellidae > Macrosteles > Macrosteles quadrilineatus. The sequence continues at coordinate 53,049,909 of NW_026542600.1, forward strand.
ACTATCTTCTCTAACTTTTTCCAAGAACCCTCTAAATTACAGGTAAGATTTAACATAGGTAGAAAGAACAAAATATATAGAAAACTAGAAAATTGGACTTTTCCAACGTGTCTTGTGTTTAAATCTACACAACTTCTTTTAGTAAGACACTTACGTGAAAAACAGTTGCAGATCCATGGGATGATGCTAGTGTAGTTAAAGTATTATGTCTGGTTAGAACAGTTAGGAAGAGAACTTACCAAATTCTTAGAAGATCTGTAAAATGCGATGCGAATAAGGAGTATAACGTGATTTTCCTTTGTTGCAGGTATGCAGTTTGCTGATCCAGGGACGGTAACTTTCTAGGAATGACAGCCATTCCTTCTGGTATTGTAGACCGTTTCTCCCGAGAAAACCCATGATTAAACCCATTAATTACTCGTAGTGTCTTGAGACGCATGTCAAACTGAGTTTTTATTTGTGACATCGTCTCAAATCCAGAAAAAAAAATTTCTGAAAAGATATGTCCAGTGAAAACTGTACACTATTGGTTCGTAACAGAGATTTTATATTTTATATTTACAAGGAAACCTTTTAAGGTAATACTGATGAAGATAATTAATTAAGCAATCTCAAACTATTCCTGGCTACTGAAATTTTGAAATGTACCCTCTTGCAAAAGACTGTAATCTTTTTCCAACAACAACACAATCTCAAGAAATTATCACAGTCAGAGATCACTTCTTATTATATTAAGTCTTTTTACATGTAGGACTTGATGGTTTAAACGTTTTAAAAGCTGAAATACAATTCAATTCAATTATTTAAATCCAATGGTAATACCAATTTACAAAAAGGCACAATAAGCGCTATTGAACTAAAGGTAATAACAAATAAATGCCATAACTTTACAATAACAATAACAATAATGAGAAAAAAACAATTCAACAATAAGAATAACACAACAATAATAAGTAAAGCTTGCATGAATCTACAACGGTGTAAACAACCAAAGAATGTGATCAAACTGGATTTTTCGTCCCATTCAAATTTATCACATTACCGTTTCCCTTTTTATGATATTTTTGGTGTGTACGATAATTCCAGTCTATTTATATTTGCTTGAAAAAAAAACAAAAAATGATAAAAATATTCTCCAAGCTAACCAATTACGGGCTTAATCATTGTATGCCTTCCCCTCACAATTTCTGTTTCTAAATGCGCATTGTACATAGTCGGTACATTGTGAGTAGTGGTCCTCTTTAGCTGTCATAACAATAGCCACAAAATGAGAGGTGGCAGGCATCCTTGGGAAGTCTTCCACTTCCTTACGGTTGTGTTACGACTCTTTGTAGCAGTACGAGATGCTTTGCAGATGAGTACCTATAAACCTTCTCGTTCTCTTGGTACAAAAGTAGAGTGAGTGAAAATATACGCTGAGCCTGACGAATCTTTTACAAATGTCATTAGCAAGGACTGTCAAGGTTTTGCCAGGATCATTATTAAACTATAAATTATTAGAGAAATTTAAAGGTATGGTATCGTATAATTGTAAGATTTACATAGTGGGCTGATTTTAATGATTGGATATCAATTGAGGTTCTGGCAAACCGAAACATAGTCTAATGAACGATGAAAAACTATAACCACAATGAAACTAACCTCAATCAATACTTCTTAATCGAACACCATATTTTAAACCGTGGTTTTTCTTTAAACTGAGTTTAAATTAAAAACGGGTTTTCAACCGCATAGAATTAAAAAATAACAAATTATGTTAGGGTATTAAACCTTTAAATAGTCAACTATGAGATAAATTGGAAATGTCCAAAATAATTTAAGCACTGCTGATTTCCAAATTCTCGGTGCTGCAAAGTGGAACTGGTTCACATTTCCCAGCAATTTCTATGTCTCATTCCTAACCAAAGGATTAGTGATCCCAAAGAAAATAATATCCACTGTTCAAAATCACTGTGCCGGCGACATTTTCTTCAAAAGAAATGAAACAATAAATGTATTTGTAGATACAAGTTTCTACCATTAAATTCTTGAGTTTAATCTCTGCAGTTTATAATTTAATTGTTTTCAATTCGGCAACGTCCCCTCAAAATCACAAGCAAAACATGTAGCAAACCAATACTTATTTTATGACAAGAATGAGTTAGTTTCTAATTTTGAAATTCCGTCATTTCACAGATTTTATGGGCTCGAATGTATAGAGCTACCTCAAAGAATCGAGTAATTTATTACAATCGTGTGTACATTGCGTCTGTTTACGATCTAGACGGCCAAGCGTGCAGGAAAGAGAGCAAGAAAGTTGTTTATTAGCCTGGTAAGATCGTTTACTCAGGCGGCACCACTAGAATAAAAGTACTTGATATTAACGGTCTGGAAGACGTCTCAATTTAGTAGTATAACAAAATTGCATTTGTAACCCAATAGATATTGAAAACGAGGTGGTCTAGTGGAAGAGCACTGTGCTTTGGTCCCCAAGGTTCCGAGTTCAAATCCCACCAATCCGGATTTAAATTATGTGATAATGCCGCGACCCTCTAGCCTGAAGTAATTTGTAAAACAATTCCGGGCTAGAACCTAGCGTCCTATGATGTGATGGTGGAAATGAGAAAACTCAACAACCATTAATCATGGTACAAAAGTATTTTAATCTATATCGTATTCAAATACACTCCTCGTACATACAACCCCTACAACAACCTTAATATACTTTACTACCTACTACTACCTTACTTATAGTGACTTTGCAATTATATCTTTATACTCCTTTGCACCGCACTGTTTTCTTCGTAAAATCTTGTGAACTTGAAAAGTGAGTGAGTTTTTTCATCTCACCGACCGGACTACTTCCTTCACTCCTTTGACTTCCTGCTCCCCAAGGCTGCAGACATGCAAATGACAACGTCCACCTTGGTCAGGGCTTCCTGCTGGAGCTTTCACACGTCTGTCTGGAAAACCGTTTTTGTCGGACCTTGTTAGTGGACAATACTCCTTGGCAGGAAGTGGAAGTGGCTCACTAAATTGTCACATCTCGCATTTACTGCATTAAACCGTTTTTCCGGAGTCAGAAGTTATTTTGTAGAGTATCTGTTTCAGAAACTATTTACGTTGGTCAATCATAAATAACTCCTGAAAGAGTTGGTTGGTGTGAAAACAAGCAATAGTTTTGTTTTTATAATAAAGAAATATACTATCATTGAGTTATCAGTGATTTTCAACATTTTTTGCCAAATTATTTAATAGTTGTGTAAAGGATTGATAAACAATCTACAATGATTGGAATATTAGTTTATAGTCCATCCCTCTCTGCTATTTCCAATATTCTTGATTATCAATGTACTTTAAATATATACTTTACATCCAAACACCGTCAAACTCCACAGTAAAATTCCAGGATTTTCCCCTACTTTAAAACTGACATTGATGTAGGCGTAACTAATTTTTCAAGAATTAATTCATTACTGGCCTTAAATATGTTGGCACCTGTTGATAATCGCATTATTTTGTAAGGAATTGATTCAGTTACTGTAAAAAGACTACCTATAAACTCTAACATATCACACACCTAACTGCATCCCCCCTTCTCTGATCCTGTACGTGTACCTACACCTTCACTCTCGTTATAAGAGCGACACGAATAACTTCTTGCGCGTCCTCGCCGAGTCGTGGGAAAATACGAACGCTGTTCTCGGCTTATTTTCTTGTAAACTGGGTCAAGTAAGGGGAACTTTTTGTTGTAAACTCATGAGTACAACGTGACCTGAGAATTCGTCACATACAAGCTCAAATGGGATGTCAACTCTAGAGGTATTCAGGTAACAACATGATGTCTAAGTTGCCGCTGGGAAGATGGTTGTTGTGGAAGTGTGAGGAATTCTTTACAGTAAAGATTTAGTTCTTTTAATACAATGGGAAAAAGTGTGAACAAATTGAATCTAAAGACGTTCTCCAACATTTATTTTAAGTTAGAGACTTAATTACTTTGTTACATACTTTATTTTAAACGTGTAAAACTATAAATTAATTTTAGATTCTGCAGTGATAATCTTTTCTCATGTCAAGTTTTTTCTTATCTGAATTAAAATTTTTTTATGTCAAAAATCTAACTTTTGTTCTCGAACTAGCCACCTTTATTAGGCTGAATAATGTCGAAATCGTGGTCGAGGCGACAATATTTGGCATAAAGTTAAAAACAACAGTTTTATTTCTAGCTTTCCTCTTTGGTATGTGCACTTAGGGTAGTGAATTGTTAAGAAGAGTATCGTAAAGTTCCATGAACTTAAAATAAAGAAGTACCACCCATTCAAATATTAGTGACTGATAAACTACGAGAATTTGTTTAAGAATCATCGTTACGTATACAGTCGCTGAAGTTGTATATATATATATAGCTCACGTTAATAACTAGTTATGTTAACTGATTACTAAACATTATCTTTGGAATTTTATGTTTTATTTACCACCTCCTTATAATGAAGCTGTACAATCAGCAAGTACTGTGAATAGTTCAATTTATGCCTAGAGATCTGACAGAATGTTAGGTATTAAGATACTCTGTACCTTACTACAAATAACTATCATAAGATTTTAAATAGTTGAATCCAAGCTACTAAACTTCGTGGTACATGATTTAAATGCGGATATTTCTCTTTAGAAATAGAAGTGTTTGAAAAAGGATGTCGATAAAAGAAATCATTATATACAGTAAATTATGAATAGCGGTTCTGTCGTTGACTTGAGATACATGACAAAGATTAACTTAGCCTATACGTTATCATTTACAATTTAGTGAACAGCTAAAAATCGACATTTAAACACTAAAAAACACTTAATCAAAATAAAAACCACCAAGTGAACAAAAATGTGTAGCTCAACAAAAAAACTCTCAAAATTTAATTTATGAGAACTGAGCCACATAATAGATTTCAAACTGCTATATCTCATACCAGAATAATTATATTTAGTAATTACTTAGTTACGCAACAGAGCTGTGAAGCCTACAGTGTAATATGGGCTAAGGTCTTAGGCTGCCACGGCGTTAATCTAGCATAATGATGTCTCCTCATCCCGTTGAAACAATTATCCTTGTCTTGGAACTGGTCCTTAATCACAAACAGTAAAGCTTCTCCGTGAATTAGAAGAAAACACAGGTGTAATTGTTTTGTTGTAAAAGAATATACAACATTTTGTAAGAAATGTGCTAAACCAAGTAGTCTGAAATGGTTGTCCTGATTTTTAGTAGGAATGGGAAAATTGTTAGATTGAATTACGTATGTTGTCATTTGTTTTATACAATATGTTTATACATAAAATGTATGTTGGTAAATGTAATGTTTAACAAACTCTGTTGTTTTTTTTCAATTCTAATCAAATTTATAAAATTTATTTGAATGATTTTATAATATGATTGGTCTGTCATTAATATAATGGAGTATAAATAATTGATAACACTACTTATAAAGGACATAGGTCTCAGTTATATTCACAATTTAATGAGTTTTTTAATTAACTAAAAAATTGACTAAACTATCACTATCAACTAGACTATCATTTCGCTTACTCTATAGTGACACATTCCAATTTCTTTGCTTGGGGTCTGCAATCTCTCAAAAATCCGTTCAACTTGTTTACTCAAATCTATGCCTAGTTGTACTTTTTCACTCATTTCACGTATTCCTTATACAATTAATTTTGTCCCAAGTTGCCTTTTAAGTGTTTGATGAGTATACAGAACCTGGAGTTGTCAGCCAACTTAGGTTGTCACGGTGACAGTTTTCCCTCACGACGTACAGATCTCACGGTACTGACTTTCCTTCGACCTTGACTCACCTCCGGGTCTCTAGATAACGAGTCAAGGTCAGCTAAAGGTCAGATGGGATGAAAGTGCCATCCCCAATAATAAACCGTTGCCGCTCGGACTCGTTTACCTTCAAACACCAATTAGGGAAAATCAGACTTTAAGGTGAAAACATCTGTTTTAGCTTGAGCGCTCTGGTGTATCTACTACGTTACTATGAAACTGATGCAGTCCAAACGAAATGTTGCTTTAGGTTTTTTTCAGTTCCAAAAGCTGAACGAAGTTTTGGTTGAACTCAATTTAGAATGAATGGCCTAGTGGTAGAGCGCGGGACTTCACTCCACGAGGTCTTGGATTCAAATCCTGCCAATCATCAATTGATTTTAACCATCGAAGTGTTATATACTTCGATGATTTTAACTAAGTGATAATACCACGAACCCCTTTAGAGCTCACCTGAAGTAATATGGAAAACAATCCCGAGGGTAGAACCTTGAGGAATAGTAAGAAAAAGAATTTTAGTACTTAGTCTTTAGAATCAAAAATAAAATATTGCGATGTTATAATAGCAACGGTTTTTTATTAAAGGAAGAGCACCATTTTCATTAGCTTGGTTTCCAATTGAGCCAGATGATGGTCGTGTGTTGTTTGATTCTACTAATAATTTTCACCGTACTAGTTCATGCATGTCGAGTTAGATAGATGCATGATCTTCACAACCTTCAATATAATGTTGCGATTCTCAGAGCAGAAGAAAACACAATTTTTTTCATAGCAGCACAGAGCTGTATGCAGGTAGTTAAAAACAAAAGCTACAAACAAGTATCATAAACATTTAAATAATTAAAACATTTCATAAAAATCCTAGTGTCATTAATATCAATCAATCAATCAATTTATTTATTGAACAATAATAATGAATACATGCATACTATACAATAGGTGCAAAAACCATAAAAGGCTTGTCTGCACCAACATATTATGAACAATATTTTTATATTATAATATTAAACAGTAACTTATCGTTCACATTGTGATCCCGGCTCCATTGTCGGGTAAAACTGTTGTTATAGGCATTAACCTATAACTGAAACTAGAGGTAAGGTTAGAACCGGATCAGACCAGGTGAAAACAAGCGTTCGTTTTGATGGTTTAAGAAAGTTTGGAAAGGAAAACCGGAAGTGGAGTATTCGGCCACAATTTCGCTTAATTAACCCGTCCATAATTCACTTAAACGTTAGATATTTATGTGATAATCTTATCAAATCGTTCATCTTGAACCATGAATAAATTTACTCGTATACCTATTTCTGAACAAGATTTCATGTTACTATCTTTGTGTGTTGATGTTATTTCTGTGTGCGGAGGTGTAGCATAAGAATATAAGATGCTACAATGTGTGACTGGGTGATACTCATTGCACTGGTTGAGGATGTCTGTGGAATAAGTTAATGGAAAAGTGGTATAGATGGGTGAGGATTGGGACATTGAAATATATATTAATAAATTACTATAAGGTTGAGAAATTAGGAAGGGCTGTTAAGCGTCTATTTGAAAGGAAAGGTTTTACCCTGAGGTTGATCTTGCCCTTTGCCGTTAACACCTTAAGCTTAACACCTTTTGATAAGCTGTGATTTGGGTAATTTATAACATAAAAATCTTATACCGTAACTAACCACTTACCTGAATATGTAAGAATTGCATTGACAAGATAACTAATTAATGAACTAACCGTGTAAAATGAAACTTTGATAGAAGTAAGGTAATTTGGCAACAAATTAATCGGATTAACAGCACAGAATTATTGAACAATTTAGAACCATGTGAATATAGACTTTGTTTCGACAAGCTGATGTCGAAGGGTGGCTGAAAAGTAACTTGCACCCCCCCCCCCTTAACTTTTCAACCATTTGAGATATTTGAAATCTGTTTGCGGCAACCTTCTTAGGTATGAGGGGCTACAATAATTATGGTCAATTTTGAAAATTTTGCCCTCAGGAGTAGTTCAAAATCAAACAAGTATAGTCGAGTTTGTTATCATTTTACAGGTCTTGACAAAACATAAAAATTAACATAAAGAAAACAGAAATTGGACCATTCATAAGAAAATGGCAGTTCAAAATTACTTTTAATAACCATTGTCTTAACCATTTTTAGCTGCCATTTTGTTATTAATGGTCCGATTTCTATTTGATTTATGTTAATTGTTATGTTTGTCAAGACCTGTAAAATGATACCAAACTTGACTATACTTGCTGTTTAAAAAATTCGAGCTACCCCTACCTCTAAGGGCAAAATTTTCAAAACTGACGATAATTATTGTAGCCCATCATATCCAAACAAGTTGCCGAAAACCGATTTCAAATATCTCAAATAGTTAAAAAGTTAAGGGGGGTGAAAGTTACTTTTCAGCCACTCTGTATATAAAAGTGACGCGCACGGCACAGAGGAAAACTAAAATGTATAGCATTTGAGTTGGATGAGACTCAAATGTTAGATGAAATTTATTTTACTTCCATGTGCTAATTGAATTGAAATTTTATTTTAAAACTCTGAGACTAATTAAAATAAAAACATTTGCACAATTAAATCTACTGTGAGTTATGAATTGTCTTTTGGTAGACTGGTAGCATTCGCGCGCGGTCTGGAAATGTAATATATGGCTTTTTTATGGATACCATTAGAAACTATCTCCAAAAGACTATCTCGATATAGCATTTATAATCAACATATTCAACGCTTGTTATTAGTTATAGACGGTTAATCAATCCATACTCCTACGAGGTACTAGACACCTCCAAAGGTGCAGATGGAATTGGCAATTATACTTGTGTTTAAGGCATTCTAGAGCACTATTACTAAGGCTCTTGACCCTCTCATCATCTCTCACTTGCTTGTACAAGATCAAAGGCTAACTTCTAATCAAGAGATTCAAATGTTAATTATGAGGTACAGGTAGTCGTCATCCATTATAGCATTTACTGGAATCATTTTACGTTAAGTAAACTTATTGCTTCGGCCTTAGGCGTAGAACAAAATTGTTTTCAGAATGGTTATTTGGGAGAAGGGAGCACTTCTACGTATAAGAAAACCAAGTTATTGAGTATTCGGTCCAGATTTGATCAATATAATTAACATTTTGAAGAAAAATATCACTGTTTAGAGCTGCTAGGAAAACATTTATTATACAGAATAACCTATGTACCATTTTTGATATTTTTATCAAGTATTCTGTTAACAATCAGTAGTTTAATTACTCTGTATGTTAAATATAATATATTATTATACAGAATCTCACTTCATGCTTAATATCAATAAAAACATAGGACTGTAAAGATTAATAAAACATCTTCATTTTGATAGTTTGTTGTAATATAATTGTAACACTAGGCATAACTGAAATTATCTAATCGCTGACATAGTTAGGGGATTACAGGTATGATAGTCCAGGACAAATTTCTCATTCGTTTAGCACAACCTAGAGGCTACCGCTTACGGAGTGTTGGCATGGTGGCAAAAACCGTCCCTTTGATGAGTTTTTAAGAAGTTTTTCTTATTTGAAGCCAGTAAACTCCATTAGTATTGTATGTTAGTATTTCGTTTTCATATTACAATAATAGTTCACTAACTGTGAAACTCCAGGTCACGGAATTACAACATTGCTGAAAACCTTTTGCGGGGGTTGGAACCCAAGCGTCCAAGACAGAAGTCGCGTGCTCTTACGACCAGCGCACCGATTCACTATGGTGTCTGACAATGAAAAACATTCTATAAAGGAAATTCTCTATCCAATATTCATAACATGTTTCTCAGCTGCACTTGCAGAAAAATCTCTATAAAGTTCAAATTAATCAAAAATCCCGCAATTGAAAGCAACATTTACACTTTGCCAATTGCAGAGAATGCGGCTCTATTTCGTCACAAAATGACATTCCTCAAACGACATTCCAGGCTGAATCCGTCAATTTCTCATGTTTTCTCCTAGTGGAAAGCTCCTAGTTTATGCGACCTGCTGTGCCGTTGTCGTCATGGTGATGCAACTGTAAGATGCTAGTGTTGAGACATCTGAAGCGTAAATTGGTGGGCAGTCAGAACAATAGAACACTCCCAGCTCCATATGGATGAATGGGTGATCTCACCTACCGCTCACTCACTTTCCTTTTCATTCGATTGCCGCCGTAGAATGGGTGTTTCACTACAAACTGGTGAAGTCATTCAGAATGAGCTTGCTGAAACGACTTGTAGAAAAAACGCACGTGTCACCTCTTCTGAGTCTAAAAAGACTAGACACGGAACAAAGTCTAAGAGAGAGGTTGTTTGAAATACGAAATATCATGAGCAACATATTGGGCTAGCTTGGAAATCGATTTGGGAAATTTATTTGTTCCCGATGGAGGACACAATTTGTCTGTAGTCAGCTATGCATGTTTTTGAAGTTCTTTCTTTAAACAGTCTTACAAAATCCTGTTTGCTCATTTGTAGCCCTTCTACATGTCTTGAGGCGTATACTAGTTAATTGCAAACTTCCTGATTTGAGAAACAAACATTGATTTGAATCACAGTAACTAATTACCAAAACTTTCTATTAAATCTTACCTTAGTGCTGATTGACAGTCACAAAATGTATTTAGTTTTAGTTTAATGTTTTAGGTTTTAGAAAGTGTTTAGTATAGTATTAAGCCAGTTGACAATAGCTGTTCTGAAAATCTGATCTATCAGAGAAACTATACTAACGCTAGGAAATAAAAACCTTTATGTATTCATCGTTCATATTTCCTTAGATTGATCGTTTGGTTCCTATCGAATTATTTAAAGGTAGGAGATATGAATTGTATAGCACATATGCCATGGACGAATTTGATCGTTGGACGAAACTAGGACCATTTAGCTTTTCAAAATCATCAAAGAATTTGATACACGTGTTCAAACATGTCCAACAGCGCAGGGAGTACAGGGATCATCGGTGGTTTCCATTGTAGAGAGTGATATTGGAAGTCTTTTAGTGCTCACATCAGATGACTGGCTATCCTTTAATGGAAGTGATAATTGCAAACCCGTGGGAAACGAAAACTTTCCCTCCAAAACTACAAAATAGGGAACTTCCACCGGGAGTAAGTGCCTTTAGACGACTTAGCCATCGTTGGGTCTATTCTTGGACGACTCGGGTGGTGAGCATTCCTGTAGAATCCGATTAGGCTAGACGCGAAAGTCAATTGGATGATTCGGCTAATGATTTCTAGAATACAGACGGGGAAAGTGACTAAACTCGACACCAGGCTAAACCGGACATTTTTATTTGGTATAGTACAGAGTGAGATTTTTAATTAACTTGTTATAAATAAGCCAATATATTTGATTAAAGTTGTAAAGCAACATAGGCGTAGTTATTTATTTTGAGTTATAAAAGGATATGTCAATAACTTTTGTTTTGTAAAATTCTACGTTTTTTATCTTCGAATAAGAATGAAGTACTGATAATGTTTTTGATTTCAATTACTATTAACTTCCCTTAGTTTGAAGAAAAGTTGTTTTAAGATTGTTTTCTCATTTGTAATAACAATAAATAAATTTGAGCATAGACAGTTAAAACATATGATACATTTTGAAATAAACCATATACCTCTAACGAGGTCTACATTGAATACCAACGTTAACACTAATCAATATCTTTTAGTTTTATTTCGATTTTATTTTTTACATCAGTTCCAATTCTGAATCGAAAGACATACATGTACGATACATTTATTCGAACCCGACTCACGAAGGTTGATGTAGATTTTTGGACAAATAAAAGTGAAGCAAGGTGTTAAATGAATGAGTGCATAGTTTTATGAGTTAATCACTATTACTATCTGTTTACATAGACAGACACATTTATGAGAAGATTAATGATGACTTGGTCCAGTTTTGTGCCATAAACACCTATACAGGCTAGGCGAGCATGAAATCCACTCAGCTAACCAGCTATATAGTGTATATTGAAGATGGGGTTAAAATTGTTGTATTAAATTGAATATGTCTTTTAGTTCACTAGTTGATTATATAAAGCAGTAAATCTACCTACATGAGTAATTTTAGTACAGAAAATCAGCTAAAGCATGTCTTATGAACTTTTCGTTTATTCCGATATTATTTAACCATGCAACAAATTCCGTGTTAGTGATTGTAGCTTTAAACCGACAACTAACAGAATTCCCAGTACCGTTGCTATGTTAGCATGCTAGTCAACAATAGCGGTTAAACACTTGATCGTCTGCCACAAAACCGGCACGGCCTAGCCTACTGACTGGCAAACAGTGGCACAAATACCACAGCACGACGATGGGACGCCGGTGGTAATGCAAAGTCTCGGAGCCGTTAAAAGGAAACATAATGGTGCCAAGTGTACGCCCTTGTGGGACACCTCGGTCGTCGGAACTCTGGACCGCCGGAACTAGACAGTTAAGCAAACGCGTGTGAAGGTGCGTGAGGTACAGTTAGTTACGTGACGTCACTTCACTGACCGGGTCACTCAGTCACTGTGTGATGTCACAGACTCATTCAACCTGCCTCGCCTGATGTTAGCCACAGCCACTAGCTTCTGTAGACGAGTTCACTTAGCTTAGTTTATGGAATGAGGTTTATAATTAATTCTATTATATACACATTGAATACATTTGTGACATTGAATACATTTTGTATTTATTATGTTTAAGAACATATATTATCCTCAAGGTATCCTAGGACGGTCGCTGGATTTGCAGTCTTGTTACAATTCCCCCAAAAGAGCTCCTCGGACATTATATTTTCTTGGATTGTGGAAAGTTAGAAAACAATATTAAAGTCCATATAACAATTTAATGACAATTTTTAAATTTGAATCTATTCAAAATAATATTGTATCCCTTATAAAACATCGTACTGGTTACTTTAGTAATAAGAAGTGTGACGAAAAATACGATTTTATGTCTAAGCTTTTAGTTAAGTATTTACTAATTTATTAGTTCTCCGTGGGAAAACTCCGATCAGACCCTCCCTTTCCTAAGCAAGATTGTTTCCTGAGTTGCTCAACCATAAATGTGGCAACCCTATGCTTTGACTCATCAGATAGAACTGTTTTTTAGTTTAATCCTGGATGTGCGAGTTTAGAACGTATATTGAAAAGTATAGCATTTGATCTCTTCGTTATTACAGTACTATTAAAACAGAAAATACAGAGTATTGATCAAAGAGGAAAGATATCTAAGAACCGAAAATATTTTAGGTTTACAGCCAAAACTAATAAACAGACAAGGATTATTTAAATACCTTGGTTGTTTCAGTGGACTCGACTCATCCTGTTTTATAGCCACCCCGAATCTCTTTGGTAAACTTTGGGGTTGGCATTTCCTCAATTGTTTTACAGTTCCGAACTTAAAACTCCCTATCAATTGTACCACCATTGTACTATCAATTGTACTATTCGCAGTAATATTATAAAATAAAAGAAAAAAAACATCAACTATGTAGTGCTTAACACTGCAACATTGTGCTCAGTATAATACGATTGATCATTAAGAACAGCCATTCAAATTTTAATTCATACCTTTTCTTCCACCAAAAATGTGTGAAAAAAGGCTTTTATGAGCTAACACTCTTTAGAGATTTTTCTTCATCTAAATCTTTACTCTCGATTAGAGGATTACTGAAAAAATTCCCCTCATGTTGATTTTATTATTTTTTTCACCATCTTTAAGCTTTTTCAAAAGCTAACCTAGCTAATCTTCCATAAGTGTGTGAAATACGCTTTCACCAAAACAGCATGGTACGTGAATGTTCCAAAGACTCGTACAAATACAGCCCTCAATAGAAAAACTCTTCACTGCCCATTAGAAAAGAGTGGTTTGAATCACCAAGCAATACAAAGTCGCGAATCTTCTTCATCCTAATGCGAATTAGATGGATGTTGAGGATTATCTCCCACGGTCCTCTTCACCTCTCCTTTCCTCTTCTCTTCGTCTCCTCCCAGTCACGCCCTCGCTTTCTCTCCAGATTGATATCCTATCGCCTGACCTGTGCTGTGGCTTCTTCTCCGTGCTAAATTCATCACCTATCTAATTGATCCAAGCCTGAACCACAGCATCCAAGATAACGCGTTCCTGATGGACCCGTCTGTTTTACCTTTTCGCTTTCACAACTCTTCCTCTCGTACCAGTTAAGATTCCGTTTATAGGTCAAACTGGAAGGCAATCAGAATCCTTCTGTAAACAATATGTATTTTAAAACTTACTATGCCAATTATCAGAGAAATCGGATTTTAAACTAGATAAAATGTTGAATTGCCTCAAAGCTATTTGAAGTTAAGGGCATATTACAGTTTTTTTAAGTAGTTTCTTTCCAATGAAGGGTCAAGGCCAGAGAGTATTTAATTAAATAATTCTTTAAAGTAGTATTTTGTATGCATAAACCACAAACTCTTTTTAGGGAGCAATTAATAGCCTTCAAATCTTTGTGAATATGACGGTGGTCGACCCCGTCCCTCCTGTACCTTCAACAAAACACGAAGACGTAATTTTAGTAGTTCAGTTACATTCCACAGTTTAATGTAATTCGCAAAGGTAATTTATTTTCCCAATTAGACCAAATATATTTCTTTTAGGCTGTGGTTTCCTAGACGCGTAATAGATGCGCTGCGTGTGCGCATCTAAGACGCAGCACACTTGTCTTATGGAGTTTCGTGTAAGCGGTTTCCAAGGCTGCGTATCTAATGCGCGCGCATCTAATACGTGCGCACCAATAGCTGCGTATTTCACCGACTGCTCTCAGAGCAGTCAAATCTGAGTTACGCTGCGTTTTAGACATTTCTTGTGCAATGGATTTGGAAGTAAATGTTGTCCAGATGGCAAAATTCTCCACCAACAACGCAAAATATATTGAATTTGTCTATTGAAATAACATATTATGGAAGTAGGCCTACGTTGTTCATAAAATTAAAATTTTTATAGTATTACATTCCATATCATTCGTTATGTAGTGTTAATTTTCCCATGACGTGTAATTTTAATATTTAATTCCCTTATTAAATGTTCCCTACAGTTAATTTGTCCTCACATATTTCTAATTTGTAAATAAACCTAATGTTGACAAATATTCTTCTCAAGTCAGCACAACACCATCTCCCAAATATAAAAGCCCCCATAATTGTTTTGAGAACCCCTGAACATCTTAGAATTAAGCCTATATTAATTACTAGCATAGTACCCGTCCTTCTTATGGGGTTGGCGTATAAGTATAAAATGCTTATTGCAGTTATACTCGTAAATAATATACTATTTCGTCAATTCGGTAAATTCCGAATAGGTAGGCCAAAATATAGTTAACAGGCAACAGGTAAAGCAAAGTTGGAGAGGTTTAATTAAAATTTATTGTTTACATTTTAAATTGACATTTTTGCTTTAATACTACGGTCAAAACTTCCGCTAGGGCAACGTACAGTTCCTAATCATATACTTTTCACTGCATACGCTTCTTCGAAACTGTCAATACCAAAGTATACATTTCATTATCTAAATCATCGTATAACATCATAGTAGCCACTAGTAATCTCTCCCGTGAACTTATATTACGCACCAACCGTGTGTATTGTACGCATAGCAGTCTAGGAAACCACTCACGGCAGCTGCGTTTTGGGGCCTGGATAAAAGCCGCAGCGCATCTAAACCGCTGCGCATCTATTACGCGTCTAGGAAACCACAGCCTTAAGAATAATTGCGACTTAGAATGCATCTTCAATTTTACAAAAAAAATTTCCACATCAAGCAATAGCTTTAAATAGTTTGGATCTCTGAATATCTTCCAATCCTCGCATTACTTTTTATTTACGTGACTTAATTCCTCTACAGCTGTGCTACAGCCGTAGTATTGCCATTGCATTCATAATAATTAATCCAGTAATTGATAGAAAATTCCATTTTCCTAATGTTCGGAATTTAATCTGGTTTGAACCGAGATTCTCTTATCAAGTGGATTGCTCCTCATATAAAATGCACTTTGCATATCATACAAAACACTTGTAGAAACGTCGAGTTCTCACTCCTTTGTGAAATCCAATTATTTCTGAAGACAAATAAAGAAAATTAGAACAATTTATATAAGTAATTAGCGAACCAGAATTACATAGTCAAACATGAGAAATGCCGGGATCCAGCCATTACCCAATGGCCCAGTGTTATTAAGTGACCCAGTTTCACAGTTTTGCCACAACATTAGCACAATTTTTCCCGCGGTGTTTCGTTGACCCCAGGAAACAACAGTTCCTTTGTCTCTTATCCGTCTTCCCATCTTTGCTGTAATGATACATAGCAGGGTTGCCGCCATTCTCTCACTGTTTATTTTCCTTTGTCACTTTTTCAATTACTGAATTGCTTCTTTTAGCTGATCGCCTTTTATGCCCTGACGAAATTGTGATCTATATTTAGTATGTTTGTATCGTTTTGGTAGAATATCAATAATATTTGAAATGTCTAGTTTTTAGCTTCTTGTGAGCATAATTTATATTCCAAGTTTATTTTAAATCAGTCCAGTCATTGTATTTTATTTTCATGTAAACGTATTAATCGAAAACGAGGATGAAAGTAGTTGTTATCTTACTTACTTTTAGATTTGAACTAATTTCATAAATGCATAGTGTCTGTTATGATGAATTAATGTAGAATGTGTGTGGAAAGTCCATGAAGTATTGCATTTGTGTATCTAATCTTAATAGTATGTCAGTTTAAATGTTATAGATAATAGATCACAAGCGCCTCTAAGGTACGAGACCGTCAACATTTCCCAAAGAGAAAGCTAAAATCGTGACAGAGTCTCGAAAACTTTCTAATTAATATCTATGAGTTAGATTGTAATATTGATTAGACTATAACAATTCCATCTTTTTCATTAATGAAAGTAATAAGTTACAGATTTCAAGTAAGGGGTTGGTAATTTCATTTAGGTAAGTTACATATTTTTGGATCAATGACAAAATATTCTGAATGAAGATAGCGAATTGAAATAAGACAAGGGGATTTTTGGAAAGCAACACCGCTTGCAAAAGTGGCGTAAGATTCCCGAATTTAAACCTAGAACAGAAGAATGTATGAATAAATATCGAAAGAACTCTAAAAAATGTAAAACAGAAACAAATACTACCTTTTTTTGTCGGAAATTCTCATATTTTATTTTATTACGTAATAGTAATATTTTAACAAACAACGACTATGTTTATTTCATAAAAACCAACAAAACCTTTTAATTCTTTCAAAACTCAAATACATTTTAATTCGCATTACAACGAATCGTTCTCTGTATAACATTGAGAGAAAAGCAACAAAACTTTCCTGATAGAAACATGAACAATTTTACATTTCCGTGAGGGGACTTTTTAAAAGGCTGATTGACAAACTTTTACGAGAACATACCCAGTTTAGTGATTGTGTATTCCGGCTTGCCATCACTATAAAGTTGCTCCAAAACCTAATACTCATAACTGCAGCCTGTCATAACTTCCATGCGTTTTTATGTTAACAGATCCGATCAGATTACAAAGTATAGGTTGCTTCTATATGCCTTTCAGATAACAATGCAACCATCATGGATATGTTTGCTTAGCAAGGGTGGGACGAGCATAATTCAATCAGACTTGATGGGACTGTTATGGTATATCACGTTCCTAGACACATTTTGGACGAGTGACATACGATATTTACGCCATACTACTCTAAGCTAACTCAACAATAAAAATCTGTATAGATGTTAACATATTGCCACCAACTAAAGGACTAATAATCACTACTCACAACCTCTAAGAGAGGTTATGTTTTTGTTTATAACCAGTCATTTCCAAATATAATCAGCTGGTTGGCGTCCGGTAAAAACTCATTACAGTACAGTAGTACGTAATGAAACCCCATTTGATTAAGCTGGTTGGAAACAGCTGTTTTTCCTGGAAAAATCCTTGTGTGGGAAGCTCTTTTAAGTCTAGTGTGGCGTAAAAGTTTTTACCTAATGTTAACTAAATGCAATTTTTATCAAAAACCATGTAAGAGTCATAATTTATTTTTCTGTTTGTACGGAATCCATTATAGTAGTATGATAGACACGGATAACGGATATTAACAATTAAAATGTATGATTTTTTATTTTTATTTCATATAAAACTCTTTCCTCATAAAATTAATATTAACATATTTGTTTGATTATCTAAAAATAGTTTTTATATATATCATGTATCATGGGTAATGATAATATAAAATCATACAAATTTCAAAAATATGTCTCTATTACTTAATTATTGTAGTAAATAAGTTCAACTGAGCACCCTGAATATTATATTTTGTCTCTATTACTGTTTGAGAAAAATTATATGTAAGTAAAAAACTGGAACTATCGGGAAAATCATTAATGGATTACCGAGGTGAGTCCTGTCTGGCTGCAGCGGAGCCCTAAAACGCTGTTTCGTGATACAAATAGTGTTATTGACCTCTGGGGATATCAAAATCACAAAGTAAAGCTTTCCCGGATCTAGACCTCGCCATGCAACCTACGGTAACAACTTTTTCCTATTGCTAAATTCGCTAAAAGGCCGCCAACCTTTTTATAACAATTAATTTTTTATCCAGCAATATTAAGTGATATTTAGGAAATATATTTCAGTGGAGTACTTCTACTAGTTTTAATTTGTCCAAAACTGGCGTACTCCTTTATAAGTTTTATTTTATGTATACGTTATATTAGAAATATCTGGTTCTCATAAAACTACTGTCTCAAACTATATCACCAAGTCAAAATAAGAAAGCTTGAAATTTCAACGTCAGCTGAAAATCTGGATTATGCTTGGAGATGATAAATTTCAGTATTGGCTATGTAACATACCTATCACTTGCGATAAACCTTGTTCGTGCTCTACGACGGAGTATTTTGCCGAGGAGCAGAAATAAAGACTCGTTTTTATTAAAACATATAAGTTGGAGGTAAAATGTTATAGAGATTCATATGTTTTACAAGGGTACTACTTGAATTCAAGTCTTAAAAGGCTATCGACATTAATAGTGGTCTCTAGCTCTGAATTTATAACTCTCCCCTTTTATAGGTGAGGTGGAGAATTTTATCACAACAATAACTTACATAACGTATTTAAGTAACGTACAAAAAGTGAGAAATTCTGTACGTTAGGAAAAAACAATTTACTTAAATCATGTACATGGTTTGGTAAGAAATATTAATTCATTATGGAAGCTAAAACGGATGAAAGCATTAGCTATCCATTTATTTTAGTAATCCTAAGTTAATTGTTAATTTTACTATAGTGGGTTTTAAAATTGATGCTTACATTAGAAAAGTTAACAATAAATACCTATACACAAGAACGGGTAAAAATATCAAGGAAAATTCTCCTAAATCATGTTACACTTAAGATTAAAGAAAAGGGGAAATATCTATGTTTATAAAAGGTTAGTTCACCTTTGAACGAAAACCAGTTGCAATTCGACTTTTTTCTCCCCTTTTAATAAGAAGAATTGGTGTGTCCTGGTAGAATATATTGTAAGAGCCAGGCAGTTTAGTTAGTAATTTGTTAAAAAACCTCAAATATTCTTCGATTTTTGGAATCCGTGAAATAGTTGTCCTGAAACCTCTTTCACCATAAAAAAAAAATTCTAAACTCAACATTAAATATTTTTGATAATCTGTAATACAGATACGTTAAATCATTAGGTGACTTGTAGGTAATTTACGGTAATTAGTTACAACATAAAACTCAAGTTCGACTATCGATTTGCATAATGCTGGAGTATTCGCTATCGCGGGGGCAATTTACACTGTTAGCCCGTGCCTCTAGCTCAGCTATTATGTCCTCGTTTGATCGCAGTAATAGCTTCGGATATCTCAAGGCGAAAACCTGCAGGATACATCTTCCTTCTTGATGGCTACATTTCTTTTTCTTCTCCAATATCAGTTATTTTCAAGCCGTGTTGCACTAGGTTTCATAAAAAAAATCTTAATATATTATAAATTACAGTATGTAGAAGAACAACGTGTAAAATTACGTTGTAAATTTCATAGATGCGAAATCAAAACTGCACCCTTAAAACATACTCAGTTAACTACTTAGAACTAAAATTTCAAATAGATTTCAGATGAGGATATATTAGGAAAACCTCCCCCTCCTGTTAAAAGTCCTAAAATATCCCCGCTTTCTTCTTTCGCAGTTTTGTGATCCAGGATTGGATTATAGTCCCAATTAATTGTGTAAACTTGAATTTTTTTATAATAAGTCTTTAACTATTATGTCTTCAATCCTAGTAGTTCTAAATTTTCCATAAAATTAGCACATATTTGATTGTATTTTTAAGACAATCTCACACAAACTTTGTATCTTTTGAGTATTTTACACTACGTGATTAAAACAAATTAGAATAATACATACTTTGAAAATGTTTTTTAAATCCCAGAATGTACTTACAGCAGTCAAGGTGTTTTGCTACAGTTAGAAATCGGTCCAAATATAACTGTGAACACAATTTAAATTAGTTTTCCAAAATGTCACCTCGTTTAAATTACTCTATAAACCTGTCATGTCAAAATGTATTTTCCTTTGGTAAAATATTGCAATCGATGAATGAAATTGTGATGCTCTGACGTTCGTCCCATAAACTGTAAACGTAAAACTCAATTAAATTTGATTATTTACTTCATAAAAACCACTTTACGATTTTGGAAACTTTTTATATCCAATGAATAACTCCTGACAAAGTTAGCACGGTTTTCATTAAAAAAATAATGATTAAAAACATGCTTTGTTTGGAATTTATTCTCATTGATGGTGAGTTGGTGGGTTTTATAAAATTAATATAGGCTACACATTAATATTATTTCGACGTTATGGTGATAAAGAATCTTATATTTAAGTGAGACAGTACCTGAAAATCTGTGCATTACCGAAAAACATAGGAAACCCCACAGGGAACAGTAGAACAGACAGAATATTTTAAACGTTGCAGATTGAAGAGGGTACGATTAAGATCAATCCAATAAGCTACAAAAAACGGTTATTTAAGTAAAATTGTTTAAATAGTGCTTAGACCTATTTGAAAATGGATAACCATAAATAGCCGTAAATTTCTGTGTCACAGAAAAACCTTTTAAACATAAAACTACCAAACTTTATAACATTAAAAGATTTTAAAGCGTAACCAGATACAAGTTAAGGCTTGTCACGGCATCAATAATATGGGTACGGTCACGTTATGATGTTGCAGCATCAAAAGAAGGGTTACGGTGTGCTATCATAAACCAGTTATATCTCAGCATCAAAGCGTTAGTCTTTCAGCATAAACTCTTTACAGTGTTTCAGCATGAGACCGTTACGGTATCATAGCATCAAAGCGTTATAGGATTGCAGCATGAACGCGTTAACCGTACTGCAGCATAAACTCTTTAGGCCTACAGTGTTTCAGCATGAGACCGTTACGGTATCATAGCATCAAAGCGTTATAGGATCGCAGCATGAACGCGTTAACCGTACTGCAGCATAAACTTTTTACAGTGTTTCAGTATGGGACCTTTACAATATCATAGCATCAAAGCGTTATAGGATAGCAGCATGAACGCGTTAACCATACTGCAGCATAAACTCTTTACAGTGATTCAATATGGGATCCTTACGATATCATAGAATCAAAGCGTTATAGGATCGCAGCATGGACACGTTAACCGTACTTTTTTGTCTTAGGACGCTAGGCACGAGCCTGGGATTGTTTTTCACATTACTTCAGACTAGACCTAGGGGTTGCGGCATTATCACTTAGATAAAATCCATTGGTGACTTGGCGGGGATCGAACCCGGGACCTCAGGGACTGAAGTCCCGCGCTCTAACCACTACACCAGCTCGCTCCCCAACGCGTTAACCGTACTGCAGCATAAACTCTTTACAGTGTTTCAGCATGAGACCGTTACGGTATCATAGCATCAAAGCGTTATAGGATCGCAGCATGAACGCGTTAACCGTACTGCAGCATAAACTCTTTACAGTGTTTCAGCATGAGACCGTTAAGGTTTCATAGCATCAAAGCGTTATAGAATCGCAGCATGAACGCGTTAACCGTAATGCAGCATTACCGAATTAAGTGTTGCACCTTCAAAGCGATACGAAGTGCAGCATTGACGCTTTACTGAATCGCAGCATCAACACGGTTCAATAATTCTTTATCTTAATTTTATGGTGTCACGGCTATCACTTTAAACGTTACACTGCTTATTTTCAGATATTGTCGCAATGAATGCTTCATGAGCAAAACAATTTAATGTTAAGATGGCAAATAACTTGGTGTATGAGCGTGTGATAGGACTGAAGCAACAAATGGACACATCCCTATATTTCTAAGGACTGCTTCGAACCTTCTCTTTCTTGGTTTCAATTATGATTTATGTTATATAATGTAAGCTATAAAAATATAAGTAATAAAAATAAAATTGTATGATTATTTTGATTACGATGATTTGGAAAGTAATTGTTCCACTCAATTGATATATGGATAAATAAAATATATAATTAATTTTACGTAACTTAATACCCATTATGAAATAAACTATATTTCAGATATGCACATGAATAATGACAAAATTTTCGATATATTTTTCCCTGTATGATGAATCAAATCCATACGAATATTAGAGCCGAAATACATTTCAAACGATAGTAAGAATTTCTTTGAAAGGAAATGTATCAGACATATAAAATATCCATAAACTCAAAGGTTGGACATGATATCTGCAAATATAGGAATCCGAGGGTAAAATGTTATTGTGGAACACTAATTAGGCTACCACTATAATTTCGTTGCTTTGTGAACATTTTCCCAGAAACATGTGATAGCTAAGGGATAAATTTACTATTTACTATTATTTATTTACCATTCTCTGTGTATGAAAAATATTTTTTAATCAAATCATGTGTCAAATTGTTTAAGAATGTCGTGTGTAAGCAATTTTTTTCTAGCCGTGTCAATTTCTAACACATGTGTTATTAAAGTGTAGTGTGGGTTTAACAGGGTTGGGGCTATTCAATTTTATTGGTTGTAAACTGAATAGACGCTGTGTAAAACACGACAGTCTAGTAAATACATGACCTCGCCTGATGTTCCGTCAAAACAAGATTGGTATGGGGTGACAATGTCGTAAACACCCCAGTTGCAGCAAACCTATCTAATCAACGAATACTCAAAAGTATTTTTTTGTAGAAAAATCCAAATAAGAGTAATTTTCATAATTGACATAACCGTTGTTTACAAAACAAAAGTTATCAATAGATAAGCTTAAAATACAATATTAACTATAATTTATAACAGATAGATTTTAAATTTAAATGTTTTTCAAAATGAACAAAAAAAAATGTTTAAGTATTTAAGAAAGTAGCTAACAATAATAATCCTCTTGTTGTGGTTAATTTTTGGTAATAATATCAAATTGGCCATTTTGAAAATTATAAAATCTTTCTTGAATGTCGATTTGAGGACGAGCTGCAACCACGGAGTTCAATTTATTCTACATACATGGAAAGACCATTTGAACACACCTAATATGACATTGCACAATGAGAGTGCAATGAGTTTACAATGAGATTTACACAAATGGTGAGTCGGTGGCTCAGTCGGTAGCGCCGCGAACTTCGGTCCCTAGGCAGTGATATCGTGGGTTTGAATCCTCGTACCTGCCACTACTTTTCATCAATACACTTAACCTTTGTACTGTACTGGCTCACCACTTGCTAAAGATACGATCCACGCACAGATCTGTAATCCTATGTGGACGAACAAACGCAAAGTTAAAAAGGCCACTAACCTCTTAAAAAATTGGAAAAAAACTATCAGTACCTAACTAGTGAAAAATCTAAGTAAACTGTATTTTGCGAGCAAAGATCGTTCTCCAGCATTTGATACAATCCTCGTTTGCTCTCTCAATTATTTTCACAACACGAACACCAGATCAGGTCAACTTTTAATTAAGCTTTCATCTGGTTTACAACTTTCATACCTCTCATTTTATAAAAACTTTGAACTTTTCCGGTTGTTAAAATTTTTAATGATCGTTTCCGATTTCGGTTCAATTGTCATCGTGGAACTCAGGTTTATCTGATAATGTAATTGTGTATTTACTGTTCGAAATCGACCGAATTTATGTTATTATAATTGAAATTAGTCAAGTTTCTCTGTGTTATTGATTGAAAACACGAAATAATTGAGAGTTTCATTTTAATAAGGAATAATACATTAAGATTCAATGGCAAATGTCGCAAATAACAATTAATCACGTAATGCATGCAACAACCGATATTAAATAATGCAGTCTATTACCTGTATTTTAATCATAAATTCTATTAAGCAAGACATTCAGGTTCAGTGCCTTACTAATGACCATTTTATGTTAATTGTATTTATAATATGTAAAATGTTATAACTTAACCAAATTGGTGAAATAATTTAACTATTTAAAACTGTGTTTATGTAGCATGATAAAGTAGGCAGGAAATCCGAAGTAAGCTTTGTAGAAAATTAAATCAAAATAATCCAATGGATGTTACTTCTGTTACTTTGTCGGTCGACCAGCCAAAGCCCACTTTCTATTGGCCGGATGAATGAGCAGACCACTTTTTAATTGATCTGTTTCTGAGTCGACTCTCGCCCCAGGTATTGTTTCCTTTTTGTCCAACGCGCTTTCCTCTTTCGAGGGACCTCTACACTCCAAGCTTCTTCTCGGAGACAGTGATTAATTATAAAAATACATAGCACAGGTTAAAAAAAAAAAAACTTAAGATAAAATTTTAGTTGATTTCTCAGTTAAGGGAGATCCTAAATTACTGAACACCTCTGTGTCGAGTATGAGGGGAATCTTAACAACGATAGGGTTAAAGGGTTTGTTCAGTTTCTACATACATAGTATTGTATACTGTTTTATATTTAATTCGTATATTCATACATTTATGATAATGCAATACGAATACCTAGTGTTTATTAAAGTAGGGATTAGCTAAATCTGTGCGTTGTCATAACATAACTCTGAAACAAAAGCATGTACATGGGTGAAGAAAAAGTTCATAACCAAAAGTTTTGGGGAGGGTCAACGTAGTGTTAAGTAAATTTTGGAGGGATAGGTACTAGTTTTACGGCCCCGTTACGGACAGTGTTAAAATTAGCTGATAAGTTACTTAATTAAGGGATGCTCCCTAGCATGAGGTTAAAATATTTTTAAGATGGCGGAATGGGGTAGACCACGCTCAAGTAGTATCAATTAGGATTTGTGTTTTATTTTTATTTTTTATATATAATTGTAGAACCTTAACGAAATTGGAAAAAGTTTTTGAAAAAGCTATATTCTCTCTATTTTGCCCTAGAACACACTGTTGTGGGAAATTAAACTCTTTTTTCCTCATAGCAAGGGGTCAATCTTTTTAGAAAAGTATATAAACGTTATGAAAGCTCAAAGGAAAAGGTTTCATTTAGGACTTATCACCATTTATTTCTTATATAAGTCCTTGTGCTTATTTATTATTTATAAAGTCCTTGATCCGGCTCGATATTTTATAAAATTGTTTCGGAATAACCATATATAATACTGTAATTGCTTACACAATTAGTGCATGGTTTGGATATGTAAAAACAAAAATTGTGTATTTTTATTACTTATCACCCAACGCTTACGAGATATAAAATTGTACGAAATAACTGCCACCGTCCACAATTGTAGACTAATGTACTCAAAATTAAGTTACTGCATGAATAAATAATGTAAGGGGTCTTTGTTTTAAATAATTATTTTCTAAAGGATTAATTAAGACTCCAATCTATTCAGGATTGGTATTAATATAAACATAGCTAAGCTAACGTTATGTTAATGACCTTAGCCTACTCGCCAAGCTCTCATATTTGTATCATCATGTTAATGCATGCAGATTTGCGCGAGCCCCACTCTTAATTAACATATTTTCATCTTGGAAATGCTGCATCATACACTTTTATTGATGTATTTCGCTCTTTCAGGTTTTTAAAGATGACAATTTTATTCCATAATGCATCTTAGCTATGTATTCTAAAGTAACTGAATTTTTCAATGCAATTTTAAAAGAGTCAAGTGATAGTAATTTATGTGGAAACACAAAATTTCATTAGTTTTTTGTTGGACAACATTTTGGTAACTTAAACTAACTAAATTAGACATCCTCCTTACTAAGATTTTGTGTTAGCATAGATTCAAGAATAATATGAAATTAATTTAAAAGGCTGTATTTTGATGTTCAATAAATAGGAATTGATAATGGAGTTAAATTATTTTTTTAAGTCGTTTTGAAAACGTTGCAGATCTTAATTGTATTTTTCCCCTGGGAGACTTGTCCTTTATTTAGATTTTAGCAATATGTTTGAAGTGGGCTCTGAACAATATTTTCTCAGTATTGTGATACTTTTGGACCTGTATAAATGTATTTTTTATCGGGTCTACATCCCATTTTTATACAAAACAATCATGAATAATATTGTTTGTGTTATTATCATCATCATCATCATCGAGTAAATAGCTTACTGTGACATATACGTCTAATGAAACCGGTTATAGTGTTGTTAAAGAGTGCGTAAAATTATATTGAAGAGAACACATTTTTTTAGTCCAAAAATAATTTTTTGTAACTTCAAATTAAAGCATGAGAGGATGGTGTTTATGACTACTATGAAGTCGTCATATAACTGCATTGAATGTTGAAAACTACAACTTAAGTTAATTTTCCACATAAAGCTTATTAATGTGATATTAAAAAAATATATATTGTTGAGGAATGTACTTTTACACAAATAGGTCTACTTGTTTGTACATTTTATCAGGTCTGTACAATAACTGAGAAAATATTCTCGTCCTGAACCTGTTTGTCCTTAAATGAAGTGTCGTTGATAGCACTATACTTTAAAATTATTTAGCTACTTTTTTTAAGAAAATAAGTTTTGTCATTATGTAGTTAGAAGTTAAAATAAAACGTTTGCCTCGAGATATGTTCCATTTCGATATCCAATCTTTAAATTTCAGCTAATGAAATATTTGGAAAGTGTTCAGTGTTTAAACTATTTCTGTGCACCCAAAAATCGCTCACGAGTAATAGAACTTTTAAGGTTAATTTTTTTTAACTTATGATTTTTAAATTCACTAGATTTAGTTGTACGCCTTCAAAAACGCCAGTTTCCTGTGACTTCGACGACTGATATAGAATGGAGGAATGGTGGACAATCCGTTATCGAACCGCTACGCCGGACTCTGGACAACATTTCGCAGCAATCATCTGACCAGTTCCCGCGAACCCGCCAATTGAACGAAGCGGTGTCAAACTTGGCGGGAAACCTGTCCCATAAACTTGTTTACAAAGCTGCCTTAAAACAGAGTTTTGTAAACAGATACTGTAATGACCACCACTAATACGCTTTGCTCACATAGTAAAAACCAAAAAGTATTTTGATGAATTGTTTAGTTCCGATAATATTAAAAAAAAAGTCTGCGTCGTTTTCGAATCTGAACCTAACTTTTTGTACTTTTCTAAGTTGTTTCACTAATAACATAGAAAGGTTTTAACACACAAGAATGTTAAATGTAACTAAAGTGAAACGAAATATAGGAACCTACTTATATCACCTACTATACTACATGAACAGCTTTTTGGAACCATTGGAGTTTTATCTGCGAGATATAAAATTTGTTTGATTTTGTCAACAATAGACATAACATGCTGTAACAACCAAGTCTGTATGTTTAATAGCGTAGAATGAAAAAAAGCATTAGTAAGAATTATGAAACCGCCAGGTATAATTTTTTCCTTTACCAATGCCAACATAATTACCATGATGCATTTCACATATCTAACCAGATTGTTTTTGTTTTTCAGGTCAGTTTCTGGAACTGTCTTCTTCTCGTAAGTCTTGGTGAACAGATGAACTAGACATGAGTAAATCCAGTTGAGATTGATAGTGTAGCTTGGTAGTTTAAACCCGGTGTTGGGAGTTGTAGGTACCAGAATACAAATACTGTATATTAAAATGTATTTAAATCTATTCAATGCAGATAGAATAATTCGTTAAAATAATTTCAACAGTAACTCGTTTCGTGTTTATAACCAGATTTTGTTTGGTAATAATTTTATATTATAAGATATAAACCTTAATGATTCCTTTAAAAGCTTTGATGCTACAGAAAAAAACATTTTGGACTGAGCATACGAAAAGTTTAATTTTGGTCATAAAAAATAACTAGAAGAAACAAGTAATTTTAACTATTTTTCTATAACTGTAGATTACATGGCTGTAGTGGGGAAAATTAATTTTGCCTTTGAAGTAACAGCTAAGAATAAAAATTACCTCAGAGTACCTAAACATATGTGTCTCATTTTCAGTGATCCACACCTTAAATTAGAACAAATATTAAACCGACATAAGGAGAATTAACAAAAGAAAATCTGTTTTCTTAATTTAGTAAGAAATAACATAAGATTTCTTAAAATAAGTGCATGAGTTAATCAGTACTAGTAACTTATATATTAGGCCAACGATAATAAGAACCCAAGAGCGACTCCATGCATTCAGTTTCGTAAACGTGTCCCACTAAAACCCGTTGTGTTTTCTCTAGAAGTGATTTAGCGGTCATTTCTCTAGCTTTTAAGAGTCTAATGTTATTTTACTAACAGAAACCCTCCAATCTCGAAAGCAGCCAAGCGTCCTACGTACTCTTCCAGGAAATTACACATTGCGGACCTCCCAACCGCAAGCCTCTTTCGAAACGCTTGGATCAAAACGAAAAGAGCCATTTTATGTCTCCAAGATTTAAGATAAGTTATTTGATAGAAGACTCTATCTGCGTGTCGAAATTGTTCACACCGTGGTTCAAATTTGATCAGGGTTGATCTAGAATGTACGCTTCCACGGTCTAAAAAAAACTACCCCGCTTGTGCTTTCTTACTGTTAATAAGACTCGTTTGTAGACGTAACCAATTACTAACTTTATATAGTTGGCAAAATTGATTTGGACCTTACAAATAAAAAAAATGAATGGTTCCATACGTGATATTTCTTTCACGGATTTCACTTGTTTGTATGTGGACTAAACTGAGAACTTCAGACATACACAGAAAGGTGCAAAGTAAGTTTAGTAAACAAAATCAAGAAATAGAGCATATAAAATGATGTTTATTTTGTAAGTAAAAATACTTATTTGGTATGGCAAGTATAATACCTCTTGCTATTGATCTAGTTTTAAAATCACAACAAATGACAATTTGACACTAAACACTCCAGTCATCTTAAGGACTTGATGTTAATGAAAACATAATTTATACACAATTTCTTTGTTGTATTAGTATTTTCTCTACTCCAGAAATGGTTAACTTCTATTCGACTACGCTCAGCTGTTCAGATGGTTCTAGTGTTCGAAGACCAAAATCGAAGACGTGGTCATCTACCGAAGATTATTCAGTTTATTTTAAGTGATGTGTTACTACATACATAATTTTGTATAGAATTTACATTATTTTATTCACTAGTAACGTTTCGACCTTTAAAGTATTTCAATGCATAACCATACTGTTACCCCCGTTTCATCCAATTCGACGAGACACTGATTCTAACCCCCAAACTAGATTTTCTTGGCAGGGACCTTGTTGATAACAGATCACATAGGAAGTATCATTATCATTTAAAGAGCCCAATCAGCTGTTGATTTTGTTGCTAGAAAGCCTGCCGGTCCTGGGAGCGCCACACTAAGTTTACATCTGGTTTGGAGAAAGTCTTCAGCCAATTAAAAGGAAAGTGTAAGGCAACTGCAGATGACGACGGATAAGGAAATACCTCAGCCTTTGGTAAATGCCACGCCCGAATACCGCTCTACTATGTGCCCAAGGTTATACGTCTGGCAACCCCGCATATGCCCGCAATATGACGATTGGCAACAGTCATGTCCTCGATCGACTGTTGAAGAACCGTTGCAAGATGATTACATAACGTGCCACTGGGACACTTGGGTCGTGGATCAGTTCGAAAGTTTTACATTTCCGATTTTTAATGGTTCTCTGAAGATGAGAATTGTGAAACTAAAAGGTAACTATAACGATTTGCGACTTAAAAAAACATTGACTTTTTGACGTACTACCACAAATATGTTGTTTTCAATCATATGCGTTGCGAGACTAAGGCAGTTCTTCTTATCCCTAGAGAAAAAAGGTAATTTGCTAATGTAGTAGTCTTCACAATTCTTCACAATAATGAATACCTAAGTAACAGCTGTTGGCTTATGTTAGCAAAACAAGATGGACCCCATTTTTGGAAAAAGCTTATAAAGGTCAACAACATACAAACTACGTGAATATCTAGCAACTTCAAGAGTTGTCCATTATGAAAAGAAAGGTTGTTCATCACACGAGCCATAAGATTCTTTTCGACCTTCGTTCTTTCTCCGACCTCGGCAAATCTTTGTCATTTAACTTAAGGAAATGTTGAATTAATTAAAGGAGTTTAAAATTAAACATGACTTGATGCTGTTATAAGTAGTTAAGACAAATAAACAGTCATAAGTCTAAGTATACCTATCTTACGTTTCACAACAAACAAATTAGTCTGTATTTACGATCATCTCGTCGAGTATGCACTGCTCTAGAAGAACTGTTGTTTTCAACAAACATTTACGCTGTCGTTTGTTAGTTTACTGCCGAGCAAAACAAGGACGGAAAGTTATCGGGCTCGCTCGGACATTTGGTGAGGAAAGCACGGTTGTAAAGCAGATTATAGATTAGACCGCTCGGGCTCAACACGTCATAATGCAAGAGTTTGCGTAGGCATTTTTGCTGGTAGGTCAAGAGTTGTTGCAGGCATGATTGTAAGCAAAAGGTTAACTTAAAGAGTTGAAATAATCAATTTAAATCATAAAATAATGTTCTTTGGGTTCAAGGAAACGAGTGAAAAAACAAAATTATTTGATTCAAATATTTCCATCGGGAATGTAATAATGTATGTTTACCACAAAGTATAACAGTTACACAATGTTTTAGTCTTGTAGTGCATTTTTTTCTATGTGTATACAAAATAATGTCCGTCATTGTTCATAAAGGTTGTCATACATGCTATTGTATTTCGGTGAAAAAAATCCGAGGGCTGAAATTTTGTTAAGAAATAAATCCTCATATCTCATTAAATGAAGTGAATAATATAAAATAAATTATGCTTTACCGGCATCATTATTTAATTTAACTCATTACAAATGAATCGCACTATGTTTTGGTGCTTAAAAATAAAATTGTAACAATACAAATCTATACATGAATTAAGTTGCTTCTCTGTAATTATAACCCATACGAGAGCTAGTGTCTTAAAGGATAACTAGTATACTACTAGTTTGTCTTGTAGTATGGTAAGATCCTTTCGTTTACCATCTGCATGTAAACCCTTTTGATGCATTAGATGTTAATTTATTCTTAATCAGTCATATAGGTCTACATTGCAACTTCATCTGCATATTATCATTATCAATTGAGATGTGTAAGCCACGCAAGTGCGTATTTTAACCCAAATATGAGCAAAGGATGAGTGTAGAATTCAATGAGACTATCTGTGTAGCTTTGTTGCTGACTAAGATCAGCTGTTTCATTAGCCAGGATAATTTATTTTAAGCCCAATGATCAGCGACGGCTGGGTTAGGCTAGGTAAGGGCAGGTTAGGTTAGTTATCGTTTGTTCAGGATACAAAGAGAGAATATTTTTGAAATCCATATTGTTTTGGTATCGTAGAGTACTGGAGTGAAGTCAGTGCTAGTGACCACTGGGCATCTGAGTTATCCTCAAGGCCGTTGGAAAGGAGGTTCACATCCTTAAACTGACAGGTGATAGGAAAATCAAGGTCTCTGGGGATCGACTGGTTACTAGGCTCTCTCCGGATATTCCACTTGTAAAATTTCGGGGTTAATTAACCTCAACCTCAGTGAGGTTTGATTTTTCCATATCCTAATGACTAATCGTGTTCTATTGGGGAATGGGCACACGGAAGGGACTAAGGCTAAATGTGTAATGACGTCATATCTCTAGTGGTTATTGTCTTCTCTTGAGGCGACACGATTACCGTAACGAAACGATGTGATTTCAGCGGCGTTCGTGGCATAATTGGTAGCGTTTCGGATTGCTGTTCAGGAGGTCCGGGGTTTGAAATCCGCTGGCAGCATTAACTTTTTGTCAACAAATTTTTCATATCAGCAAGTTTGGTTGGTTAGGTTAGGTTATGACAGTTTAATTTTATAATACTAAATTTTAAAATTAATTTTATAATTAATTAAAAATTATAAGTAATCATTAATTAGATTTTTATCTTATATAGTTTTTATATTATCAGCAAGTCTGGTTGGTTAGGTTATGTTATGACAGTTTAATTTTAAAAATTTATTTTATAACTTTAAAACAATATTTTATAATTAAAAAGTTAATTTTATAACAAAAAATAAAAAATTAAAAATTAATTTAAATTTTTTCAACTTAGCAGTCCTAGCGGCGAACGCTGACACTACAAGATATGTTAGCCTTAGTCCCTCCCGTGTGCCCCACCGGTTCTATTGGTGTTCCCGGGTTTGTTTCTTCATTCATGTGGGATTATGTTATTGCCTAAACAATTCTGCGCTACTTTGCAGCGTGGTGAATTATCGCAAACCTTGCACTCTGGTTTGAGACACATTTTCACTTGTAATAGCTATGCTATTTGAATAATAATTATGGTTATACTCCGTTTACAAAATGTACGCGGTTTTAGGGGAAGAAATATATCCCCTCCACATTAACCCACCTTTAAAACAATATCTGAACAGGTGAGGATTGCCGAAACGTCAGTCAGCTGCTGCATTATATATACTAAGCAAAATAAGTAGTCGGAGAACTTCCCCTCAAACCGCCTAAATTTTTTGTACGGACTATAATACAGGGTATTTAAACGTTTAACTGGAATAACATACTCAATTAAAATGTGCGTCCATTTTGTTGTCCTAGCAACCATCTGAATTAATGAAGCCTGTCATTGGTATAACTGAAAGCTTTATTTTAACACTGTGTCAAGTGTTATCGCCATAAATGAGTACTGTTATTGATTCAGACTGTGAAATTTGAAAAACAATTCTGCCTATAACAAACCAGGTTCTGAAAAGATTTGGAAATATTTCTTATTGCAAATCTGAATGATATTTTAATACGTTTCTAATTCTAAAGCTATTGATTTTTAATCTCATCCTATTGTTGAATGTATTGGTGTGAGTTTCCTTTGGTCAAGATTGGATGCACTTTTATTGATGTCTCTCTTATTTTGAAGTGGATTTTAAAATTTTTATTTTCTTTTTCCGAAACGCAGAGAACGTATGTTGATAAATTTACTGTTTATAAACGTTAATGTTTAAACTATTGAGTTTAAATATGTTTCACGTCGTTAAAATTACAAGAAAGGTTGTAAAAAACAAAATGCCTTCTGCATAGACCTTAAAGAACCAAACGTAAAATTAGTCCAAAAACAACAACAACAAATTAATCTAACTCTTTTAATACAAGAAGTGATCCCCAAAGAATCGGCATTCATTGGAAAAGAGTCATACAATTCACGTAGACCTAATAATCACTGGGGGGTAAACTTCGATATGGTGGACTGTATAAAAAATGAGGGATGTGAGATATATTATGTTAAGATCAGTTTTAGAGACACACTGTGAGCACAAAATAATAAACTTTTAAATAGGAAGAAATGTGATTTGGTACCTTCCTTTTTGTTTTTACTGAAGTGATGTCTAGTAGACCGTTGACGTTGACGCACTTGATGTTTGCTGGCCAGCTTTCGCGTACGCGACCGGTAGTTGCACCAAGAACAGTTTGAATACAGTTTTTAACTATTCAGTTCACTTTTTTGTTAGGTGTGTCACAAATAAATACATAAGATAAACATACGATAATATAAGTTCAATTTATATGCCACAAATAGAGTAGGGGAATATTATAATACAAAACTAGGGAAAATGGCGAGAACATGATGCCGGGTTGAAGAGTACATGAGGAATGGGGGAAATTGCCAGACATCACGTGACAGGGCAAGGGTCAGAACAAAATATGAATGAAGTCTGGATTCACCTGGTTGCGTAGATGCTTGAATACGGAACATGCCGCTCGCCTTGAACCATACATGGTTCAACAGAGATTCATAAATTGATTCATTGACTCATAAATGGGCACAAGTAATACAATGTAGATATATATACACAATAGATAATGATGACACACCTAATTATAAGATATGATATATATGACAATTATAAATATAAACATAAAATAGGACATTAAATAGAAATATTTTGTGATTAGGGGAGCGGGTACACCTTGGTAGCAGGGCGACAGAAGATTCCTCTCGAAGTCTTGATGGAGACAACTCGAACGATGCCATCTGCTCCAGGTGATGTCTTCACAATGCGACCAAGAGGCCAGAGAAGTGGTGGTGTTTTTGGGTCATGGATAATGACTAAATCGCCTACTTCAAGATTCTTGTTTGGCTTTATCCACTTTTTCCTTTGTTGAAGCTGGTGCAAATACTCTTGGTGCCACCTTCTCCAGAAGCGTTGATGTAGAGCCTGAACTGTTTGCCAATGCTTTAGTCGATTGTCAGGAATATCGGATACATTTACTTCAGGTACTGCAACAAGAGATGTCCCGATGAGAAAATGACCTGGGGTGAGTGCTGTGATGTCAGATGGATCTGCTGATAGAGCTGTTAGTGGACGAGAGTTCAATACTGCTTCCACCTGCGTGACAAGAGTTATCAGCTCCATTAGTGTTAGAATTTGATCTCCAATTACTCTCTTGAGATGGTACTTTGAGCTCTTTATGGCACTCTCCCAAAGGCCTCCTTGGTGAGGCGCGGCTGGTGGTTGGAAATGAAAATTAATTGAATGATCGAGGGCGAAGTTAGTGAGAGCATCTTGAGTATTCCTTTCATCAATGAAATTCTGGAAGGTCTTATTCAGTTGCTTGGAGGCACCGACATAGTTCGTTCCACAATCAGAGTATAGGTGAGCACAAAGTCCACGACGAGAAACAAATCTTTTAAGAGCAGCAATGAATGAGTCCACTGAGAGATCAGTTACAACTTCCAAGTGCACCGCTTTTGTGGTAAAGCAAACAAATAGGCAGAGGTATGACTTAAGCTTTTGAGAATTCCTAGTGGTGTGTACTTTCACTTCAAAGTGACCGCTATAATCCATGCCAGTATGATAGAATGGTCTTACAGGCCGTAGTCGAGTTTCGGGTAAGTCTCCCATAAGTGGAGGTTGATTTGTAGGTTTCAACTTAAAACATCTTTGACATTTAAAGATTACAGATCTGATTACACTACGAGCAGATAATATCCATACTTCTTGAGTGAGGATCGATTGCAGCAACTGAGGGCCTGCGTGTAAATATTTGAGATGATAGTGCATGACCAACAGTTTTACAACATTATGAGATTTAGGTAACAGGATTGGGTATTTGGCATCTTGAGTAAGGTTCGAATGTTTCAACCTACCGCCTACTCTTACCAAACCGTTATCGTCAATGTAAGGTGATAACCGAGCCAGTCTTAAGCTGCACTGAGTGCCCTTTTTCAGAGCTGTGATGTCATCCTTGAAAGATGAAATTTGAATGAGTTTGAAGAGATTCATTTTAGCAGAAGAGATCTCTTTATAACTAAGTTGTCCAGCTAGTCGGGCGTTCCCACAAATATTATGGATGAATCGTAGAACATAAGCAGTGACATTTACAAGTTTTCTAAAGCATGAGAATTTTTCAAGTAAATCAAATCTGTAATTTTCTAACTTTTCAACGTTAACTAGGACATTCAAGGGATTTGGTTTGACTTCAAGAGTGTCTTGATCAGTGATTAAACTGAATTCGGGCTTTGGCCAAAGATCTGATGACAAGTATAACCATTCAGGTCCCTTCCACCACAATTGGTGGCTTAAGAGTTGAGATGGGGAGAGTCCTCGGGTTGCACAATCTGCTGGGTTGTCTAGGGACTTGACGTAATGCCATGATTCAGGAGAGATTAATTCTTGTAGTTCTGAGACACGGTTGGCCACATAGACTTTTAAGCGATAGGGGTGAGTGCGTATCCATGTAAGAACAATGGTAGAGTCACACCATGCATACATCGAGTCAATCTTAATGTGGGACGAAAGAAGATTTGAACAGTATTGCAGGAGCTTTCCAAGTAGGTGAGCACCGCACAGTTCGAGACGAGGCAGAGATACTCTTTTTAGTGGGGCGACTTTAGATTTGGCCATTATCAGATTAATTTTAACATCATTCGATAAGTTGATCACACGGAGGTAGACTACTGCAGCATATCCTTTCTCCGAAGCATCGCTGAAACCATGAAGTTCTGCAAGCTTATGAGTTGAGGTAAAGATGTAACGTGGGATCCTTAGGTTTTGGATCACGGGTAGTTCTTCTAAAAAGGAAATCCATTTTGTTCTTATCTCATCTTGAATTGGATCATCCCATTTTAGACCTGTGGTCCAAAGATATTGAATGAGTGTTTTAGCCCAAAATATTACAGGTGTGAGAAATCCTGGGAGATCATAGAGTTTAGCGATTGTTGAGAGAATCATTCTCTTGGTTAGCAAGTGGCCTACTTCAACATTCTTTACTTTGTATGAGAGCATGTCTGTCTCTGGGGTCCATCTTAAACCCAATACACTGTAGAAGGCCTCACTACCATCAGTCAACTCCACTGGTGATTCTTTGTGTTCGACTGGAATCTGATCCAAGAGTTGGGGTGCATTACTGATCCACTTACGGAGTTCAAAACCGCCTTTAGACAGCAATGTTTTCAGTTCATTTTGAGCTGACATAGCTTTATCAAGATCTTCAGCTCCAGCTATAATATCATCATAGAAGATAGACTTGGTCAAGATATCAGAAGCTTGTGGGTATGGTTGACCTTCGTCCAAAACTAGCTGGTGCAAGGTTTTGATTGCAATAAAAGGGGAACAATTAAGCCCATATGTAACTGTATTGAGTTTGTACGTTTGGAGTGGATCATCTGGACTAGCACGCCAGTATATCATTTGATAACTTTTGTCCTTATCAGAAACCAAGATCTGACGATACATTTGACGTATGTCACAGGTGAATACAATTTTATGACATCTAAAATACAATAAAACATCACTGATATCATTTTGAAGTTTGGGACCAGGCATGAGAATGTCGTTCAATGATATGCCATTAGTAGTTTTAGCGCTGCCGTCAAAAACAACACGTATTTTTGAATTCGGGGGATTCTCCTTGAAGACACCGTGGTGAGGCAAATAATAGTATTCAGAGGTGGGAGGTTCTTTACAAATAGTCATATGACCTGATTCAATGTAGTCATCCATAAATTCAGAATAGAGCCTTTGTAACTCGGGTTGATTAGAGAATTTCCTTTCCATCGAGCTAAGTCTCAATTGTGCTTTGGTACAAGATTCACCAAGAGGGGAATGATTTGGTTTCTTGGGCAGCTCGATTATGTAACGACCTGAGTCATCACGTCTATGGGTGTTTTCAAAATGTTGTAAACAGAGGGTATCTTCCTCAGTCTGAGCCTTGATCCGTATTGGGGGTTCTTCTAGCGTCCAGAATTTTTGAAGTGAATTATGAAGGTCCAAATCATGAGTTGTCAAGAGTGAGATGGGAAATGTGTTTGATGAGTTTCCTGCTACAGAGGCTACAGGAGCGAGGCCCATCACAACAAAACCAAAAATGGTTCCAAGAGCTTGAGGTAAATTTTGTCCTAATCTATGCTGTTCGCCTGTGAGGGTTAGGGCAAATAAGTCTGCACCGATAAGTAAATCTATCTCTCCAGGCTGATCGAAACAGGGATCAGCTAGGATAAAATGTTTCAAAGATTCCTTAACCTGGTGTGAAACTGGTATCTGAGGCAGGGGTGATGTGATACTACTCAAAACCATACAAGGATGGTTTTTAGCCAAAGGATTTCCATTGATCGCAGACATGTTGACATGTACGATACCTCTAGAATTAATAACTGCACCAGAGATTCCTTTTATTTCATCATGGAGTCGAGTACGTGGGGCGTTGATGAGTTGAATAGCTTTCTCTGATACAAGGGTAAGTTGGGCAGCGGAGTCGAGCACAGCACGGAGTACAGTATGTTGACCATGTTGTGAAGAGACATGAACTAAACATGTACCAAGAAGGATTGTGGTTTTAGTTGGATTGAGTTGACTAGACAATCCTACAAAAGCGTTAACGTTTGTAGAAGCAGTAGGATTAATAGTTGTTGTATTCTTTGAAGATGAATTAGGTGTGTAGGTCTTATTTTGAGGAGACAGCTTAGTTTGATAGCTTGACTGTGACTGAAGTGAACTACGTGTGGGCTCATGCAATAGAGTATGGTGATGTTTGGAGCAAATCTGACACACTTTACTTGAGGGGCAGTTGAAAGTGTTATGAAGATAACCGAGGCAGTTTGTACAAATCCTATTCTTGCGAATAAACTCAGATCTTTCACTCACACTTCTAGCTAGGAAATTTTGACACTTGTATATGTTGTGATCTGCAGCTTGACAAAATCTACAAGAGTTGGTTGTGGCGACAAGAGCAGTTTTTGTATGGTTGGTGAAATGTGGCTTACTTTCACGTGTAAACTTATTAGGCCTAGTTATGTTTGTAGGACACTTTTGGCCAGTGGAATACTTTGAGGTAGATGGTGAACTGAGACAAATACTAGCACCTTCTAAACGCTTGAATTCCATTTCAAGAAAGGTCATTAAATCATTAACAAGAGGGATCTCATTGTTTAAGGCGCGAGAGTCTTCAAAAGATTTTCTAATATCAGCTGGGATCTTCTTTAAAAGTGTTAAGACTAACAGGGTGTTTTCAGTTGTAATGTCATGATTTAAGTTTTTCAAGGCTTGAGTATTTTCCTTATATACAGTGAGAAATGATTGTAAGCTCTTAAGCGAACCACTAGTAATGGGCGACAAATCCAGAATTTTTGTAACAAGCTGAGTGACAATACGTCTCTTGTTTTCATAGCGATCCTTGAGAAGTCGAAGGGCTACCACATAGTTTTCAGGAGTAATATTAAGACTCTTAACCAAGTCTAAGGGCTCACCACTCAGGGCACTAAGCAAATACTGAAACTTATTCACTGGGGAGACAGAATTATTCGCATTGACAGAGGCTTCAAAAATATTATAGAAACTAACCCACTCTTCATAGTTACCACTAAATTTAGGCAACTCAAATTTAGGCAGGCGCAGAGAAGCTGGAGGTGGAGTAGGTGTTACAACAGGTTCAACTGGCAAAAGAACTTTAATGTCACTTATAAGGGCTACATACAAGTCAGAAAGTTCATCATGCATTGAAAATGATTCCTCCTCATCACAATCAGAAGCAGGGTCATCAGTCACAACTCTATTAAATAAAGTTTTAAAGTCAGTAAATAGATCTCTGACCTCCTCATTATAATTGTGTAAACGCTGTATATTAGCAGGAGTCAATTCTTGACCTTCAGTTCGAGGAAGTTGGTTTGACAAATATTTATTTATTTTCTGAAACCTGTTTTTAACAAGTTTTGCTTTTCTTTGTAGGGTAGTGAATCTCATCATGAACAAACAAATTAAATAACACACAACAAGAATAGATGAGTTTTCATAAAATAGCCCAATATCTTAAATTAATAATGATCTCATAAATCTAGGCCTACTGAAGTGCATAAATCAATTTGCAATTCAACTTCAATAGTAAAGTGAAGTCAATTATCAATTTGTTATTATCACCAATAATCTCTGTTGACAATAATATTTACAATAATGAATAAAGAGAGTATAGCAATAACAATAATTACCAGTTTTCTCCAGTTCAGGACCCTTATCAATTAGTATTTGATTAAATAAATAATGTCTTCATTTTTCAACAACATAAACAAACTTGCAGGTTATGTTGATATGTTTCAATTCAATATCGGGTTATATTTAAACAAACAGCTGATGTAGATGAACAGAGTTTTGATGAGTTGAGTTTTCAGTTTAATAGCAGACAGGTGATTGGTTCGTCCTCAGTTCCACCGTTTCACTAATCTTGTAGGTTATTGGTTGCCATGTAGCGCAGAGCGATCTGTTGGCGAAGTTGAGAACTACCAACTACCAAGGTGTATCGCAAAGGACAGAACGTTGTTACAAAATGGCGGACAATGGGATAGAATATTTCAGGGAAATAACTACTAACTAACTTTGCAGTTTTATTTATAAACCCAAATAATAAGACTGAATTGATTGTGAGACCTTATTATTTAAAAGGATTTTATGGATGAGATGTGAATAAATATTCAATCCTACAAATTGTCTACGCTTGATTTATTTCAAGACAAACTAGGTAGGCCTAACTTGACGTGATTTAGGTGGCAGTGACAAAATTGAACATGAAAATAATTGTCTGGTATG
Organism: Macrosteles quadrilineatus; assembly: GCF_028750875.1. NCBI lineage: Eukaryota > Metazoa > Arthropoda > Insecta > Hemiptera > Cicadellidae > Macrosteles > Macrosteles quadrilineatus. The sequence goes on from NW_026542600.1 coordinate 53,090,204, forward strand.
AAACAGGAATGGACATTAAAATTGTTCGTAATAATGTTTCACAAGACAAAATATTACCAGTTAGGGATGTGACACTGATCATAAACATTCATTTGAGAAATAAATTATTGTACTGTAGCAATTATATTTTAATTGGCAAATGTAGTCCGGGTCGACAGGACCAACGAATGGGGGGTAAACTTCGATATGGTGGACTGTATAAAAAATTAGGGATGTGAGATATATTATGTTAAGATCAGTTTTAGAGACACACTGTGAGCACAAAATAATAAACTTTTAAATAGGAAGAAATGTGATTTGGTACCTTCCTTTTTGTTTTTACTGAAGTGATGTCTAGTAGACCGTTGACGTTGACGCACTTGATGTTTGCTGGCCAGCTTTCGCGTACGCGACCGGTAGTTGCACCAAGAACAGTTTGAATACAGTTTTTAACTATTCAGTTCACTTTTTTGTTAGGTGTGTCACAAATAAATACATAAGATAAACATACGATAATATAAGTTCAATTTATATGCCACAAATAGAGTAGGGGAATATTATAATACAAAACTAGGGAAAATGGCGAGAACATGATGCCGGGTTGAAGAGTACATGAGGAATGGGGGAAATTGCCAGACATCACGTGACAGGGCAAGGGTCAGAACAAAATGTGAATGAAGTCTGGATTCACCTGGTTGCGTAGATGCTTGAATACGGAACAATCACATACAAAACATCAACATATTAATTACATTACTGAAAACAAACGTTTTATCTAGGAGAATCTACAGATTAACTTTATAACAAACAAACTAAATTTAAAATAATTATATAATACATTATTCAGGAAAGTCACAAATGGCTTTATACTTACTTAAGCAGGTACTGAGACTTTGGACATATCATAAAATCATTCACACTTCCCTACATACACTCCGCTATACATACATACACTTAAGCTAGTTGAATTCAGCTTATCAATATGGATGATATCTATACTGGAGTATGTTTAGTATAATTACATTTCAATAATGATATTAGTAGACATTCTACTCCCATCTCAAAGTTGTTACTGATTTAAAATACCCATTTTCGTATTTAAAAATACCTCTCCAGCTAAGTGCGCAGATATTAATATTACTATTACTGATTTTGTAAAATATGCCAACATTAACTACGCCAAACTCAAACTACAACTTATTGTAGATTATAGAATCTGATGTGTTACATCAACTATCATAGTCATAGTAGCTCATGCCTATATTTGCGGACTTCGTAAAGAATTCAAATTATACAAAATGTGTGTTTTTTAATTATTAGATTTAGACAATTTATTTTGTAGTGTATTATCATTGACTATTGGATACTGAAGTAGACTTCCCATCTATATGGACCAGTTGTGGCCAATCTTTTGTTAAAAAAGAACGTAGTTGTGTGAACCAGTCACAGAATTTGCTAGTGACTTAAACTCTATTTTCTACCTTATTTTTTGTTGCTGGCAAAGTTGATGGGTCATAACAGTTGCTATAGCTCACAATAAGTCATTCCATTAGTCTGAATTGGTAAAAAAGGTATTCGAATGAAATCAGTAATTTAGATCAGCACAATCTGTCGGTGGCTCACATCTACTACGACAATTTTTGTTACAAAACAGGCAACAACTTTAACATGGGGATGGAATGTCTAGTTGTATTAATAGTCAAAGGTGTTATGTATTGAACAGTATTTATTTGTTCATGGTGTAGTAGCTGGCTATGTAGAATAAAACATTCCATCAGTCATGCATAGTATCACAAATTGTAAATGAAACGTTTACTGTAGCCTTTGAGGGGCTCTTTTAATTAAGAAGAATAAATGGCTTACAGCTGGTCCATACATGTCTACATCAATATTTAAAAATCAATGGTTAAAGCGTAGTTTAACGCTACAACATCTTATAAAGTGAGAACTGAGACTTAAGCTCAGGCCATTTAACAATTAAAGCGACAAGGTTTGACACGTCGATAAGGACTCACAAAGTCAACCGTTAGCCAGTAGACCTTGGATGATTCTGACACTCCCTGTACCAGTCAAAGTCTATTCCTGCTGGTGAGTCAGACGATCCTGAAGTAGCGGGTTTCGCAGAGCTTCACCGTTACCGCAGACTGCGACCAACGCCATAATGGAAAACTAGCAGAGTGGCTGTCGCGGGCTCGCGGTACATCGTGCCTCTACAATATGAATTATTTACACGCTGCTGGAGCTTGATAATAGAGGTTTGTTCTGTTAGAAAGACGGATTTGCCGTGGAAAATATGGTAGACATTGTATATTAAAGGCATTCCAGCTTTGAAAATTCATGTTTGCCTACAGGAGTAATACAATGAGTCTTATTATATAGGTTACTAAGATATTAAGCTAACTGTTGATACTATTACTAACATATTAAACATCCGTTGACGACAATCCTTTTTATATCTTTAGCTTTAGAGCACGAGAGCTTAATTTGGAATCTTATAAGATCGTCAAAGGCGTTCGGAACATGTACCGACACAATAAACGTTAAAACAGATAAATGAATAATGAATAATTTTTTACCCTACATTTACAACTTCTAAAATCAGTTATATAGTAAATCCAAGTTAAATAGCCAGATTATGGGTCAGTCATGGGGATTTTAAAATTACACTTTCTTTGAATTTTCTCTGGAACTGTTAGTCATACAACAACGCTTCAATATGCTAAATTATTTCTTTTTAAGCTCTACAAAATTGTTTAGAAAGGAATTGCAAAACTTTCTGTTTTTTTGGGTTAAAATTGGGAAAAACTAATGTTTATTTTCAGCCCATAAACCACCAAAAATCCCCGTTCCCATAGTCTGATCATGATGGTTCACGAACTCATTCAAGTTTATTCCGACTTACACTTCCAAACCAAATTTTATTCAAATCGGACCAAAACTATTCGAGTTATCGCGTTCACGGACACATTCGCTAAAAAACAAAGACAATTTAGACTAGAGCGTGATAAAAGATCGTGAGACTGTCTTGCTAATGAATCTTTGGGGAAACTATCAACTAAATTATTTTTAACACACCGTTTATAGGAAGACAGAAGGATCTTAGACCTCTAGAATCTTCCACTTCGTGTTTATTCTCAGGACAGTAGTCGTGGGTGGACACCTGGAGATAGCGTGATGGACACATGTTTCGTCACTCTCGATGGCGATTGTATTCCCGCTCTCCTCTTCCTCACAATCACTCCTCCCCTCTACATGATGCTGAAATGCCAAAGAGCAACTGTACAGCTTGTGTAACACTAATGTTGACGACTGCAGTCTTCACTAGGTAAAGGTTACAAAATTACTTTACCTACGACCGTTTATTTTTAACTAGCCGTTTCAGTTCAGTTCTTAGAATTGAAAAGATTCACTTAATAGCATTGTTTACTTACTTCAGCAATGCTTTACTTTATAACACGAGTAACGGACCAATGAGATTCAATGATTGAGAGAAAATAAATAAAATTGTAATGCTTCGAACTTCGACTTAACCAACTGAGCTGTTTACCAATTTAATTGTTAATGATCGGTGCAATAAATTAGTGTTTAGTACAAATGAGTCGTTGCATCACTCTCATGCAATGAGAGGTTATAAACAAAGATATAACCTCTCTTAGAAGTTGTGAGTGTGATTGTTAGTAAATAAAAAAAAATGGTCGTTGGTAGGTAGTGTACGCAACTCGCGTAAATAGTCTTTACGAGATCGTTGCGTAAAATACTACCTACATATTACGGGTTTTTAGACAAAATCGTGGTATTTGCACTTTAGGGTTTTTACCTAACTCGTGAATACAACATTTATTTTCGCAAAATCTAGCTCCGTAGGAGCTTTAATAGTTATTTGTGTAACTAGTGGCCGAAGTGGCACTTTGCTGCACACGAGAGAAATGTTTACGCACGAGCCGCAGGCGAGTGTGGAAAGTTTCTCGAGCGCAGCAAAGGCACTTTGCACTAGCGTTCTCATTATATTTCCCCTGCAGTTACTATAAAGCATATAAATAATTGGTCTGACAAACGCTATACAACACGTTTTTAAGTAAGGTTAAATCCAAGCGTTGATCGAAACGGGAAACGCTGCACCAGCTGATCGTTGTCGTAAAGTGTTGCCAACTTATTTTAAAGCGCACACGTATTACGTGTCTAATAGAAGCACACTGTTTTGTTTTGTTTGGTTGGAATACTGGAGTGCGGCAAAAAGAAAATGAGTTGGGAAAAAGTAAGTAAAGGCAGCAATTAGCTACTTTGCGTACTATAATCAGTGCAAGGATGCCCATTTTGTCAAATTTGTAAGAAAAAAGTTATTTTAGTTAGGGGTTAGGATATTGTTTAACTTCAAATCTGAGGTTAGCTGGTTTTTTTTCTAGGATGGAGATCAGGATCCAGATTTAATTTTTAATATCGTTATCAATTAATTATACTGTAATACAAAAGGTCAACACTACAAAGAGACAAGACGAAGTTTTGGACCGATCCGTTAAAAAAGCAAACATTTCAAAGGTGTTAAAACACATAAAAACGAAAGAGTGCAGTTTTATTTCTTTTTACGATCATTTACATATTTTAATTAATACCATAGGCTAATGTAAATAAAGAAGAGGTAGTTTTTAAGTTGTTAAATACATAAGATATACGAGAAATTATGCGTTCATAACATTATTTTAAACATGCAGACTGAAAGTAATACTACATTTTTTATTTATTGCGAAAGAAGTAAGCAAATAGAAGGGCAAGCAGAAAACAAGACGATAAGCACATTATCTAGTTGAAGTAGAAGATACATCGTGTGTCTTACAGAGTATGACTGCAGATCTTAATGAGGTTCACAACGAAGACAAATTTATACGCTCCTGCGATAGAGACGGATTGTTAATAATAGATTAGGAATTGTATCTCAGCGCTGTCTCCGTTGTTAGGATAAATTACAATTAGAATTTTCTTTCAAATAATATTTTTGGTAGAAGAATATTTTTTTAAGATATAAGAGCATCTTTTAACAAAATGTTTGGTAAAAATGTCGTTCAAATTGACTTTCGTGGGTAAAATGAATTGCTTGAGTGTTTCAGTTCCAAGAGTATCAGCATATATTTCACTTTTAGTTTCCTTACAAATTTGACTCGTATGTAGACTGAGCCCATTACTAATATTATCTGGTGGACAACCTATATTTTGATAATCTAATAGCTTGAGACGTAATATTTTTTTTCACGGATTAAAATTGTTCGGATGTACATTTGATTGAGAACTTATATAGATAACGATAGTATGCAAAAGTAAAGTAAGTAGAGTAAACCGAGTATAGTTATTTGTGCAACTAGTGAGCACTTTGCACTCGAGTTGCACATTACATTTTCCCTACAGTTACCATAAAACAAATGAATTGGTAAAGAAACGTGCCTTCACGTTGCAAATCTGGAGTGAGACAAAGTAATTAGAGTGAGACAATGTTAACATTGTCTCACTGATGAGCGAATTGGCCACTTTGCTTTCTCAAATCAGTGAGAGAACATGTACATTGTTAGGTAACTGTAGAAAAAATAAATAGTTAATAGAAAATTAAATTTATTTTACAGGTAATTACAGTCCAGTTGTATGGCAACACATAAATCCCCTTTCTATTCTATTTATCTAGTTTTAAAACTAAAACAAATGATTATTTTATACAAAGCACTCCAATCATCTTTAGGCTCAAAAGTTAATGACAGCATAATTTATTTATACAATGTAACTTCAAACACAACCTTTGTTTTTATTTGAAAAAAAAAACATGGTTTTAAAATCGCCTAGAATTTATTTTACCACTAATCCCATGCTGTTGCAAACATCGACAACAAGTCAACCTTGATAACAAGTCTTACTTAATAATCCCCACGAGAGTCTCGTTATAGAGATTTTACAGTTACACTTCCTTTGTTGCACTACGAGTATTTCCTCTACTTCAGAAATGTTAACCACTATTTGAGACTACGGTCAGCTGTTCTGATGGTTTCTGGTGTTTCTTCAACCATGACACTTGAACTTCGCCTTGAACTTGTACCTGACTGACGTGACTCTCTGTAACGCACTGTCACCTCCATCACGCCATCACGGAGATTATGCTGCGTTACGTTATGTAGATCATGGTTGTAGATAATGCACTAATGGTCAAACGGAATGTTACCACATACTCTTAAAAGTTGAAACAATTCGTAGACGTTATATTTCTTTATATTATGATTCTGGTACACAATGTTATCTTGGTTCTAGTCCGGGATTGTTTTTCGCATTACTTCGGGCTAGGCCTTAAGGGGGTTGCGACATTGGTAATTGGCGGGATTTGAACCCGAAACATTGGAGACTCTACCAATGAACCAGCTCGTTCCCTGTCCAAGCTGGAGCCTAAAACGCACGTTGAAATTGTACATGTTGGATAGTTTTAGATGTTGTTTGTGTAAACAATGTTTCTACAAAGTTTCAAGATCCGAAAGCTGACCACTTGCTCAGGCGTTCTAGGTCCTGAATTCTAGGAAGACTAATAAATACACAGACCCAACTATTACATTACTTAAAAAACATTTAAAATATTACCCACTTTGCTCGCCATATTTCGTATGGTATTGGCATAAGGAAAATATTTAAAGGGAATTTATTAGTCCATCACTGTACACAATGTTTAGAAGTACTGTATATACAAAAAATATATTTTTATCATTACGATAATAACACAGACTACGAACACCACTATATGAATTACAATATTATATTGTCTGTGTCAATACCTTACAGAAATGCACTCACATTGTATGGCTATTCAACCTGTACAATAATTTTTACTTTTTGATTATGAATACATGTACATATTTTTGAAATTTGAGAAATTGGTTATTTTGAGGGGTTAAATTATTTACAGTCCATGTGTTGTACCAGTTAACAAAATACACCTAGCTTTTGTAACGTTACATCATAAATGGACACAGTTTTTTAAGAGGTTGGTGGCCTCTTTTGATTTTGCATTTGCCCGTCCACAGACTACCAGCAAAGAAAGGAGTGAGCTGGTACAGTACAAGGGTGAACTGTGCTGATAAAAAGTAGTGGCAGTGGTCAGGATTCGAGCCCACGACACCGCTGTCTTGGGCCCGAAGTCCGTGACGTTAACAACTGAGCCACCGAATCGCCTAATAAATCAACAATCTTTTATCATAGTTTCTTAAAAAACCATAAAACCCGATCCTTGAGTGAAGATTTACCGTGCTATCCTAGAACCCATTTTCATGCTGTAACGCGATTCCCAACAGTTTAAATGGAGCAGCAGGATTTGATTTGTGATTGGTCTCGGGGTCATCCCACTTCTCGTGGACAATGGAACCACTTCTCCGTGACGGTCTCAGAACTGCAAATGCCAACAACGTTGTCGACCAGCCCTTGAACTTACCAGCTCTTCCTCCTCGTAACGCCCAGATTTCATCTTGAGGGAATGCTTCAATAATTTTTCCGCCTTGAAATGTCATTCCTGAGATTCAAAGAACACGATCGGTAGGATTTGACAATGATAATGCTGTGTTAATCTTCGAACAGGAAGATGATGATTTATAGATAAGCATTTACACAGTTGGTTTATGGAGGTGAGGTACTTAGTTGTGCCTGTGAATTACGTGATCTAGGAGTATTATGACCGATTGCCTTTGGATCGATTAAAGGTCGAATACTTGATGTAGCAAATGTACCAGAATGACCCGTCTAGTTTTGTTACTTGTCAGTTGTTTCTTTACCCAGTACCATTTAGAAGTCTAATGATCAAGAACAGTTGATTCCACTTTCAAACTATCAAAAAACTACTAACTTGTGCACCATCGAATAGACAACCTACTTAAAGCTCAGTAGGCGCATGCCTCATTAAAAGGAAAGAATCAGTTCCTTGTTTTAAGGATTCCTGTATTAACCATCAATAAGTTCCTACTATATAGAATGTCCACCACAAAAACGTCAGTTGAAATCGTTTATAAGGACTTCTTGACAAAAAATACGTGACCAAGCCAATACATTAGCTCCTTTAACAAGATAAAGTGTCTCTGTCTACCACTGCTCTTAATGCTCACGATTTCATTGATAGGTCTTGTATCACCTAAAGCTGGCCTTATGTAACCGTTATACAACCACTTCCTGACAGATATAAATGCGTACTTACGTGGTTGCCGGTGTCTCTACGTGCTGACGCCGCATCGGTCTAAAGCCTATCTAGACATCTACGCTGCCATGACTGTCACCTGTGGGACGCCCGGTATGGAGTAGAAACGGGGAAATACGGAAATCGAAACTTCCTATTCTGCGGCATTTTTACGACCCTGGTTTCTAGGAGGAATGGACACATACGTGATTGCAAAATAGTTTGATCGAGATGGGATATCGTGAGTAAAACTGCATAGGTGAAACTGCAGGGTATTACATTGCTTTATTTGTATTTTGTATTAGTTGAAGTTCGAATCATTAAAATTTTACTTCTTCTGTCTCAATCCTCAATCCCTCATTGGTCCGTATACGTTACCCGTGTTGTTATGAGTAAAACTATGCTGTTATGTGAAACTTTTCAATTCTTAGAACTGAACTGAAACGGCTACTTTAAAAAACGGTCGTAGGTAAACATATATTTACACTTATAATGTTAACTCACAATACCGTAAATATATATAAAAGATGGTAAGTGGTGGTGGCTTTTATACATACCATCTTGTAAGTTTATAAGTTTAAATATATGTTTTATGTGTTATTAGACGAAATTTTATTTACTTCCGTAAAAAATTAAGTAAATACTCAAATCTTGTTTATGTGGTCAAATGATCGCACATGTCAACCATGCAGTTTCGGCCTAAAGTTGTACGCGGACAATCGTTTTGGACCGTAACTTTAAAATAAAAAAAATGCCACTGATACACACATAAAAGTGTTTCCATGTTTTATATACGTGTTTATGAACATAAATGTAATCCTTTTACCTCCATACACTACTATGTGTAACAAGAAAATACGTTCCGTAAATACGTTATTTCTTTACGTTGGGTTTTTAGTTTCGTGCCTTGAGGTTGTAAGGAGTAAAATTAATCCAGTTCATTTTTCTATTTCAGTTTTATTAGAAAAATAAATGTTCACGACAAATCTTAGTGGCATACTACCAAAGCTAAAAATAGTAATTTTCAACTAATTGTGATTTACGTCAGTCCAACAAATGGATTAATAAAATGAGAACATTATGCGTAAGTCACAAAATAAAACGATTCCCTTAAATTCATAGCGTTCTAGTCGTTGATATACAGTATTTATGTATTTTATTTTGTTAGAGGAAACAGCAAAAGTTGAATTGTTTGAATTCTTAGAAATTTTTGCACTAGTGCAACGAATTGAGATGAACATTTGACGATGAATGGGCGTAATTTGTGTGCTACAGTGAATATAGCGCTATTGCGGACATAATTATTTTCCATGCGACGAAACTTTGATTTCTGATGACATTATTACTGCTTCGTTGAGTGGAAAAATCTAATGTTGAAAAGACTTGATGCCATCGATTTAAAAAAGTGTGATATTCAATAATATCCAATTAATAGTATGCTGATCAGAGGTGATTGTGACTTTCAAAATGTTGGAGGTTGAATTTTCTTCCATTTGTAATGTCTTCTTTCAATTTGTCTTTTAGGTTCAGGTATACAAGATGATTTAACAGAATTACATATATCAAATTTGGAATAGCACCATGTTATTGTTTTAAATTACACTGTTATAAAAGTCGTAATTATATGATGTGTAATGTATATATCTGTAACTGCCAGCAATATAACCAAATAGGTATTTTATTTCCACCAATTACAATTGTGTGTACTATAGTTGTTCTAAAAGTTATGCCTACTCATTTCAGTGCTTCCTTTTATAGCTGAGACTTAATGGTCGTTAATTCCATATTGCATTCAATTTACAGATCAACCTTTAAGTTTAAATTACAATTTTTTTATAAATGGTTCATCAAAAGATTCTACTCTTTTAGGGTAATATAAGATAAACTAATGCATTTCTATACCCCAGGTAATCCACTAGTATTGTATTATAATGTAGAAATACTGTGAGGTACTAACTAAAAACAATGCACCTCAACGAACTACATACAAAGCTTCAATCAGTTTATTTAATTAATTGAAATTCATAACTTATAAGGAAAGAGACATTCTAAAATGTTAGATTTTTTCTAGTTTTGTTTTCCATTCATATAGAACTAAAACATAGGTAGTCGATTCTTCCAAACCGATGGATTATTGCGGTAAAGTGATTGCTAAACAGAATATGTACCTTGAACTTCTGAATTTAGCCCATGCAAAGCTTACAGTTAATCCCAGTATGTCTAGAGTTAAAAATATTCTTACTACTTGTATTACAGAATCATCATTCAAAGGTTATTTAGGTTATTAAGGTTACTAAGCCTAGCATCGAAGGTTGAGTTCTTTAACCTCAGGGTTTTGAAACTAATGTACACCGTAAGAGACTTTCTAGATAAAAAAGCCTCAAAAAATTTAAATCTTTTAGCAACAACTGTCTCTGTAAAAAAAGATGATCCAACCACTCAAAGCTATTGATGAGTCATGACAACATTCCATACAGTTACATAAATTTAAATACCTCTACCTACGCGGGTATTCTTCACTGTCGTTTTCATCCATTGTCTAAGTGGAAGGTCAGGCATAGGGAGCGGTGGCGCTCCGCAATACTGGTGCGCCTCCGCTGTCTTCGGCCTACACCCTTCTGTGGTAGTGTGGGGGCGAAGTCCGGCTGCGGTCAGTGAGAGCCAATGAGGAAGAGACTTTGAAGAAATTCCCACAATGAGGAAACGAAGAACTGTAAATAACCTTACACCACCTGGGTCATTGGGGAACCCGGGCACTGAAACTAAATTATGAGTCTTGTAAAATATTGAGATGTAAAAGATTCAAGTCTACAAAGCCTTCTCCAGTAGATGTGAAAGGTCTGTGTCTCGTAATAGACATTCTTTGTTTGGTAACACGAAGCATTTGTCAAAGCTGAAGAGTAGAAAAGGCTTGGGACAGCCCTCAAAAGGCCACCCACTGAAATTCTACTATAACGCAATTCAAGTTGACATGAGGGAAAATTGGAAGTTTCAGTCTTAAGTCAGTTTAGGAAAGTAATAAAATATTCAATAATTATGTTGATTAACTCCCCAATTAAACAGACTACGATTTAGAAGTAGATAATCTAACGTTTTTGCAACTGAATTATCAGACGGGAATTTGAAAGTACATTTTCTTACGAATCTCTAAATAAACAAACTAGCAAGGAATAATTGTAAGTTAGTTTATGAATATAACATTGAAATTTAACTTTTTGACCCTCTACAGTTAATACTCATACAAAAAGTTTGAATGAAAGAAATTTAATAATAAAAGCTAAAAAGGAGGCATAACTGACCCAGTCTCCTAACTTCACTCTACATGACTAATTGATCTTTTCAATCACAAAGCACATTCTTCTTCAACGTTGTGAAGATTAATGAAGGAGTAGCAAGTCATGCATACATCTTCTTCTCACAATGATAAACGGTTGTTATGATTAAATAAGTGTAAACGGTCGAGGTACTTGGCCTTTGACTTTTCCGGCTGCAACTTTCCCATATTTCGTAACAGTACACCTGCGTGCTAATCCAGCCCGTCGTCATCATCTTTCTCATCATTGTTAAGAACCAGTCAAAATACCAACCTCTGACCCAAGTCATCCTTATGTAAGTAGCGGAGATCGGGTTGTTTTCCTACGGTTGTTAACGGGTAATTTCAGGGTTTGTCGAAATACTTAAAGGAAGAAGAGAAAATCATATTCCTTCATAGTTACTCAAAATTTAATGTGGTCATTTATCTATTTCCTTGGTTTGGACCATTTACTTAACGCCCGATGACTAAGGATAGCCAGGCCCACTTGCGAACCATCAAAAAGCTACTGACTTTATAATAGTTATTAATTTTTATGTGAACATAGCATATGAGTAATGTCTAAGGACAGGCAAAAGAGTAATAGGAATAGAGTTACTATATTGTCTGTCTGTGGTCTAATATAATTTAAAACACGCACTTGCAGCTTTCAGTGCGTGCGTTACGAGGGAAAAGTAGTTATTTCAATCCATAGGATACAAAATAATCAGTGTGGGTTTACGGCAGCGGCTGTATATTTTCTCATAGTAAACTTTACCACACAAATAGACTTAAAGGTATCATTAATAAGAGCTGTTTTGTCTCCATGACAAAATATAAAAACTGTTTGTAGAACTTACTTATAAAGATAAAAAAGAAATAATACATTTTCACTACTGTATAAATTATAGTTCATTATAGTTCAAAAGTGTGGTTTTGACAATCACTTCTTATTATTTGAACTTAATCTCTCGTCTAAAAGAGTCCTTCAGGCCGAAGATGTAATAAACTAATTTATATTTTGGTGGGGATATTTCTGTAAATAGCATTGGTCCCGAAGTATGACCCTGGGGGACACCGTGTGCACACAGAGTATGCCGGGAGAGACCGTATCAAGGCCGTCGGACATTCCTGGAGCAAGGCCGTTTGAGGTTTGCAGAAGCAATTATCTTGTAATGTTCACTGCCACCGGCCAACTACTGTAACCAATTAATTAATGAGTCGATGTATAAAATTGCGTAATGACGTTCCTAACATTGACCACGAAACCAAATTCCTCTTGTTCAATTTCCGTACTGTACTATTAAGAAACAGTGTTGGTAAATGGTTTTCATGCAATCGTACAAAATTAATCGTTTTCTTAGAAATATAGCAAGCGGCTTCGCCAATAGCTGTTCATTTTGAATCAGCTGTAGTACTTAAGATTGACCTTGATTCACCTGTTTGCTTTTACTGTAGTTACCAATATAAAATATTTATTTAACTTAACATTGTGGTTGTGAAAGCATTAAAAAGTAAAGCAGATTTGATTTTAAATACTTCTAAATTGATAACTTATATTTGACAAAGGGTTATGCACCTAATTTGCGAAACATGGGTGATAAAATTGATTCACAATGATTGATTTTATATTTCTTGGCTCGTTAAGATAGGTTTATTGTTAGACATCTCCAATTTCTACTTAAATTAATGAAATAGTATGCTAATTTAATTCTTTATACACGAATAAATGTATGTACAACTATTTAAATAGTCAATTAATGTTAAAACAATAAACAATGTTGTACTGGTTGAAACGTTAACAATTATTTCTAAGTATTTTTTAGAAAATGGCATAGCACTGGACTCGCAAGTAAAGACTCAAATACAATTTAAATCCCAAGTGCGGAACATCCAAGCTTAACCGTTATAAACTGCATATCGGTCTTCAATCTACAAACAAAATGTTAACATTTAATTCAGGTTATTCCGTCACAGATAGAAAATGTTATATGAATTTGATTGAAGAACTGCATACAACCATTATTAAGTACGTGTTAAAATTAACTACCCTGTATTTTGAAAAAAATTTGAATTATGGTAAATCAGATTTATTACGTAACTCGTTTATTACGATTCTCAATCTTAAGTCACAAGTAAATCTGAAGTAGACGGTAACCATTTACACACATCTGAAACTAACAACAGCATTATTACATGACGTCAAATCGACGCCAAAGTTTCAAAGACGCTGAACAATTATTTACGATTTGCTAGCTGAGTGCCAAGTTGAAACTGACGTATCAGAGACGTTTGTTCCACATAAGACCAACTTAAGTTTATAAACAGTTGTGTAAGTCTTCTTAAACGTTACCCCACGGGTCAAACTTCCATTTCTCCTGTCTTCAAAACTTTCTTCGACTTAGGTTGCTAAGCGTGCGAAAGTAGTAACATCTGCTCGATCTTCCAATATATTTTGCGCTTTCGTTTTTCATGTGTCCAAAAAGTTAGCGAAGGGTCTCTTTCAATTTGACAGATAGTAAACTTGTGTTTTGTGTTTTCTGACATTAAGTACGCAATTGTAGTTCTTCGTGAAAAGTTACTATTGTGTAATATGCCCATAATTTGTAGGACGCCCGCAGGAAATTTGGATAGAGAGGGGGGAAACCGGTACCTTGTTTTAGAGGTCAGAGAAAAGGCACTCTCTTGCAAATAATTCCATTGTAAAACGATTAAAGAAATTAGTATGGCTTGTCTAAACTTTTTTGTAACGTTTATAGGTTAATTTATATGATTACATGACTAATTTAATTGGTATATAATTACTGAAATTTTTATTATACTTTGAAATGCTTGGTTGAAAATGTAAAACGACATTTATATATATAATATGTAGGTGTAACAATATTCCATTTAAAAGATTCTATTTTAATGAAAACTGTTTCCCTGTTACTTATCCATGAAAATGCAATAATGTTTCAAATATAAGTTCTTTTAGCGAATTCCCCATTTATATTGAGTAGTTTATTAACAACGTAAGGTCTAATGGTAAGACATAGACCCGGGACCGATTTACTTCTTCGCTATCGTAACTATTTTTACTTTCTCCCCCTCATAGTATATGAGGGAAGTATTTATTGTTTTCTTCAGAATTTTCGAGTTTGAGATTTGAGTGAATATATCCTTTTTAGGTCCCTCTGAAACGAAAAAAGTGGTTCTCGAAGTGATGTCTGTATGTGTGGATGTGTACAGAGCTACAGACCAGACTTGTAGTCCGATTTTGATGAAATTTGGTATATAGGTACTAATCCATGGTATCTCAAGACTTCTTCTCAATTTTTTAAAAATTATTATTTTTGATGGTGATTTTTCCATAAAAACCCTATAAAATAATGGAAAAATCAGATTTTCTCAAAAATAGCCCGAACGATTTTGATAAAATTTAGTATGTTATATGCCTTTAAATTCTACACAAAATGGTTCAAATCTAATTTCTGTAACAATTATGGTAACGGTTCAAAGTTATCGTAACTGATGTTATTTTCCCATAAAAACCCATAAAGCCAAAATAACAAAAACCTGATTTTAGGAAAAAAAGGCGGTTTTGATTAAAATTAATGTGTTATGTTCCTTATAACTCTAAACAAAATAGTGCAACTACTGTTACAAATACTTACGGTTCAAAAGTTATTGCCAACTTTTGTGATATTTTCTCACAACATATCATAGTTACCTATGATATCATAGTTACCTACCTTCTATCGCTTACCCATGATAAAAGTTGTTGACAAGCTTAAGGGAGAAAGTATGTGTCAGATTGCTGATACCGTTCATTTTCTAAGCTACACACTTTCATCATACATGTAGTAGAGATAGGTAGATTTTCTAGATGCCTCAAAACGTTATTAGTGCGGTCGACATGTTCAAACATGAAAGTTGCATTTATTTTAATGTTAAGCAATATAGGGAATCCCCGTCATCAGCACTCAACGTGTTAAAAGATCAACTATGTCAAATCTTTGTAGCTCAGTAAGTTAGCTTTTTTTCAAGTGGGTTTATGTCTCTCCCCCTAATTCCTTCCCTCCGTGCGGGGTTAAACCCCCATATGAACTGCAATTTATGAACATATTTTCTACACCACTCTTCGATAAATATTAAACCATACATTGATATACTTACTTATACATTACATGATTCAAAGATCATGCTTGCAATTCTACTTTTCGTTCAAAATGTCTTTTCTTCTATTTCATTCTGCGTATGCATTCCTCTTCATGTGTCATTAGAGCTTTATTCCATTAAGAGAGAGTATCTACCTTGAACCAATTTCATCAAACACTATATAGCTGGTTTGTACAGTAGCGTCCTCAATGAGCGCCAGGAATTGACCTCAAAATATCCTATTGTTTATCGGATAGAGATTCAAAAGGCTGTGAATAGAGATATACTACTCATACACGTGTGGTTATGGTATTCACATCTCAAATATCCAATTAACAGGACTCGCATACAAGTCTTTAGTGTACAAGCCCACGCAAACATAACCATTTTGTAGTATTCACTTTCCACTATTATCTCTTATTAATTGCAATACAAGCGTTACAGCGTTACCCACATTCAGAATCGTAGAGGTAATTAGTAAATCAACTAACTACAATGAATTTTCACTAATACCATTCAAATTTCTAAATGAAATGTTAATATAATAAGAAACTGACTTGATGTTTTATCGGTTACCATTGTTGGCTTGAAGTTCTACTGGAGTCCAACTAAGAAATAGTATTTTTGTGCAATTCTTTGACTCGTTTAAACTTATAGTTTTAACGTGTAAAACAGTACCATAACCAAAAAAGAGTTCAGTTTAGATTTTTGTCAGTTTGTATTTTAGTTTTTTCTGTAACGCCCAAGTACCCTATTTCTTCGTGTTTCGCGGGAAAACAAGAGCATAATTGTGGAATAAACTAATTTCAAAATTATATATATGTTTCATAAGATCCTCGAACACTTTATACTAAATATTGGCGTTTCCTTTTAACAAAGACTTTTCTAGGCTAATGCAAAGAAGTATCAGCTATCGACATTGTATTGAACTATCAATTTTTTGAAATTTTGTACGTTCTGTTATAGAATTAAAAGTAATTAAATTATAAATAAATCCGGATATGTGAAAACAAAAAAAACGTAGACTTAAAATTCGTACTCTTTTTGAGCTTGTGATAATACTACAAGTACAATATAGAGAATTATTTAATAAAATTAACCAATAACACTAAACCACATAGATATTTATTCAGCAATGAATACCAGCTGATCGGCAATGAAGTAAATAAAACAGGGATACCAACAAGCTAGCTTATTTTGCACTTTGTAATTGTAGTTAAAAATGCCCCCGCCACAGCAAACCTGCAGTCTAAGCGAATTTCCATCATCTTGGGATTTTCAATTAAAATATTTCCTTAAAAATGTCAGATTTATTTCCATTAAAATATCATTAGATTTAACGGGTATGTAGGTTTGCTGATAAAGGAAATGTAAAAAGGTGTGTTTTTGATCGAAGAGTTTTACATTTTTTTATTCTAATTTAAAAAATTTGAATAAATTAAACCAATTTGTCAAATTTGATCAACAGTTTACGAATTCCCCATAAGAAAAACTTAGGAATCATAAATTAGAATATTTTGAATTTCTCCGTATCCATTAACCGTACTTAAACACTGCAAGGTACTAAATTATTGGGTTTTAGCTCTACAAAATGGAGGTGACAGGAAAATGGATGTGAATAGAGAAATTCTATGCTTTAAGAGTCAAAAATGAGAAAATCTAATTTTTACCCTATAAAACCTCCTATAACACCACGTTTCCACATTCCGATCATACTGGTTCGTGATCTAGTTCGAATGAACGTAGGCTTAAACGTTTTTACCAAATTTGATTGAAATAGGATCATGTTTACTCGAGTTATCGTGCCAATGGACACATTATATAAATACAATCGAATTTGAACGGATGTATGTTTGGCCTCTGGGGATACTAAAACGAAAAGATGAATCGGTCCCGGATCTAGATCTTAACACGAGATATTATTTCCTAAATAGAAAATTCGCTAGAAAACCCTTTAGATTTAAATAACGTCATAAATATTTGCTTAACAATAAATTGCAAGTGCATAAGAGTTCACAACAGTGATGCAACGGTCCTGCTAGGGTAACTGGGAAGCAAGCTCAGACCTCGTGGGATTCAGGTTCTCAGCATAGTCTAATTGGTCGTTAACTTATGTACTAATTAGGTGGGTGTCTTGTTACTGGTTATTTTAGTTCCGAGACAAAAGAGGCCAGCCATACATTGCGGAAACAGAACCAAGAAAACATTTGCCACTTAAGAACCTGCTTGGTTCTTTGAGTTCTGAACTTAATTGTTATATTTTCCAACAGGTGGTATAGTTTTCAAAATCAGATTACAGTAGAACGAAAACGAAGTGTAGAAGACGATAAGAATGTTTTATGCAATGAATAAGAATAACATGTTGTAAAACTCCAATATAAAAAGAATAACAAGACAACAGAAATTAAATAAATACTATTTTATGCTTGATAAGTTTAGGTCATAGCTAGCTTACGATTTATATATATTTATTCAAACAAAAAGTAGAAGGACCTATAATTTTTAGTGGTGGTCAATAGGTAATTAAGTTGAAATGCGTGGTTTGGTGAAACAATGATCAAATGAGAATAATTAGCCATGGAATTCCCGAGGTATTTTGTTGTTGTATGTTTCCGTAATTGTAAACATTTCCCTTTGGTGCCAAAGCGTGGTATCACGGTGCGAGCAACATACGGGTATATACAATGCTTCAACGCTGTTATGGGAATATCATAACCCGACTCCCATATTTGGTGGCATAATTAACAACGCTATTGTTTGCCAGCCTGTACAATGTATTTCAATAGGCCAATCAATTCCATCAACAGTTTTGGTCGTTTTCATCTGAACTTTATTTAATTAACGGTATTTTACTGATGGTTTGACTATTGTGTTTGTTTATCGATGTTTGTGGTTTAAAATTTATTTGGTTTCAAATTGCAATAGGAAAATGGTCTTTGGTTAAATGTGTAGAAATTTTTTTAATGCATGGAGTTAAAAAAATATTAAATCGACAAAATGTTAGACAATTATGTTAACTCTAAATGCATCGTTCACCGTCTTTCATTTGCAAGTGAATTGAATATGAAGGGGTGAGAAGCCAAGGGGTACAAGTGACATTTTTGTTTTTTCTGAGTTAACTGCAGAAACCATATCTTTAATGTATTAGAAATGTTAGTGGCCAACAGTGACAAGTGAATCTCTATCAGGTGCTGAGATCTAGTAATATGAGATCATATTATGATGTTCTATGTCTAATAAAATTATTGACCTCATGTACCAGAATAGAAATCATATAATAAAATTTTATCCACACAGAATTTGAAGATGAATCAAGTATGCTAGTTAACAATAATGTTTCCCTCCAGTTTGACTTAGTTCAAGGTTGTTGTGTACAAAAAAAAATAATAATAATTCACAGCAGCATACTCCATCGGGGGTTCAATTTAACGGCAACCATTATTCCAAACCATGGGAATGTGATATATATAACCATGGTCAACATTAAGCTGTTTAAAAACTTTACGCATGTGCAAAATATTATTTTTCACGCAAAAGTCCCAGAAAAGCAGTTTAACAAGTACGTGTAGCACATTCGAGAACACAGCATATTTACAACTTGCAGGTGAAAAAGTAAATTTGTCACGTCCCACTAACAAGTTTCCGTCTTAGTTAATGGATTTTCTCGCGGATTTCAGGCCAGTGCTGCTTGTCCAGTATGTTCGCTGGCGAAATGCCCAAATTTCCCTTTTCGCTTTCTTGAAAGTCTTGGACTGATTGCCCGGGGGCACATCCGGTGCGCAACGTTTACTTTTTTGCACCAAAGTAATATGTGGTTTTGTGGTTATCCTTCTCTTTAAATATGACAGTTGCATCTAATTTCGTCTGATTTCGGAATTATCAATTGATTGTCATTAAAACTTTCTTATGTATGCTTATGACCGATGAATATTCATTTGTAATTTATGCTATTTACATGTTCGAAATGAATATATTTAGCTTCAGTAGGTCACTTTCCTGATGCATGAATGGAGTAAGTAGAGAACAACATTTTAAACAAGAAACTTTTACTTTGTACAATAGACTTGGTGAAATTTATTCGTGATATTAGCACCTTAATAATAGTTTCACAAGTGAAAAATTAGCATATACTCTATTTCACGTTGTTATCAGTTCCTATCAGTGTTGATGGTTTAACCTACAATAATTTAAAATTTATAATTGTTTGAAACAACGTAACCTTAAATAACAAATTTACTTATACAAAGTAGGCCAGTTGTCTCCACTACAAGATGCATTACATTAGTTTAGCTTAACTTATTTATTTATTGAATATCTCACAGAAAAAGGCATGGACTTAAAATGGAGTTTGGAATAAGGCTAAGCGAATAATTAGTTGAACATCGTGAGTTTAACATGCCACAATGTGATGGTTAATGTCTAGAGTATTGCCAGAAGTGCGTAAACACAAATAATGTTGTAAAACGACTTTTACACCTAAGGCTGGTAAAGTAAATGCTGAAGCAAAAGGGACGGTTGGATAGGACAGCTTTCCCTTAAAAACATTTCTCATACAAAATGTCACTGGTGAAAACTGTAACTTAAATTGATTTAGATAACTATAATGTTCATTTGAAGGAAATTCAACGCTAAAACACGTAAAAATAGGTTAAAACGTCTGAATAGGTAAAGGACTTCATCTACGTCATTGCCCCACTCAACTGCATCTGCCAACGGATGTTTCAAAGGTGCATGATTGCAAGTGTTTTCACCCTCTCGATGGTGAATGATGAATGATGAATGATAAAGAGGTGAATACAATAACAGAAGTGACCTTGTTATTCCCGCTATCTTGCGTAACAATCCGTTGGTTGTTTCTTATCTTATTTGCATCCATAAGTAACCACTTCCTCCTCCAACAACAATCGGCCGATTTCTCATCCAGCCAAATATTTTTAGATTTGAAGGTTGACTAGTGGAAAATATGCAAAATTATGACATGGAGATGTATTTTACAGTGAATGCCAATTTCTAGAAATGGATTATTCCCTCTTTCGAAACAATTTATCAATGTCCGTTTTACCAACAATCGTATTTCAGCAGGGAAATAGAATACTATATAGACCGAGAAATGCTTGTAGGTAGGAATGGCCGGCAAAATAGGAAATTGCACATTTTTTCATGGTTCTGGGGTTTCCCAAATTATATGGATGATTTATTTTCTCAAATTGATGGCTTGGTCGCAAGGGAAGGAATGTTTATGTGGATTTATTTTCGGAATGGAAATAAACTTTGCATTATAAAGAATTAGTTTCAGTACAAAAGTGTAATTTCACCCCTTGGATTAAGCTTATTACTTCCTCGATACAATAACCTTGTTCTCTGTTATCGTTTAAAAATTAAATGTATCGCAGTACTGTAATCCAAACAGGTTTCATTATTATAACACATGCCTTGTTAGTGCCTTCTTATACGGCGTTATTTATCTTTTCAAACGGTTAACGAGAAAGAAATAACACATTCAGCTTTGAATTTATTTTACGTTGCTAATATTTTAGATACGTCGACAACCAATATTACCACTTTATTTCTTGTTTTATGTTAAAGATATTTTTCTCAACTTGTCACATAAAGTTTTGACTCTGTCACGACAATAATTCACTGACCTCAAACCAAGAAAACCTAAAGAAAGATCGTCATTAATCTTATTTATACATTCAGAGTTGTTTCTAATTTAGGCTGTTTTGTTTGTAATTTAATTTAAATACTAAAACGCAAGTTTTGCTGTAAATCATAGATAAATGTTTGTTTCAATTCATCTGAGAGTTAATTGGTATACAGATTTTCTTACTTTTACCTTACAAAACAACTTTAAAATGTTATTATTTATACATGTTTAGAAAAGATTAAATTTCGCCGACATGTTTTGTAAACTTGGTGAAGCCATGTTGCTGGGATATGATTCAACCAATAAATAATTAGATTTAATCATATTTGAATTAGAACATAGAAAATTAAACCCTTCTGAGACTAACAAGACTCCGATTGTTCAGAAAAGATTACACGATTTACTCAGAACTATTTAAGATGACATTTTACATTCGGAAGCCAGTCAGCAGGAGATGAAACTGTGATGTTTTCACTCAAACGGCAATTATTGGTTTCCTGGTTTAGAAAAGTGAACAATTGAATTACGAAGAGCGTTGTCGAATAAAGGTTGACTTGCTCAAGTTACTTCTTTCCTTCGATTTTGCGAAACCGATGTAAAACCATAAAAAGTACGTACTATTGGTTAAAATGAGTAAGAATGAACAAATAAATGTGAAAATTTACTAAAAACTATTTACTAATCAGTTAAATATAATTTTTGGAGTACTAAATATTTTAATTTTAAAGTCAAATTTTGAAGGACAGAAAGAATTTTTTTCTAATTTGTCAGATGAAATGCTTATTATTGATTGTATACTATTGGCTTATCTTTAAAAAAATATGGAAACATACTAAAGTATTTTTACTACAATTGAAAACATTTTCTATTCACAGTAGATATACATTAGTTATTTTCATAATAAAATGTGAGCTTTGGTTTGTACTTGATTTAGGTAGTATGGGTTTCTTTCCGTTTGTTAATACTCAATTAAGTATGGCTATTTAATTATATTCTAAAACGGAAAATACTCGTGTTGCCTACACATTCATGTATCTGGCTATCGTTTGTCATATAATTGAATCTATTGTAAAATAACTACGCAATTATTATTTTTTATACTGTATAATAACCATGATTTAAGCTTCCCTATAAATATTTATTGCTCACATAGCATTATAATATTATTTACATAAATACAAAAGCTTCAAAAATCATAAACATTAAGCATTGAAAGGTTTCTGCCAGTACAAACCTCAAAAAACTTTAACTTTTGCTGATTAAAACCCACTAATAGAATTTTGTGATAAAACATTTGGTGAAACTTTGGTAAACACATTTTGATCCGCTATCACATAGAATCCATAGGCAGTGGTTTGGTGAAAATATGTTCATCAACTTTTCACAAAATCGATTAATTACAAGCACTTTAATCGTTCTGATGGAAATGTATGCAATTACAGAGATTGGGTTTACTGAGGTAATGAGTTTATTTTCTATAGATATAAAAATAATTTATAGTTAGTTAAATAATATTTCAGCATACAATGAATACATTATTTCTGAAGATAACAATTAAGTATTACAATTTAAGCTTGTGTGGTTTGTTCTCATTTTTCAAAATCTTTTTGATATTTATGTAGTACTAGTGTACTAATTTAGCTGTAATCGTGTTTTGTCTTAGAGTTCAAAATCAATCAAAAAGTGGTTTGTGAGTGTCCTTAGTTTATTTTTATTTTCTTTATGTACATAGCAATGCACCAAATTTAAATTATTTACCAATTTAGAGTTATTTCAAACTATTTCAAAATATCTTTCCTACATATTTAGTACAGTTAATGTTAAAACAATAAATATCAATTTTGTTCAGCCAACCTTGACCGTTGTAACTGTATATGGATAAAAACAAGCATGAGTACTGATGATATTTGTATGTTTCAGGAAATGCAGCAGAGTTTCCCACAAATAGGATACACAATGGAGAAAGATTTAGACGAAATGATGGAGGTAAAGTAGTAACGATATGTATTGTTAAGATTTGGAATTAAAACATACATAGTTAAAGATGTTAACTATATTAATCTAGGAAATTTTACACTAGCTCACTCATTGAGTCAAATGTAAATAACAACCTATGAAATGCTTAAAAATTAGCAATAATGTAAAGCATGCTTTGTGTTTTCATTGTTATAAACTTTTCACTCCAACCTTTACCCTCAATCTATTATTTGTTTATTGGGTGTTGTGCTATTTATTGGGGAATTTGTTAACCCCAATGACATTATTATACACACTACCCTAATCAATTTTCTTTACAGATCACTACGTCAAAGAGTTTAGTTTAGCTCATGTTTTGTTCTTATTAGGCAGGATCTTTCATACACACATAAACATTTTATATATTTTTTGTTATCTGTCAAAGAAAAATTTTGAATATTTTTATGGTATTCAGAAAAATGTATTTGCTTATTTTATTTTACAAACATTTTTAAGAGAATGTGTTCATTATTTACGTTTTTAACACAGATAAAAGATGTAATTAAATACAGCACGAGGATAGTAAACATAAATTAACATTATTAAAATAAATATCTTTGTATTTACATCACACTACAACTATTATCACCATGAGTTTACTATATGGTTAATTTTTCATACGGAAAAATAAACTTTATACCAAAACCTCGACATTGTCTAAGAAAACCTTTTGAAAAAGTACCGGACATTAGTTTTCTCCTCTCGAAAATATCGGTGTAACTGAATAAGGAGTCTTGGGGGTTTTAAACAACGTAATTTAAATAAAAAGTCTGATTTTCAAACACTACTAAAAAATCAAAAATAATAATTTGGAGTAGTAAAGTCAACCTTTAAAACTGTACGTTGTAAAATTACAATCATGATACTTTAGAGGTGAATGACCTTCTTAATAAATCCAGAGTCTATGCAATACTCGGTCATTTATAATGGAAATTTACATCTGTAAGGAATATACAGCGTGGGGAAATGATGCAATCGTTAAATGGGTCACCTCCGTCCCTTCCCGCCTTGCTACAATAAAGTCTTCCAGTGTCAATGGGCAAATCCCCTGAATAAAAACCCTGGATAGCTTAGAAAACATCAACATGTCTTACCATGGAATATTTGTAATGCTTAAAAAAAAACTCTTATTTCGGGAGCAGCATAAAACACAGACAGTGCGTGAGTAAAAAAAATAAAACTCGAATAGCTTCCACCGAGTTGGCCTTTGTGAAAGTATGAACGGTTGGAAATATATTGATTGGAGATTATTGATTATTGTTAGCATTTATATGAGAACCTTTTAATTTTGTTTAAACGATTACAGAATGTATTTTGACAAGTAAGCGTGAAGAATGGTACATATTAGTGTGATAGAGTGGCCCGCACGTATTTCTTACTTTCTATTACCACCAGAGTTATTAAGTTGAAATTAAATGTTTTTGTTTTTAATGCAATTGTAAATGCTCGATGTTCGACCACCACTGCTTTGATTGTACTTAAGTTGATGCGATTTTACTCTCTCTGATACGATAAAAACATTATGTCTGCTTATTCGAAATATCGTGCATTTAAGACAAATCACAATGATTCTACTAAGAATAAGATAATATTAAACTTACAAACCGGACTACTCGTTGAATACCTACAAATGCGTCCGTTTATTAGCTTTCTAAAACATTTGACACTATAATTTTCACTATGCGTGAGGGACGTATTCTACATTAACCCTTCTGGAAGCAATTTGAAAGATTTTGAGTTCACGACTCGCCTGGAGTGATGTTTTGACTTTCTCCTCATCACTTGCCCCTTGACTCTCCCCCCCCCCCCCCACTACACCTGACCCAAAACAACTTTACAATCGTGACATAATGGAACTAATAAGATGTTTGGTCTCGGCCCCAAAGCCACATCTTTTATTCGTCTTTTGATTGTGTTCTACTTACCAAGTCTATTGTTGATTGACTTTCGATTACGCTATATAGTCATGTATGTATAGTCTTGACTACGACTGCCATCTAGATTTTCCGGGATGCTGATTTTGCTGGAGTCCGGTGGCCCGAAAATGGATCCATTTTTTTCCTTAAACAAAACTAGAGTTAAGGAACACTCACACACAATATGACTCTTTTCAGATTTTTGTGAATGTAACCTGTCATTTTCACTCAAATTTTCACATGGGCTAATTTTAAGGTAGTAGCACAAAAAAATGTTTTTAGTTCAGCATACATGAGTAGGTAGAATTTTCTGTATATATTATAAAAAAAACACACTCCTTTATTTGGTGTACTCATACATTCTTGCTTTCTCTATTACAACCTAAATGGAATTTGGTTTGTGTCAATGTATAAAAACAATTCAATGTTGAAATATAAATATTCCAAGGGATGAGAATGTATCTATTTAAATTAAAGGTGTTCCCATTTCTTAATCCCTAAGAAGTTTCTATGATTTGAACTCAAAATGTATAATCAAAACCATACTACGAGCATTATTGATGAAAAATGCAAAGTGGTTATCTTTTTTAAGAGTTACTCTAAAAATCTCTGAAACTATGTGTACTTAACATGCAAATACACATTGAAAGTGGGATTCAGAATTTTCAAAGCCTTATTAAGACCGTTACTTGTTATTGAATCCTTAATGCTCATTCTCGTCTCTTTGGAGTATACAGCACATGTTTACTAGTATTTATTGGGGTCATAAATATGAAATTTAAAGTAATCCTTACAATTAAAATACTTCAAAATAAGTAAAATTTACTTTACAATTTTGAATTCCTTTTGCTCAAGAGTATAATGTACACATTTTTATTGTTTGGTTTGAAATTATTTAGATAACTCTTATACAAGCATTTCATGCATGTGATTTAAATAGTTTCTTTTAATAATGTAAAAAAAAAAATAGTCTATAGAATTAAAATGTGTCTATTGATTGAGGAACCATAAATAAATATTATGTTTTATTAACAGTAGTTGTAAAGTTTCATCTACCCAAACTTGTTTTGTACTAAAAAAATAGGTTTAAAAAAAGAAAACTGTATAATTATGGCCCCAATGACTTGTGGTACGCTTGAAATAATATTTAATCCTGGCTGGGAAATATTTCATGTGAACATTAACATCCCCTATTATCTTTACAAAGGTCTTTTTTTTTGGAAGTAAATCAAACTGTAATAGACAGTATATATTTTTATTATTTAAGCTGAGCTTTAATGTACGTATACGTTCTAGATAGCTAGAATAGAATAAACTAAGAGTTGTAGTAAACTTATTTAAAATCAATTCTCTTTTGTTTAAAGCTGTACTCATAATGCAGACTTTTGAATTTTGATACTTTGGGTATTTTTGATCTGATGAATTATAAAATACAATTGTTATGCGAATTAAAAGAATCTTGAATGGAATATTTCTCAGCCATTCTGTGTACAAAGTGGACTTTGACTAACCTCTTGTGTGTCTGTCCTCCTATGTGTGCCTCCTTAGATGTGACGGTCCTCTCATTGGAGGAGAATGCCAAGAGCCCTCGGGCACTTGGGGTGCTGTCTTCTACAGCAAGGACCTTCGTACAGGCAGGCACCACCACAGAATTCACTACGCAGGTGTTGGGAACTACTCTAGGGACGACATACGCTCGTCTCCTCAGCACTGGGTCCAGAGTCTTCTACGACAACTCCCCAAGACCTAAACCGACTGACACTTTCCTAGTCTTTCCTACGGTGCTACCGAAAATCCCTTTGGATTCGACCAAAGCCAAATCTCCTGCCGAGAGAGAGGGTCAACAGACACAGTCACTGGACGATGTGGCCAAAGTTCAGGAAATAGTTGGTAATCATGAAAACTACAATAAGCTAACATTAGACGACCTTTTCGACTTGTCCGATACGAGGCAGAACGTTCAAAAGGTTTTGCCTCCAGTCGCTGGAGATGAAAGAGAGAATGTAGTATCGGTAAGAAAGGAATACTCTGTCAAGAGGAATAGTGAGATTAAACCGGCCAACGTAATTAAATCTAACAATGATTTGCCTACTTTTACCGTCCGTCATGAGTTTGCTCCTAGTGGATTCTCCTTGGATGACCCACAGGAAAAGAAAGAAGATGTCGCAAAACCAGGAAAACGAAATGGAAAAGCATTATTTAGAGGAGGTATACCGGTGAAACAAGAGAAAAAATTAGATACAGTGACGTACTTTGGATTCGCTGATTTCATGACTACAGTCGGAGATACAGTTATTGTATTCATGCCAAAGACTCCAGATCCTCAACTTGCTGGTGCTGTCACGTCCATCACAGGAGAAGCTACATTACGTCCAGAGGATGCGGCCATGCCGGTGGTGACGAGCATCAAAACGTTCATGTCCCATTCACCTGGAATGGCAACAAAAACCGTAACAGGCCACTCCTTGAGCATGCATACAACTCTACCAACAATACAAGCTGATGCTGCTTTAAGAGAAAGCAAGGCTTATGAACCGGTATACGTTCCTCAACCTCCTTCTGAAAATGAAAACAGGTTTGGTATCAGTCCGTCATTTCCATCTCCCGACTACAATGAATCCATACAACCGAGTATTGAAGACACTTCTGACGATGTGAAGTCACAATCCGTTGCAACTGAACCTTTATCAACATTTGCAACGACATCTACTCAAGTCTACAACCCAGCAACTGATGGTTTAGGCCTCCTTAAATCCATTGGTGGAACTGAGTCATTTAATGGTACGACTACAGTATTCACATCATTTGTTTTCGGCACTGTTATTGATGGTGCTTATAAACAATTAATACAATCGGCATCGAGTGTCTTGATAAATGTTGGAGGCGATGTAATAACGACTACTGGAGTTGGTCTTGGTATAGCTCCTAGTTCTGCGTCAGCTATATCAAAGTCTCTTGACAATAAAGACGTTGTTTTTGCGTCTGAAATTGAAACTACAGAAGGAGTTACTACTGAAGGTAGCTCGTCGGATACAACACAAAGAGATGCCCAAGTGATGTATCCTGAAGAAACCACATCCGAAAATGAGCTTTCTAACGAAGTCGATACTGCCCGAAAAATCGATAATCGAGGGCCAGAACAAACAATAGTCCAAGACGAATATAATAATCAACAGTCCACACCTGGATACATTACAAGAATTGTTCCTTCAACAGTTTATAAGACATTTACTTATTTGACAACTTTCTTTATACCTGACGAAAATGGTGGTCAGACGACATCCATAAAATCAAGAGAAGTCACTTCTGAAGATGTTATGTACGTTACAAAATTAATCGACCCTGCGGTTGCAAGTACAGTAAGCCCTACAGTAGCACCTTCAGATATCACAACAGAATCAGTTATAACAACAACTCCAGAGGAAACCACCATTGTCACAGAAGAAGCTAAAACAGAAGGAACTACTCCGCAAATACCTATCACAAGTCCAGACATAACAACAGTACCAATGGTGACAACAACAGAAGAGGAAACAGAAGGAGAGGATGATAAAACTACTCTCTCCCCAACAACACCGAAAGTGCAAGAAGAAGAGGTAGATCTTATATTCAAAACGTTGTACACAACATACACTTACTTAACAACATTTTTCCAGGAGTCGTCCACAAGTGTGTCCAGCAGAGAAGTGGTAGTAACAAACGTTGTCACAACTACCCTAGATAATGCCTTTGCAGCAGACCCTGCTATTGCAGGGCTGTTCAAAAAAAGTCAATCAACAAATGTTCTTTCACCATCAGAAATTGTGGATGTTGTTCCTACGAGTGTGGGAATAGGAAGGCCCACAACTAAGTACTTTGATGATTCGGATGCTATTGACGATGATCACCTTTTTGCTTCAACACTGGAATCTGTAGATGTAGTAAAGGAGCTGCAAAGTGCAACCCCAAGTCTGGACAGTGTAAACGAGATAAATGAAGATGGATATAAAACATTTTACACTACATATACATATTTCACAACTGTATTTGTTGATGGTGAAACAGAGGTTGAAAGCAGAACAGAAGTTTATACAAATATTGTTACACCAAGTGGAGTAATATCCAATATTAAACCTACCTCACAGGTTCAGCTTTTTAGCTCAGATTATGTATCGGTGTTGCCTGACGAACAAGTGGAATCACCAGAAGATTTGCCAGAAGCCAACACAGTCTTGTCACTAAAAGCAAGTCCAACAAGAGTCTATGATAAAACTATTTTGAGGCCTAAAGTAAAAGACAATGAGGTTGCACCAGTATCTGAGTCTTATTATGGACAAATAGGCATTCAAGCGTCAAATGTTGATGATGCTTACAAATACGACACCACAATGTCTCGTGGTCATCCAAGCAATAAAGATTCAACGACAAACCAAGAAGATGATGATCAAAGTGACAAAGAGCTTTCAAAGGAGGAAAAATTACTTTTAGGAATTTCCTCACCTCAAGATTCAGATGTTCTCCAAACTGTTGTAGTGGATGTCACTAGTAGTAGTTCCGGTGGAAGTAGAAAAGTATACAGAGAGAGCTATGATGACCCTGACGATCAAATAACTTCAGAGAGTAACACAGAAGAAATCGAGCCATCTTTTTCACCGACAATATTGTTGCAAACCAGTTACACCACTTTTACCTACTTCACAACGGTCTATAAGGGCACAACTAGTGATGTCATCAGTAGGCTGGACACAGTCACAAATGTTGTAACTGAGACACTGGGACCATCAGATATTGAAGAATCACTAAGTCCAGAGGAAGCAACGCTTCCTATAACTTACTTTACTACTTTTACGTATTGGACTACATTGTATAAAGATGGAAGTACTATGGTGACAAGCAGAGAGGAAACAGTTTCAAATATTGTAACGCCTACAGTAGAAGATATGGAGAAAACAGAAAGTATTAAAATAACTCCGACCACAGAAAGAAAGCTCGTTCTTCCAACCGTTCTCACCTCTATAGTTGGTGAAAATTCTGTTGACTCCACATTGGAGCCCAAGCAGCTTGATTCTAGTGGAACAGAAACAACAACAGATCCAATAGTTATAACACCATCGCCTACTACCCCAGGTAACTTTCCAGACAGAATAAGTGGCGATAACAATGATGAAGTCAAGATAAATTATAAAGAAAATTCTACCACTTCAACACTCGACTTAGAACCGACGACATTTTATACAACCTACACTTACTTTACCACTTCATATATAGGTAACAGCACTGTGTTAAATAGTCGTTTAGAAACTGTAACCAATATTGTAACTCCTACAGCAGAGGTGCCTGAGGGTAAAGATACTAGCTCAACAGATTCTGATGAAAATAAAAATAACGATACTGTAAATGCTACTCAAAACTCTGTAGGCCTCAATGTAAAGCCAACAGGTCTCATATCAACAATTAGAACAAGTGAAGTTAATAACGGAATCACAACACTCTTATCTACTGATGTATTTGGAACTTACATTGATGGCTTGTACGCTCAGATATTGGAGAGTTCAACACAAATTGTTTCACCGACAGTTTCTCCATCATCAACCTCTGTGGTGACACCAGAAACTCAACCTACCGGCATAGTTTCAATTAACGAAGGGAAGATAGTTGATGCTGATGGTATAAGTACAACTTTTTTCACCACAAAGGCTATTGGCACTTATGTTGACAAATTGTACGCTCAAGTTGTTGAAAGCACATCATCGGTCCAAATAGATGAAGAAAGGAAAACAGCGACTCCATCTCTTGATCCATCAACAACTGTAGTTGGTTCTAAAACGTACAGAACGGGATTAGTCCGACTAGTAGAGGGGTCCATTGTAAAAGATAAAACTACAACTTTTTATGAATCAAGAGTTATAGGAACTTTAATAGATGGTAGGTATGCCCAAATAATAGAAAGTACATCTAGTTTCAAAGTTGAAATGAAACCAACACAAGTCCCTGGCATATCTGCTTCGTCAGTGTCAAATGTTGGAGCAATAAACCCAACTGCAACTGCATCAACATCGCCTTCACCAGCTGTTATTGAAAGCTCTATCGGTGATGAATCAGATCAAGATAATGAAGATAACGAACATGAATATGATGATGACAGCTCAAAAGGAAGAGGTAAATCCAGGCTTTCATTTTCTAGTAGAAAGAAAACTTTTACTCCTGTCATAAGACCTTTTGCTTCGAGGCCACGTCCGACATTTTTACCAAAAAAGAAGACAGGAGACGTCGGAAGTGCAACAACAATTACAAGAAATGCATTCACTCCAACAATAACTGCAACTCCAGCTGTAAAGTCAAGTGAGAGAGGGTTTGGATCAAGCAGAAATAGATTCTCAGGTGGTCGACGAACAAGCTCTTCAAATGTTATTCAAGCTACAGCTTCTGCATCCTCCGGAAGAAGATTTTCTGGAAGACGAGGAAGCCCTACAGTTAGTATTAGTCAAGCATCTTCTAGCCAAAGCAATTACAGAGGAAGGTCAAGTGCCAAAATATCCCCGACAGCAACAGCTTCATTTGGTTCCAACTCAAGACGGGGATCCTTTAACTACAGAACATCATCAGCCCAGCGTAATTCTTCTCCCCTTGTTGGAAGTTCTAGATTTAGAATAAGACCAACAGTGTCGTCAGGGCCTGGCAGACCTCTGCAGACGGTGACTTCCACTACTGAAGATATTGTAAATACAAATGACATTGGTGGGACAACAGTTGTAACTGAAGATTCACTTTTCACTGTTCAAGATGAAGAACATGAGACATCGCCTCCAGTTACTACTACCGAATCTTCTAGACGAAGTAATAATCCATTACTTCGATTTAGAAGGCCTCCAATATTACAGCCTAGGTCAACAACTACGACCACTCCTAAGCCTTCCACCACTCCAGCTCGCAGAAGTAATTTACTTCGCAGACCTGATAGCAGGGGAGCAACAGCAACTACACCTGTAACACCCACCAGAAACAGACCAGTCCCAACATTTCCACCAAGAAATCGTCAAAGGCCATCAAATAGCCTATTCCCTCCAAGGGGTCTTTTGAGGAAGCCAACTCCAGCTGAAGAAGCCGAGGAAAAGGAGGATGACAAAATAGATGAAACTGATCAAAATGATGCAAAATTGGATGAAGAGAATGATTTTGCAGATAATGATTACGAGGGTTCTGAACATTCGGAGTCCCAGCATTCAAATGAAACAACACCCATTTCAACCACAGAATCAACAAAAACAGACCGTAGAGGTAAAGCCTTAAACACAGTTCAAATCAGACCATTCCAAGGATTCAGACGTTCTAGGACAAAAAGGCAAGCTGTTGAATATGGTACCAGAAGATATCAGAGTCGATACCAAAGACCAACATCTAGAACTCCATCCGTTGATTACTATGTGGATGATACTGAAGCACTTGTGCCAGAAACTCCCACAACTCGATCGCCAAATAGATATACACCTAGATCAAGAGGACAAACAGCACAAACCCAACCAAGAGTTCGACCAACTAAAGCCTCATCAACTGCTTCAAGAGCTCAATTTACTTTAAGAGATAAATCATCGTCTCAGTCAGCAAGGACCGACTTCAAAAGGCCAACATCAAGAAGGAGAACATCAACTTCCGAAACAACTACGGTTCAGAGGCCAAAACCTCCTAGGCTTAGAACTCAAACAACATCTCAACAAGACACATCATACAACTCAAGAAACAGTGGTAGAAGATTCACTAGTAGAGGAAGAACCTCAACTAGATCAAGGTATCGTGACAATACTGACTTTGATACATATTCTTTTTCCCCTTCCAGTTTTGATGGAACAATAACTGTTACACATCAAGTTCCAACAGAAGTTACTATTCCAGTAATAAATGGTAAGGTAACGGAGTACAAAAACGTTATTACAGCAAAACCTAGCTTAGAAATATTAGGACCTCATCAATACACTACAGCAACTGCTAAGAATGGAAATATAGTAATTCAGTTGACAAGTGATATAACGAGCACACTTCCTAATGGAGTAATGGAGGTTACCAAATTTGTCGTTTATGAGACCCCAACTACAAGTATCACATTCACACCAACAACATTAAGGGGGAGGAAAACGTCTTTTTCACATATTGTCCCAAGCACTGTTTATGACGTTAGGCAAGAAGTCAGTACTGTTCAACCTGATATAGCAGCAAATGCACCTCTTGCAAATCTTCTGTTATCTCAACTTCTTCTTGGAAATTTGAATCTTCAGCCAAATCCACAACAAATAAATCCTCTTCTGGGTCTACAAAACCAACAAGTCGTCCCACCAACACCAACAACAGAATTTAAAACTAAAACAACTACTTATGTAACAACTGTAACAGACCATACATCTACCGTTTTACCCTTGACTTTTAGAGGAAAAGAAATTTTGACAACTATAGTAGATAGCTCAACTCAAG
The DNA here is from genome assembly GCF_028750875.1 of Macrosteles quadrilineatus. NCBI lineage: Eukaryota > Metazoa > Arthropoda > Insecta > Hemiptera > Cicadellidae > Macrosteles > Macrosteles quadrilineatus. Next base: position 53,123,815 of record NW_026542600.1, read on the forward strand.
TCATTACAGCTACTGAATATTTGACAGAGACTGTTGTTGTCACTCCCACTGCAGCAATAGCTAACAACCCTCAGCAGATCAATTCTTTGTTGTTGCCTGCACTCCTACAAGCTCAATTACTTTCTCCTCCTCAGCCTACCATTAACCCATTGTTGGGAACACTTCAACAACAAATAGTTCCGCAAGACATCTTGAATATCCAAGAAGAAAAGTTACAAGTAGATGAACCTTCTCAGAGGTTTGTCTCTAGAAGAAGACCAGTTGAAGAAGACGAAAAGACATCTTCAATGGAAGTTGAAGTTGATGAAATAGTAGAACAACCAAAACCAGAACAAAAAACACGGAAAAAGGTCAAATCTAAAAATAGTAATAAAAAGCCACAAGAGTCCCCACCTCCAGTGATACAAGAAACAAGTGTCATAACCTTGTATGTATCAGGTCGAAGACCTGGTGATTTCAGTACTATATTGTCAACCGTAACTTTGGGAGAAGAGAGTTCAGTCACACTACGCAAACGAGAAGCTGAATATATAGTTGATGATATAGAAAACTACAAGGTTGAATCTTCAAAAATACCAGAAATAGGCAGTTCATTTTCAATCCCAGAAGATAACTATTTAGGATATTATGTTATGTCAGCTTTAAACGAAGTTCCTGTTGAAGAAAGTGAAGTAGAAACTCAAAGTTTAGAGAGTATTGTAGGCGATGTTAGCAAATATTTAACAACAGATCAGTCAAAGCTTAGGACAGAGTATATAATAGCGAAGCCTTCAAAGAGTAGTCAAGATCAATCAACAGAAGACTCAAAAGCCTCTCCATCAAAAATTAAGAAAGTTACCGGTCATTTTTTATCCAAAAGCCCCGCTGAAACTGCTCCAAGTCAGCGGAAAGGCAACCAATTCGATTGGAGCAAAGTAACAATAAAGAATACAGACGATTCTATTTTTTTAAGGCATAACAAATCAGTAAGAATCAAACGTCAGGTTGATGGCACAAATTTCGACCAACCAAGAAGAAAACGAGTAAAGGTTCGGGTACCAATCCAAAGGAGAATAAATATTGATGAAGACTTGACTCCATCAGAAGCTCAGAGATCTCATGATGTTACACATCAAGACATTTTACAAACCCAAGATGTTCTTTCTAGCCTGTCAGATTTCGGAACTAAAAAGATAAAAGTCATAAGAAAACGTCCAAAGAATGAAGAAGTAGATTTTATAGAAACATCCACTGAACAAGCCGTACCAGCACGTAGACGAGTTGCGGTAAGAAGAAGGCGTCCTGTCAGTTCCGTTGAACCTGAAAACAGTTATGGTTCTCAAAGCAATTTTAATGATGAAAATATCCACAGTGCTGCCGGTACATTCAATGAAGATAGCTATCCATTACCACTGTCAGATACATACAATCAAGATGGTGGACAAATTTATTCAACTGAAAAATTACCCTCAATTGAACCTGCGATTAGAAGAAAGAAGGTGCTGGTAACAAGAAGACGGCCAGTGCCAACACCGAGTTTAGTTGAAGCAGCAACAAAAAGAAGAGTAAAAGTTACTAAAAAAAGGCCTGTAACTAAAACTGAAGAGCCAATTACACCTGAAACCCCAGCAACAATATTCTCAAATTTTTTCTTGAACTTGCAAACAGATTATGACTATGAGAACCCTACACTGAACACCAATTTTGAACAGACAATTGACGACACAAACTACAATGATGAAGATGATAGAACTGAAGAATGGCAAGTAAATTCTGAACTAGGACTGAAGGACGTTACTGAGGAAGTAGATGATGAAAATGAGCCTCGTTTGCAATACAACCCTAACTTAAGTGGTCAAAACCATAACTCTGACATTCAAGAAAGTATTGTTTGGTTTTATGAACCAACAGATAGCATAATTATTGATATCACACCTACTGTGTCCAATATACCATCAAATGTTGCAACAGTCAGTAGCGTTGTCAAATCTGAACTTTCTTTTGCTGAAGATAATGAATATTCACAACCTGTTACTGAAGAGTCGAGGGAACAATCAGAACTGGAGAGTGTAAAGGAAGAAAATGGACACATAACTGGCAATAGTGCACTTAACTCAGCTGCTGAAGAAATAAACAATAAATCAATTGCACCAGATATTACAGAGTACAAAGTGTCCGAAGCTCCTGTTCAGACTCAAGAACATTTCGAATTTGAAAACCCGCCAAAGTTTGTTCGGCCAACAAAGTCTTCTGTGACAAGAAAACCTTCCAGAATTATAACTGGCTACCCTGGAACAAGAAGACGCAACCCCACAACAACTATCTCTACTACTTCAACTGCTCTCCTTGAGACAAGAACCTCCTCTCTTGTACAGTCTGAAGGACAAGAACTTTCAGTAAGCGAATTTATCCCTTCAGAAATTAAGCCAACTATTTCACAAGAAACTCTGAACACTTTTTCCCCTATAAAATCTGATAGTCTATTTACTTCAAATCTGCCGATAGAACAATCAATGTCCGATGGTTTAGAGGAAAAGGTACATACCACACCAGCACTGGTCGAACCCTCTCTCAGTGAACCTATGGAATCTGTTTCTCCTGAAATTTCTGTTACTCCTACATCCTATCTAACAACCATAGTTACTTCAACTAGACTCCGAACTTACACTTATGTTGTAACCCGAGTTAGTGGGAACGAAAGTATAATAACCTCTTCTACCTCTGTCAAACCTGCCACAAAGACGCTCACACTCACTATTCCAGTCCTGGCCTATACTGATTCAGGTGAGATTCTTCTTCCTGTTTCTTCTCTGTTGTACAGTTTAAGCTCTGTTTGATTTTTGTTTCTTCCACCTCATCAATGTGGTATTTGGTAAATTGTATTATATAAATAAAGTTTCTTGTCTCACTTTCAGTATTATTTTACATACACATTGTAAAAACAATTGAATGTACTTTCAACTTTTCTAAACCTTTTCTGACATACTTTGATAGGTCTAGTGGTAATTGGAATTATGAATAAGTTGTTGAAATTTTGGTTTCCCAGCAAACATATCAAATTATATACATAATTTATATATTTTTTATGCCATTTATAAGCCTTTCCTTTTTGAGTCCTTGTAATTTAAACCGGTACTTTTTTTAATAAGTCTTGGCAATCTCAAACTTTATCCCTAATTTTAGTTTTAGCAAATTTCCTATACAGGTAATTACTTTTACCGTAGGTCTCATGGTAAAACCTAGACCGGGTGCTAATTTTCTTTCTCATATGGATGTCCCCTGAGGCCAAAAATACCATCTGTTCAAATTCATGAATAAATATGTATGTCTGTTAGCAAAATTATTTTACTTAAAATCATTTGATTGTAATCAAATTTGGTACAAACAAGTAAGTCTCCGTTTCATTCAAACAAGTTTGCAAAACAGTATAATCAAACTATGGGAACAGTAGGGGCCTATTATATGGGGGTTTATGGGATAAAAATAAGTTTTTCCATTTTCACACTTAAAACATGACATTTCGCAATTTCTTTATAAATTTGTAAAGATTTAAAAAATAAATAACAATTTAGTATGCAATGTTGTACAATCAATGGTTACAGCAAAATTTCCAAAAACCCTAACTTTAAAAACCCGAACTTTAAACTTTAAACTTTAAAACCCTAACTTAATTTAAACATTTTACTTAAGGGCATATTCCAGTGAAAGCCCAATAAGTCAAATGGAAATTCACTTAGTCTACAGATTAGCTGCAGTGAGGGTATTTACAATTATTGTATCTATTTCAAAATATTCCAGTTTATATTTGTTTTTCTCTCAAAATAACTATGAATTTTCTTTTTAAATGTTTTGCTTTGTCAATTAATCAAAACTTTTAACAACTCAGTCTGTTACGATTGTCAGTAAATGTATCAAGTAACTTCTGACGGAGAAAATGTAATTGACCCTCAACAGTTACTAACTAAACATTAAACATAATTTTCATTTTCTAGAGTTTCCACACTTTTCACTTAAAGCTTTTCTTGAACAAGCAAGAAAAATATGGGGAGGATAGGAGAAACATTTACACTATTGAGATTGTTTAACAGATCCGTCAACACTAGTACAAGGGTTGTTAACTTTTATTATAAGTTCACCTCAAAGGAAAGGATGAGAACCTCTTGTGAAAGTACAGAAGACAATTTTGTTTTTTTATAACGATAGATTTTGTTCAAATAGATTACAGCTTCAGTCACGGTAAATATTATCCTATAGTGTTCTTTGAATTTCATTGTGATCTTTTCTTTGTACAATTTAGCAACAGCATTAGATGAAGGAAGGGCATTCCAGTTGGCAACAAAGAAGATGAGTAATGGGGTGGAAGTGATTGTGGCTGGCGATCGCACAACTATGCCAGGTCAAGACATTCTGCGAAGGCTACCCTCCAGTCTGACACGTCCAATCACGCTAGCTCCGAGCACACTCACAGACACGATGATGATGTTGCTTCCTCAAGACTCCAACCAGGTAAGAGTTTACACACCTCTATAAAAGATAACCAATGGATTGTACAATACTTTACCATTTACAATCATTAAATTCTCAACTTAAGTTGAATAACCTAAAACTGAAGAAATTAAGTCCCATTCAAATGTTAACAAGGCACTTTGACCACCCTAGATAAATTCAAAAGTGTAGAACTCATGTGTTGTTTTCTAGTTGATATGTGTTTAATTTTGAGGGTATTTCAATCCTTTCAAAATTTGGAAGAATATTTCATTGCAAAGGTGCTGATTTACAATACACTGAAATTACTATAACTTTGAAGCTACTGTATACATACAGTGTTAAATCTTTTACATCCAAATCTTCAATCTTGTAGGAGACTCAAGAGCTAGTAACTAAAACTTACCTGACAACGTACACATATCGAACCACCCTACTTGAGGGAGGGGAAACGGTGGTGTCCAGCCGAGAGGAGGTAGTCTCAAACGTAGTCACTGAGGAAAGGAGACCTTCTGTGGCAGTCACTCCAACACCTGTTACTAAGGTGAGGCACAGGGGTTGTAAAGCTACCAAGGGGATAAACAAGGGTTTTTACATTACCAAGGTGAGTCACAGGGGTTATTAAGTTAACAAGGCGAGACACAGGGGTTGTTAAGTTACCAAGGTGAAGCATAGCGTTTGCTATGTTACCAAGGTGAAGAACAGTAGTTAATAAGATCAAAACTGCTGGGCACTGTAAAAGTGTTTGGATACTGTAAAGGATAAAACACTCAAAAAGATGAAGAAATGCAACAGAAATTTATGGGGGACCTGAATACTGCATGTACTATATTAGATAAGAAAATGATGCAATGAAGTGTGCAAGAACATTAAATTTTTTAATTATTGTTATCACGGTGTAGTTAAAGAATAGTTGTGAAAGCCAAGAGTATTGAGGTACATTGCTATTATAAGGTCTGAGTATAATTTTTTTTTCTAAAAAAAATAGTAAAAATAATTATTACTGCGAAAAAAGCGTGATTATTTGGTGATTATTATGGTGATTATTTGACAAGGGAAATTATTTTAATGTATGACAATAATCTGTGGAGAATTTAGATGGTTTTGAATGACTTTAGGATGAAGATTAGGTGGTGTAGATTAATTGTAAGGGATGTTATATGAATAAGGTGTTTGCTGGTTATGAGGAGGATCATTGAAATAAAAAGGGAGTGAGCTATGATTAAAGAAAAGATTTACGATAATGATATTAAAATGTTGTGTATTGCTTCAACTATATGCTGAATAGTTTCAGAAATATTTTATATATAAGTAAAAGATCATTAGGGTGAAATAACTCTAGTCAAAATGTTCATGTATATTCTCATTCCTTATGTATGCTTTTTCTAAAGGTGACTTTGACAGCAAGTCCAAGTTTGGCAACAGGGGTTTTCCATACAACTTACACGTATCTGAATACCCTGGTGGATGGGGAGATACCTCTAGTGTTGACCTCGAAGAGGGTAGTCTCCAACACTGTGACAGCACCAGAGGATCTTCTCCAACCATCAGAGCCTCCAGGACAAGACACCAACACCTATCTCAACACTGGTACAGCACAAGCTATAAACTAAATGCTATGACATATAAAAGAGCCAGTTACATTTATACATAAATTATTTGTCAAATTGGTATTAATACAAGATATAATTAGGATTATCAACAGGTTCAAGAACTCATTGCAAGAATAGTAATTCTTAGTAATTATCAAATAATATGAAAAGTTTAATGATATTCACAAAAAAGTATTATCTTTATTCTAATGTTAAGAATTAAGTTTAGCTGCCAAAAACACTCTTGCTATTAATAAGTGCCTGCCACAAACCGCCTTAGAACTAGTTTCCATAATTCTATGTACTTAGAAAACAAAACTAAAGAATAAAGAGAAAAATCTGTAAACTTTGTCATGTTTTTTAATCTATTGGTCCTCTCCGACAAGTTTTGTACACTTGGCGAGGCCATGCTTGTTATATCCTAAATATTGACCACCAAAATCAGGTTGATTAACCTTGGTGGTTATTGTTTCGTGTGCTGTTATATTTCTCAATTGTACATTTCTATGTAATATTGAAACAATAAAGATTTTTCTAATAATAATAAATAAATATATTTGAATTTGAATGTTTGCCAAAAAGAATTTCTTTTCTTTTTAAAGACCACACTTTTTCAATAATGCTTTTTTTAATATTCCAAAAATGATTGTAGCAGACACATTGTGAAGTAGGAAAGGAAGGGTAAGTTTTGTAAAGCTACTAGCAATACCAAAGAAAATAGTTTTTTTTAATTGCATGTAATAACATTTACAGCCAGATAAAAGTATGATTTTGGCAGGGCTATTATGAAAGGGAAACGAGTTATTGTTTCATTTTTAATATTACATTAGCAAATTAATAAAATACAGTACTTATGACATACTTCATAGTTAACAATAACTATAATTTTTAACTGTGTAAACTAATTATTTCGTTATTTGTTCCAGTTTCTTTCACAAAAACACTTGCAGATGGTGCAGACTTCAAAATAGTCAGTACAGAGGACGTGATGACCCAAGTTATAATCACTGAAAGTGATAACAAAGCATCCTCTGTCGAGATCAAACCCACAGCTTTAACAACAGATATAGTAAAGACATATTTTGTAACTTACACATACTTCAGTACAATGCTGGATGGAGAGGATACTATAGTTCATTCTGAGGTGGCAACATCCTCTGATGTAGTCACGGAGAAGTTTGTAATACCACCAAAAAGGACAAGTACAAATCCAGAGGGATCAGAAAATGTCAAAGAGAAAATTACATCCACAAGGGCTCCAGAATCTGTGTCCACATCTGAAAGCCCAATAAATGTCTTAGCCACTAAAACTTATCTTACAACATTCACATACTTCACAACGTTACTTCAAGACAACAATGGGAAACCTTCAACCATTGTCAGTTCAAGAACCAACGTTGTTCAAAATATTGTAACTGAAACGCTTAACACAGATTTGTTGGACTCTGAATATTTGTCATCCCTTCGAAGCTCCTTGCAGAGTGATGGTTTGCCAATAATTGCAACAGCAACTCTAAATGATGGGCAAAAGATGGAAATCACAGCATTTGGAGAACAATCTGTAAAACAGACTGCATCACCTGAACTATCTTCATCCTTTGAAGAAACATCGTCTAACAACAATGTTATTACTGGTTCAACAATAATATTTTTTGATGAAAATGACCAAATTGATAATGTTACACCAACCACAACGAGGACTTTAATGGTGGATGTTGCTGGTCACACCAAAGCAAACCAACCCACAAATGCAGAAAACCATGAAAGTACAGAACCGAACACTGAAAATTTGCAATCAGAATTCCTATCAGCAGCTGAGTCACAAGCTCTAACATTAACTTCTGGAGAATCGGAAGCGGATGAGTCTCAACAAACATATGAAACATCTATTTTAGCAAGCTCAACTGTTACAAAGAACGGGGCAACTATTATGCCAGGAGCTCAAGTGATAAAGTTTAAGGATCCGAATGGAAATGTGTCCATCATACCAGTATCAGATCCAGTTAGTAAGCACCCAGACGGAACTCAAGTCTCAGGAACCAACTCGGCAGTCAGTAATCTACTAAGTTTGGGGTCTCTGGGAATAAACAGTTTGAATGCCTTAGGGCCAGTGATCAATGCCATGGCTGGGTTGATAAAAAATAATCTAAAATCAGAACAGAGGAGAAGGAATGATACTTTAGGAGTAAATGCAAATGAACCTAGTGATATGCAGTTCAAAAAGAATCCTCTATTGACTTACGCTGGCCCAAAACCCCCACCAGCTCGATCACCAATATACATTCCTGTTGGAGGAATGGCAGCAGATTCTGTAGCCGAGGAAAGCCAAAACTTAGAGGGACATAATGTTTTCCCAGACACAAACCAAAGAAATAAACTGACTGTAGTGGTAGGCAGACCAACAATGGAGAGTCCTCTTTTGGCTGGAGGAATTCCTATCAGTCCTGGACAAGTAATCACAGCAAACAGTGACGTCATCATTGGAAGGCCTGCTGTTCATGGACCGAGGCCTCCAGTTCTAGACTCTAAACCATACAGGAAAGATGACACACCTATTGGGATGAAACCTCCTCCACCGCCAAAACGCAAACCAAATTGGCCAATGAGAGATCATACTGGTCATTACATACCACTTGCTCATCACTCATCTAGAGATCCACCTCACCGTCAGTCTCTTCCTCGTGAGCCTCCATATAAGAATATCAAAGAACATCTTCAAAACTATGATACAATCAACTTCAATCCTGAGTTTTTCAAACATCCTGAAAACTTTAAGAAACATCCCTTGGCTAATAATAATAATAATAGACCATTCAATCATAATGAATTCTTTATTCCTCCACCACGAAAAGAACCGAGCAATGTTAACTACCAACAAACAAATAAGCCATATTATCCTCCTCAACAGAATATTCCAGTTTACAATAACATCCCCAATAACAATTTTGATGTTAGACCAACTGTTCACTCAGATACCGAAACATTCAATTCAATAAACAGCCAGAAAGATCATGTAGGTCCAATTCAGCAAGCACCAATCCTCTTACCAGACAATACTGACTTTGTAGATCAGTCTTCTGTCAATCCTCTTCTAGTCAACATTCAACCATCTCAAGTGGCAAACGTAATAATACCTCACGGTAGCTCTACAGCATTGATTTACAGTGGGGAGCATAGTCAAAAGGGTGAAATATTCAATGACCCTTCTCCGTATCCTGATGCAGTAGTAGACCATGTGGTTGATGCCTTGAGTACTTCAAGACCTGCTCCAGAGGGAGAAGGCATAACACACGAGGCTAGAGTACCAATAAATACCAACAATCTGGATGTGCCAGTTGCACCTCATGGGATCAATGTTGCTGCTGGAAATCAACAAGTATTCAAACCTGACCAACAAAATCATCAAGCACATCGTCATGACCAAAATGAAAGAAGACCTATACCGATAAACACTAATAATAAAATTGTTAATCAAGACTATTACTTTACTGATGTTACCAATCAAGGCCAGGACTATGCTCCAGGTCTAGGAGAGTACTTAAAACCACCACCTCCGCCTCCGACTCACGGAAGACCTAGTGAAGATGAATATGTGTTCGGAGAAGAGCCAGATGACCAAGATGGTGGAGAAGTAATCCAAGAGTCCAACCCAAGACCACTGAGACCGGGTCAACTTCCCCCAGAGTTGTCATCTCATCCATCAACGAGTATGCCTATAGATCCAATCGATGATGATAGGAAAACCAACTCTGAATATTATACTAACTATAAAAACAGACCAGATAGATTAGCAAGGCCTGAAGGAGATATTAACTTTTCAGTCGTAAACTCAAAACCGGTTCAGCTTGATGGTCTTTCAAGTATCAACAATCAAGCTCCTATCATCAATGGGCGACCTGGTGTGAATCAGTTTACTGACAAATCCCAAGCAACACTAGCCGTTGGCTCCCCAACAAAACTTAAACCCGATGGATCACTGGTGTTTCCACAAGAAGAAAAGGGAACCATAAATTCAAATGACAGACCGGTCAGTGGTAATTTCCTAAACCCAGCCCTATTTGCTGCTATTGGCATTGGGAATCATCATGAAGAAAAACCAATGGTGGTGGAACCAGTTTACTATGAGAATAAGAAGCAACCAAAACCGGTGCGTGATAACACAGTGGAAACCATGAATCTAGATGAGAAACTACCACTTCCACCTATGTTTGAAACACCACCACCACCTCAGAACCCTGGACAAGTTGAATCCATGATTCAAGGTGACATTCCAAGGCCATTTAGTTCTCCAAGTCCATCTCAGAGTCAGTTTGATAGAACTTCTCAACAGGATGACTCAGTCCTTGGACTCTCGCCTCCTCCTCCACAACACATGTATACAGTTCATGAAGACACATCACCTCGACCTGTTCTTACTCTTGGAAATCCTCTAAGAAGGCCAATACTTCCTCAAAGAAAACCAAAGCCACCTCCTCCTTACAAGTTTGAAATCCCTCACCTTCAACCTAACCAAGAACCACCACGATCGACGTTGCCACCAAAACTTGAACCACCTATGCTTCCTGAAACATTGTCACCTCCACCATCGAAACCCGAGGAAGACTACTTCCTCAAAGCGGTGCAAAAAAGACCTACATCAAACGAAAATACAGAGCCACAACAGCAGTGGAATCCGCAAAGTGATTCAAATACTATAATAGTTCCACAACAAGACTCTATCAATCCAGTACTAAAAGGGGTGTTGACTGTGGAAGAACATTCTCAACAGCCCGAGGTAATCACTGCTGATTCCAAGGTTGTACTGACAAACGTCATTAACGGTCACCGACTGAAGCCAGAAGGAAACATTAAAATCACTGGATCACAGCCTTCACTACAAACAGTTGTTGTGGGTAAGCCTGTACCAGTACCTGTAACAGATATGATGCCAGAAATTATAATTAAACCAACAGCTGTTGAAACAACAAACATCTCGGCGGATTGGAAAGACGGATTTGTTGTGGGCTCTGAAACAATCTTAGATGAAAATCATCATTTTGCCACTCCAGTCAAGGATGATTCAAGACCAAGCATTAGTAAGAATAAGCCATCATCTGTATTGGTTACAACTGGGGTTACAACTATCTTTGGTAATCTTTTCACAAGACCAACAATGACAACAAAAGTAATCAAGCCAACTAAGACGAGTCAAAGTCACCATTCTGTGATAAGCGTAGTAGTCGAACCACGAGAAAATCAAACAAAGTCTAGTGGCAAAGTGGAAAATGTTAAAGAAAACAAAGATCACCACAAAATAGTGTTGACAGTTGAGGGTCTTGAAGATGAACTGGAAGAATCTGATGGTATAGTGACAGCTCCACCTCCATCAACATTTGTTGTTACTCACACTCAAACAACAACTGTAACCGCAACAGAAACAACTGTGGTGCACAGTAAGGGTCAAGAACCATCGACACATACCTTGGTTGTAACTAAAACTCAAACTTCAACGCTTCTTGACACAGTGACGGAAGTACACACATTGGTGAAACAAACAAGCATCTTATCAACAGTAACAACAACGATACCTCAAGCTACCTCGACTGTGTACACTGGCACTGTTGAAACCGAAGAGTATCCCAAAGTTTATCCTAAAGGTGATGTAGAAGTGGTTAAACATGAACCTGAGGATAGGCATGAAGATAAGCCAGCACATGATCCTCATGATAACGAGTCAATATTTGTGGTAATGACTGACAAAAAGTCTGGTATGGGAGATATCCACACTGTGCCAATCCCAGACAACAGACCACCTCCTGAGATCCAGGTTCCAGACGAGGCAAATGAGATTAGCCCAAATGTTCTGCTTGGAAACGTGTTCACCCACCATTCATCAGACTCTGAATGCAGACCAGAGTGCAAGGCATCAAGGAATGAGCTTTGCCAAAAGATTGACAACGTGATGCGTTGTGTCTGCCGTCCAGGATTTGCTAGAATGTTCCCAGACAGACCTTGCAAACGTAAGTACCTATACATTTTAAAATATGATAACTCTACCTGTTCTTTTTTAGCTCTGTTTTTTAAGTCATGTCTAAAACATTTCTAATAGCTGTTTCTCAATCACACCTATGGCGATAAAAGGTTAAGTTATTTTGCCTCTGTAGTTGGTTCTGACAGTATAAAATGTTGGTTCTCCACATTCTACTTTATAACTATAGGAAAGCTTTAGTTAAATTAATTCCAGCTTCTACTGTAAGGTAAAAATTTTTTTTACTTACATTGCAATTCTATTTTAATAGTATTTTAGCATAAAAAAATGTTGATATTAATTGATCAGAGGAAAAGCAAGCTAAATATGTTCGAATAAGATAACTACTTTCTATGCACATTATGAAACACATCAGCACATCAAAGCATTAGCATCACTTTTAGAAGCATGACAAATTCTACATGAATAACGTTTTTCAAAGTTTTTTGTGAAAATTCCAAGATTAGTCGAAACAGTGTCATGAGGGTGAACATTTTCTAAATATTTAAATTTAACAAATAAGCCAAAATGTTTGGGTTTTTTCAGCAACTTACACGTACACCATGAGGTTGGTTCTGGACCGATATAGCAAGAATCATATCAGATATGAAGGTCCCTTGGAGGATCCAACCTCTGGACCCTACCAACGTCTTGTGGACGCCACAAGGGAAGGTCTGGACCGGATGGTGATGCAGTCAGACTTAAGAGACATATACCACGGAGTTGAAGTCAGAGGTTTTGAGCCTGCTAGAGAGCCTGACAATGCTGTTGTTAGATTTTATGTTCAGGTACTAATACCTTAGATCTTTGTAGATATTATTGTGAATTTTCAAATTGAAATGATTATGTTATTAATTTAGTCCTTGCAGTATCCTTTAAGATATCAAACACTTAAAAGACTTATGTTTATTGTTGTCTAGTATGCATTAATGTACGAGTAAGAAGAAGTAACATATAACAGGTTTTTCACTCTTTTCCAGTTGTCTGACAACACGGAAGAAACAAGACTGCAAGATGTTCTACGCAAATCTTTGAGGAGTAACAATTACAGTCTTGGAGGCACAGAAGTTTACGCAGCCAAGGAACAAATTCAGTATTTGCTCGCTGAAGGTAAAAACAAATTAAATTTATTTGGATCAATTTTCCTCTTATATGAAATAGGGAAATGATGTTTGACGTGAAAATATTCATAACAATTCATATTACAAAATTCACTATCAGTATGTAAACTCATTGAATATAAACCCTACTCCATAAGACCTAAAAAGTACCCAAACCCAAAGTGCTATGAATATGAAATAGTTATTTTTGTAACTAGTTTGCTAAGTGGCACTTTGCTGCACACGTGAGAATTGTTTACGCACAAGCTGTAGGCGAGTGTGAACAGTTTCTCGAGTGCAGCAAAGGCAGTTTGCACTCGTGTTACACATTATATTTTTCCAACATTTACTTTAAAGTATATTAGTCTTTGAAACACTGTACAACACGTTTTTAGGTTAGGTTAAATCCAAACATTGAAATGGGAAACGCTGCTCCAGCTGATCGTAGTCGCAGTATCTTTAAGTGTTTCTAAGCGTAAACGGTTTACGTGCATAATAACGTTTTGTGTTGTTTGGTTGGAATACTGGTGTGGGACGAAGTAAAAAGTGTGCAACAAAGTAAAAAGTGTGCGGCAAAGTAAGTAAATGCAGCAATTAGTTGCTTTCTGTATTATAATCTGTGCCAGGAAGCCCACTTTGTCGGGTGACTGTAGGAAAAGGTAGTTTAAACGTTAAAATGTAATTTAAAAAAAAATTACAAAATAACATTTACTGAGATAATAAAGAGTACTAAAACAATGTTAATACCATTAATTATTTAAGTAAATGGTAAAAAAAAACTTTCACTATAATTACCGTAATGTTAGGAATAGCACAGCTCAGTAATCCAACAGAAATAAAAACAGTTATTAATTCTTGCTTGGACGGGTTCTGCTAATGAGACTTTCCCCTCTGAATCTGATGCCTCCCTTCCACCTCACCCTCACCCCTCTACAAAGCTTCTCCTCTCTTCCTCGACACTTTGAACGTTTTAGTTGCTTTCATTTAAGCTATATACATTTCAATAGCTTGATCACTCAAAAGTATAAAACTGAAAAAAATAATAAGAGCCATATAATTGTAACTAAATTCATATTACATATGGATGTATCCAAATGGGTGAATGAAAGAATACTTTCAGTTTGTGTTTAGTTTAAGTATATTGCCTATCTCCCATAGTTCTCTTATTTCAGGATGACACCTATAATGAAGCATAGTATGGAACAAAGTTTGTTTTTCCACAGTTCAATAAAATTATTCTAGTCTAAATAGTTTGACAGTTTGTATAACAAATTAACTTACCTGTTTTAGATTTTGATGAGTGTACGGACACCAAGTTCCATGACTGTTCGGAGGACGCTCAATGCTTTAACTTGCGGGGAACTTACACTTGTAGCTGCAAAGAAGGCTTCTCAGATCTGTCTCCGAACACTCAATATCCGGGCCGACTTTGCTCAGGTTCCTAAAAGATCATTTCATATATTAATTTTGTTTTTTGTAAAAACTTTTTTGATAATTTGTTCTAGTAATATAGACTTAAATAGTGATATTGATATCCTAAAAGACAGTAAGAAATTCTCTAATAAGTGTTCTATATCTTATTTCTACAACTGTTTAATTAATGATGATGCAGGTAATTATACAACACAACAATGCTTTAGTGATAACAAATTTAAATTAGAAATGGACTTACAAGTGTTTGAGTAAATATTTCTGTTATTTCATATGCCCTACCTCAAGCAATGCTGCGAAAATAATCATACAATTTCAAAAATAAATTTTTAGAAAAATTTAGTTTTGAATGTAATGTTGTAGTTATAATTCCCATAATTTTTATAAAAGAAAAAAATAATCAACAGAAGTAACAAAATATTGAAGAACAAATACAAAAGCTCTACTTTGAATATTCTAAATGTTGAGTTCCCATGTTCAAAATTTACTCTGAAGATCGGAGTACTACAAAGAATTAAAATTACTGATACGCATTTCACTCCATGACATCTATAATATTTCATTGTTTACCATTCAACAGCTGAGCAGATTGGTTGCGAGAGGTGTAACTATCACGGGACGTGCTACTCACGGAGTGACGAAGAAATGGTGTGTGAGTGCTTCCAGTGGTATGGTGGCGCCAACTGTCAGATCAACCTTAAAGGTAGAATTTTTCTACAGTATTGTAGAGAGAGGAAAAATAGTATTTGCCTGCCATTGGGATCAGATCAACCTTTAGGATAGATTTTTTCTAAAATGTTTATTTTATTAAGGGAGGTGATTTAAAAGATGCAATATTACTTGCCATTTCCCAGTAAGGCAGTCAACACAAATCTTAATAGTAAACACCAATCTGTGATGGATTTCAATAGAAAATGTAATTTTAAAACATCTTTAGTCATTGATATATTTATTGTTAACCTACCAATTTAGGAGTATCAGCTGTGAACGTTCAATATTATTGGAGAAGAAATACATGAGCTAAAGCTTACGGGAGGTTATTAGTTTTAAAATGGTTTAAAATATTTGGAAGAATAAGATTTGTAATGTTGTATGTCCAACATAACTACCTACCTTAAATATTTTAAAACTTGCATAAATATAAAAAAAAATCTTTAACACTTGCAACCAGTTTCAAACATTTTCAGTGTAAAAACTCTACATTTTAAAAATGTATTTAATAACTAATAAGAAACATTTATTTTCCACAGTGCTACTTCTAGTCCTGGTAACAGTAGGGGTGTGCCTGGTGGTGCTGTTGGTGGTATGTTGTGTTCTTGCGTGTATGAAACGTAGAGAGGCCCCTGTCAGGACAAGTGGCGGGGGGTTCCGGCGGTACCGTAGTCAACCCGGTACGGGGGACAAGCGGGCCATGATCAGTCCCATGGGCGACACCAGCAGTGAGACAAGCGTGGAGGCAACGCCCCCAGCATATATCAAACAGGTCAGCTCATCACATTTTGACATCCAATAAACAATTTACATTAGAAAAATTAGATCAGATTCAGAATTATTTCTTAACTCGAGATACAGAAATGTTCATGGCAAGAGTCCATAACCAAAATAAAGTAATATCAAACCGTCGCTCTTGTGACCGTGATGGTTAAACGAATAGGGGGATAGAAGAAATTCTGTTAAAAACACATACAGTAAGTTGATTTAAAAGGTTTTGGAAGAAATTAAACCCTGTACAAGTAAATAGTATAACATTTATATTTAGATTACTTACATGAAAGTACATATACAGGTTGTAGAGGGGTACTTATACAGAACTGATATTTTGTATGTTGGACTTGTTCAATGTTTGTACAGTGAAATAAAACCACATTAAAAAACAATCTAAGTACTGTAGCGAGGTGACGGATAACAGAAAGTGATACGGTTAAAGGGTGACTGTTAGTGGAGGTTTTACTGTAACCAAATAAAATGAATAAGTTAAGATATAATTGTAGAGTTACTTTCCTTATTACGATTGTTCTGTTGTAGAATAAGGAAAAAGAAATATAAACACCTCACAAAACTATGTTTACGCTTTGAAAGTTTTTTAACTCTACTGTCTAGGGGGATGAAATTCGCCTCTCGTTCATCCCTAAAAGATGAAGCATGAATGATTATGGATGGAGAGGGTTTGGTTCTAGTACCTAAACTCATATAAATCACTGTGATCAGTGGTGGTCTGTAAAACTAACTGTTTTGAAACTGTAAATTAAAAAGTAATTTTCAATCCAACACAGCTGCATTTTACAAGGTAATTGAGGATATCAGTCAGTGTGTAGGAAATAACCAACTTCAATAACAAAGGGCTGGCACAGTTCTGTCTGTAGGCGTAACAATTAAAGTACAGTTTGTGATCAGCTCAAAGAAACATCAGTTGGTGGAGTGAGCTCTGTAACGAGCGGCTGCAAATAAATGTTCTGTAAACATTCCGTCCCTCCTCAGTGAAAATTATTTCATATCGATCCTAAATACTTGTAAACTTTTAACTAGAATGCAAATGAATAATTATTTAATATTGATTTTAACATTTTACTCTAAGATATTACTCTCTCAGTACTATTTTTGAGATTTATTTGTGTAAAATAATTTATCCAAACAAACAGGGGTTTGAGGTAAAGGAAAATTTAAGTTTTTGATTATAAGTGGGAATATACTATGTACATATAAATAAATTGAATAAAAAACTCTGATAAAGTAGAAAACGCATGTAGTCACAAAATTGTAAAAAATGTGAATTATAAAGTACATTTGATAATGTTGTTATTTTCAAATTGTTTGCTTTAACTTTTATACAGCTTAAGAAATCAGTTTCTTTGTTAAAAATTTCCTCACAGAATATAAATTCAATCAAGAACAATAAAGTACTGCTTTATTTTAATAAAAATCTAAACAAACGGTCTTTTTATTTCTACTTCAAACAATCATTTTCAACTGACTTGATACTTATTTTCGCTTATTATCTTTTTAAAATTTCCTTCCAGAAAATTATTCAAATAAAACAATGAGAAAACATGGTTTACACACCAATCTACAATTTATCTGCTATTATTTTATCATTTGATAATTTTTGGTTTATGAAACTATTTGTCCATTTATAAAATTTTATATGTGTTAGGTATGTTTAAAAACCTTTAGAAACTTTAACATTCATAACTAGAATACAAAAAGATGCAATTTAGTAACAACCACACTCGGCTTGAACATTTAAAAGATTAATTATCCATAGAGCGCTTCAAGTAGATGACTCTTTCTTGTGTATAAGGTCCCTGTTGGGGAAAGTGAAGAATAGTGAATAGTGAATGAAGGTATGAATACTGTGATTGTATGAAAGAGTAGATGGGCTGCATCATCAACACAAGTACAACAATTGTCTTGATATTCTCCACCGCGAACTAACAAAGCACCAAGCATCACATTTACCTCCTGTTTTCTTTCATCCCTCAAATAATACTTCATATTTATATCTGGTATTCACACTCCCGGAGACATGGTTCAAAGGATTTCTTTGTGCATGTTCTACCTCTGGAACATAAGTGTAATTGAGTTAGTTATTAGTAAATAGAGTTCAGCCAATTACAATAGTTGGATGTGAATAGGTTTTTAATTATTTTGTTGCCACCAATCTATGTAATTAAAAAATCAAGTAATTTGTTTATTTATTTAATATTGTTACTTTTCAACTTATACAGGGTGAGTTTTAATTGTCCCCCCCCCCAACTTTTTTCTACATTTTTTCAAATATCAATCCCAGACCACTTCCAAACATTGTTGGGTAGTAAGTACTTCATTTTGACAAGGTGGTCATTTCTGGCCGCCATCTTGGATCCGCCATATTGGATGCAAAATTGTTTTTTCAAATGTAAATGTGGGGTTGTGACCCATTATTTCGAACTAGATTTTTACCCTTATTACAATGCCGCAAACTGTTTTTAAAAATCTTGATTCATTCTAAAGTTATGAGGGCTTTTTAAAACTTTATTTTTAGCCCATTTTAACATTGTGCATTTACAAACTAAGACCATAATCTCAAAATAGTGCTAGATAAAGATAAGTATACACTACCAGTAATTGTCGACCTATTTTCACTTGGTTATGACTGATGTATTTTTTCGGCCGCCATCTTGGATCCGCCATTTTGAAATGTGATAAATTATTTTAAATATGAAGGGGGTGTTGTGACCCATCATTTCGAACTACTTTTTTAAGCTAAACTCAATGCCGCAATTCATTTTTTGTTATCAAGTTTTATTTATGAAATATTGCAATTTTTTTGTAATAAATGTCAATATTTAAAAATCAAAAAATGAAAATGAAAAACGGATCATGGAATTAAGTTCAGCTTAAAAAAGTAGTTCGAAATGATGGGTCACAACACCCCCTTCATATTTAAAATAATTTATCACATTTCAAAATGGCGGATCCAAGATGGCGGCCGAAAAAAATACATCAGTCATAACCAAGTGAAAATAGGTCGACAATTACTGGTAGTGTATACTTATCTTTATCTAGCACTATTTTGAGATTATGGTCTTAGTTTGTAAATGCACAATGTTAAAATGGGCTAAAAATAAAGTTTTAAAAAGCCCTCATAACTTTAGAATGAATCAAGATTTTTTTAAACAGTTTGCGGCATTGTAATTAGGGTAAAAATCTAGTTCGAAATAATGGGTCACAACCCCACATTTACATTTGAAAAAACAATTTTGCATCCAATATGGCGGATCCAAGATGGCGGCCGGAAATGACCACCTTGTCAAAATGAAGTACTTACTACCCAACAATGTTTGGAAGTGGTCTGGGATTGATATTTGAAAAATGTAGAAAAAAGTTGGGGGGGGGGACAATTAAAACTCACCCTGTATGGTGAAATTCTATTGGAAATAAGTGAGATAGTTTGTCATACAGTATTGGATTTTAAATTTGTGTGGATTTGTTATCTATACTAATGTGAAAAATTAATTAAAATTAATTTTGTGGTTGCCTGTCTTCTTGAGTAGGTATGATTTTTGTGTCACCCTATGCATTTCGCCAGCTTGTGTTGCATTTTCAGGTTTCTTGTTAAGTTATCTTCTAATTACGGTACCACTATAATCTATATTTACAAAAATACGGCGGGAGGTCTTTCTTCTTCTCTTTTAGTCCATAGTATATTCTTTACAGAAGAAATAGATAAAACCCAGAAATATCGATAGACAGTGAAAAGTGTGCAATTTTTAGTGTCAATAGCATGTTAATCATATTTTCTTTGTTGGCAGTAGGGTAGGTAATAGTATTTTCCCAACAAATATATATAGATTTTTTTCACATATAGTTTAAGGAAATGAGCTGGTAGAGAGTAGTTTAAATAATTCTAGGTAGTGAAGTTTGGTAAGAAGCAACTAATGGTAGCATAGAACCACCTCAAGGAAATAGCATAGAAAATGGGGACGATCATCATAAAAAAAACTGACACATCTGGCTCAAAAGCTAGTCTGAAAACCACACATATCTTTGAATATCAAGATAAGACAAGCAGTTTTACGTTAAAGTTGTAGCAAGTTTTATTATGAAAACATCCTGGTTGAGTTGAGCCAACAGAATGTGCTGAAGTCAATTTACAGATTTCTGTCTCATTAAAAACATTCTAACCAAGTTGAGTCCAAACTAGGGATCATTTCCTACTACTAGAATGTCAAATATTATTGAATATTACCAAATCATCAAAAAACTAATAAATTACTATTTAAAAGCTGCTCACTCTGTAAATGGCTCATTTAACTATTCTATTTGACATACATAGGATGTCTACACTCCTATTGTGTGTGATGTCAATAGCTATGTCCACACTCGTGCACTTTTGTGTGCGCTAAGCGCATTTTACGCATGCCCTGACACTGTAGGACGCAAGTGACGCATGCGTCAAGGCATGCCCGAAATGAGCTCTATTCCATAGAGCACAGCGTAACGCAAGACGATCCACTAGCCCTTGATTTCTAAGCGTTTCAACTGACAACTGGTTTACATATTTGACAAGTCTTCCGTGTTGTAGTTGTTTAAGCATATTGAATAACTAAGAAACCTCAGAATTCATAGAAGATTATCGCTCTCATTTATGTTAGTAAGACATACGGACTAATAAAAAAGTAAAAATAAAAATAAATTAAACTAATTGAGATGATATTAAATCAATAAATAAATAAAATAAAATAACGAATTTTGAGTTTTATAGTACTTCTTCATCTACATTATACGCCATGATTTCTTACTCTTTGGAACTTTTATTAACACTAAATAGGCCTCACCATCCCTCCTATCAGAATAGCCGTCTTCATCCAATTAGGGAAAGGTATCTAGAAAGTGAGGAAGGTGACGCATGAGTGTGGACAGCTAAAACGCATGACTCAAGGGGAGTGCAATACCGCTTGCGTTGATGCATGTTGAATTGAATGTTGTATTTAAAGCTGAAAAGCACATTGAAATTGAAAGCGCACAAGTGTGGACATAGCTATTGATAAAATGTATTAAAATGTCAGCATTTTTAACCTTTCGTATTTGCTAATTTCGTTCTGCTGCAGGCGACCATGTCAGCCCAGCGACAGAAGGTGCTAAGGAAGGCTAAGGGCCCAGCGCCAGCTCCTCTGCATGTGCCGATGCCTGTGGGCTCCATGGAGCAGAGGGACAGATCCCTAACTGTCATGATCCCTCGGGCCAAGTACAGGCCTGCTCCATCCCAGCCATCCAACACTCTGCTCACTATGAGTACCTTCGGACCCTCTGAGCAGAAGTTACTCAACTACCTCAGTCCTGACACCCCTGGACGCAATACTCCCGACAAACAGGTTGGTAACAAGTTGTATTTGGCAGTATGACAGCTTGTGGTTATAGTGTTCGCCTGACAATGATCACAGAGAAGTAACGTATAAAGGAAGTACGTTTATGGGACGACTGTGCGATTTCAGCTCTATATCTTGTGTTAGAAATACACCTGTGACAAGCAAGGGAAGAGCCTAGCTGAACGGTGAGCACTATGCGGAAATTCCTATCGCACAGGAAACAGGGTCTTCGTCCACTATGAGGGTATAGTACATGAGAGCAAGTGGAGCGGTGTTTGACTTTGCCCTAAACACCAGAAAGTGTTAGACACAACTTAAGTTTACCATTAAATGTTTCCTCTGTTCCTTACCTCTCTGTTTAATGATAACGCCACTAAGATTTGATTGTGAGAAAAGTCAGTGCTGGTAGATTTACCAAAATATCAAATCATGCAGTAATAAAACGTGTGCATCTTACAGCAAAGACACAAAAACACCAACAAAACATGTAGACTTCATGTTATTTTTTTCACTTAAAAAAAAAATGTTATTATCTATTGTAGGATTATCACAGAGTTCCTAGAAGTAAAGAAAATGATGATGTAATATGCTTCATAAAATCATACAACATATTTCTAAATCCAAATATTTACTCAGAAGAATAAATCTTGACATGAATCAAATTAAAATAAACTAAACTTTACTTTTTATTAGCACAGTTGCTCCAAATATGACCACATGTGGGACATAGTTTACATAGGTCCGACATTAAAATTTAATCCGAAACACTGAAAAGTGAAAAGTTTTTCCAAGAAACACATATTATACCTTATTCCTGTTCATGGTTCTTTGACAATTTCAATCCATGCTTTACATTTATATTCATTGACAAGAGAACTTTTTTATGTTCAGGGTTCAAGAAACACAAGCCGAAAACCAAGTAATTCTACGACTCAGTCTGAACAGCTTCGATCACGAAAATCTTCGTCTCAGCCTGCTGCTCCGAGAAAACCCTCTACAGGTAAGAAGAATTATTGTGTATTCCTAGAAGGCCAAAAAAAATTACATGCAAATTAGACAGGTCTCATGTCACAAACTCCTTACCAAGAATGAATTAAGAGACTGTTTGCCTCACGTAAATAATTAGGACGTCATAGCCACACACAAATAGATAGCCCTACACCAATAATTAGGGCCAAAAGGGACTGTCCTTCACTGGGCCCTCGGCCATTAATGTGTTGCAATTAATTGGTCTGTAGGATTTTGTGGTTCAGCTTTTAAACTATTGTAGTCATCAACTATTCAGCATTCTATTGTGCCAATTACAAAACATTTGTAAGCATAAACCCTACAGAGGCCCTTTAATATTTTTACAGTGGAAATGTATCTATTGGATAAGTAGTGAATATTAATTATCAGAAGTGTAGCATGATTGTGATTTCCATATTATTGCAGGAGCTCTAGTCTCAGCTGGCTTCGAGGTGTCAGCAACGGTCGGTCGAACAAAAGAACTGGACGAGGCTTTCCTCGAACCTCACACTGACCTAAGTCAGCCTCAGTTCAACACCATACGAACTGCAGAGAGGTAAAAAAACTTTTGAATGTGATTGGATCTTAGTAAGCTTAAAAAAGTTCAACCTTATGATCAATCGTCTATAAGGATGAGCCTTAACCTGGCAGAATCCCAAAAGTTAAAATTATGGCTGTTGAATTTTAACATTATCATTAGGAATTGGATTGGCATTCAAATTTCTACCTCCTTTCATTATTTCCTAGTTTCTTGTATACTTATAAATACTAACTTCAATAGTTTTAACAAAGTTTGAATTTACTTCAAAGATATCAGGGCTGGAAAAGGATACTTTTGCAGGAGGCACAACATAATTTGGGAGTAGTCATTACCTTTTTTCAGGTCTACAGAAGGAGATATAGCTGTGCTTGTGGTTGATGGCTAAGAAGTTAAGAGATTATAGTGCTCGCCTTTAAAAGTGGAATGTGCTGGTTCGAGCTTGAGAAAGAGACATTTTTATGATAAAAATGTCGTTGGTAAAAAATTAAAACAATTTGGTGTTACCTATAAAATTTCAAGAGTACCGTACATGTTAGGGCTCACAACGCACACGAATGTGAGGAGGTGTGTGTTTTTGGTGCTTTAATGAAAACACCGAAGAAATCTATTCAAAGAGAGTTTGTAAGAAACTATTTATTGCTATGAATTATTAATGTTTTTAAAACTTAGGGTAAAATTGTTTCGCAGCATCTGTACACCTTTGAGTTACCAAGTTCATTGCATTGAAAGAATTTAAAATATTTTGTTCTCCAGACAAAACGTTCCTTTAGTAGAGATACTATTGAATAAAACATAGAATATGGAACCAATAATTTTTCCAGGTAAGAGTTATACCATAAAAGCATATGTTGGGGTATAAGACTAAGGCGTTGGTGCTTACTTATCTATTTTTTCAGCTGCATTATTGTGGACATTCCACCCCCTCCCACCTTAGAGGCAGAACTAGAAGACATCATCACTAAAGTTGATCGACTGTAAGACGAAATTCTTCAACTACTATCTCTGTTTTCATATCTTTCTACTTACCATTCTTACTTCTCTTTGCTCTGTTATTTGGTACATATGGTTAACACTGCATGTAAAGTAAACTAAACTAATGTTTGGACAATACAAGACCCACTGTAGTAATTTAAAAATTTTACTGGTAAATATTTTATACATGTGGCATTGAAAGTACGTGTATGAACCCACCTACTGAAGAACATATTTTAGGTTCAAGCTTTAACTTTCTTTACCAAACTTCATAATGATTTTATTGGTTTATAACAAATCTAATCAGTTATTTCCAAAATTTATAATCTCTCCTCATAGACGGAAAAAAGAGTATAACATGAACTGAAGAACTTTTAAGCCCAAAGTTAAAACCAGAACGAATATAGGCTATATTAAAAATATTTACTATACAGTTTGTGCTCCATCAATATAAACGTTGGGTCAAGTATTGTGCAAAATATTTCTTTCTAGCTTATGAGTTTCCAAATACTCTAATTCTAAAATAAAGTACTTAGGATCTTTATAACTAGTGTAGACTTTTACATTTCGTTGTACTAACAATTTCAATATTTGGATTAAAGTTATGCCCTAGACCATTTCTAGCAAAATTGCAATTTAGTGACAACTATAAAAATGTGATATTTTTTATTGAACTTTGAAATAAAAATCATAGGAAGTGAAACAAAATTTTAGCAAATAGCGAAATCGGTATATTTCTTAATTCTTGATACTCGAGAATGGTTAATTCTATTACTGTACAAAGAAAGTTCATCAACTGGTTTTCTTAACATCAAATATATTATTTTGGTAAAAATTAAGTTTAATTTTCTTATTTATTCATCCAATTATATTAAATTAATTAATCGTTCAGCATCATTAAAAAAACTTTTAGTATTATAGACATATAGTAAATAAAAAATATCCAGTGTTTCTCAATCAGAGGTTTAAAAAAAATGTGAAATGATTTTTGCCATCTGAAATTAATAACAAGTGTTTTGAAGAAATGTCCTATACATGAAAGAAATATTGTTATGTCCTGAAAATCATAAAAAAACAGTAAACTGGAGATTTAGTTTCTCATAAACAGGATATTTGGAAATAGGAATGTGTTAGAATAAGCTTCTTTCTTCTTTTACAATACCAAGTTTATCCTACATAAATGGTGCCTCGTGTTTTCCTTGATATTCCTGTGTACATCTTTTACTGTCCACCCTCTCATTAAAAATTGAAATTATAAGCTTGACACACAAAACATAGATTTACAGCAGTGAAGATTTAATCTTTGGAACTGGATCAGGCTTAGTTCCTTGGTTATCTTTCCTAATTATGGTTTTGTATTTTGTTTGTTAAACTGTTTGGAAATGGTGTCAACTTTAAATGTTACTTTTCAACTAGCTATGATGTGCTCACTGCTTTAATCTTTGCACTGAGAGACTAAAAAAATATTACTTCACTATTACATATAATTTACCAACTTAATAGAATCCTTTGAAAGTATGTCCTTTTTGGGTTCACACACTGTAAAAAGTTCATAAGTTTATATAAGTATTGATTTTAGGACGGTTTCCGAGGCACGAAGCTATGATGAGACAACAATTCATCCTCCGACAAAAAGTCTTCATCGCGATTACGATTCAAAACGACTTTCCACGAGCTCTCATCGCAACAACGATGTAAGTAGAGTGTTCATAAGCTAAAAGAATATTTACAATTCTCAGTTCATTTAGTTTAGAACTGCCACCAGATTTGGTTGTTTTAAAATCAACTTAGGAAGTACTATAAGGGGTTTAAATATATTAAAATACTTGGAGTAATACCTTTGTAGTAGGTATACCTAAATTATCGGTACTCCAAAGGTATTCAATACACTTATACTATATCTTGGCTATCCATCTTGAAAAATAAAACTTTGAAAGACATGAAGTAAAATTAGAACTGTGCAGACCCAATTATCCAACTCTTCCAGATTGTCAGGCCTTGCCGATCTGCAAAAGTTACACATTATTTTAACCAGCCCAGAACACTTACTCCATTATGCGAACTTCGAACCTCACTTGGAAATACAGCGTTTTCCAGTTTTAGCTCAATGATATGTTCTACTTTTTATCTCTTTACTTGCTGTATATGCAGTAATATACGTTATTATGATGGACATTAAAACACCTAACAATACTGGTATGAAATTAACTTTGTCACTGCTGCTTATACAGTGAGTATCCCTGTTAAGCATATAAATTGAACATGCTGTGCAAGATTGAGTTGTTAGTTGTGCAAGTTTAAGTGTGTACTGTTTTGTCTAGTACAAATGTCATCAGAGTAAAAGGAATCTCAAACTATGATAAAAGTATTGACGTAGGCTACTGAGTTAGTGAAAGGAAAACCACAAAAGACCTTTTAAATCTACCATTGTTCTTAATTCTTAAATTACCTTAAGCCATAAAATAACATGACATTTTTTGCAGGAGGGCCATACTATGGTGGAAAGAGATATCGGCTCAACGTTTATGATGCCACAAACACAGCTTTTTAAAACAGATCGAGTAAGTTTGTTATAATTTGAATAGAATAACATTTTTGATTCACTTAAACGGCATGGATAATCAACAACACATTTACACGAAGAAAATATAGTTCCTTTCTGCTGTGATTTTTTTATATGTAAGGCTTGACATTGAAAGGAAATCCATATCTCTGAACCAGTAATATACTTCATAATTGTTCATTGAGTCAATAAAGTCATGTTTATATTGAATTGTTACATCATACTATTCATTTTTAACTTATTTTACATATGTTTTCATAGCAAGGAAGCATTAAAATATTGTATTTCTTAAATCAAAAATTGGAATTGATCAAAAATGCATTTGGTGCTGATGTTGAAGCCAACTTTATCTTTTTGTTATTTTTTTATTTCCTGACAGTTAAAATTCTTATAAAGTTGATATTGATGATTATTGTGTGTTCATTTAAAATGTTGTATACATATAATTTTATGAAATATATTGCAGTTTGGCAATTCATTAAATGACTTGTATTTCAATTTTTACAGCAAGGAAGTGACATCTCAAACTTCGACTCACTATGAGAGATATTTCCCAGTAGTAACGTATTTGAGGTAAGCACTCAGGTTACCTTACAGTATTATAATAGATGGAATCAGCCTTAAAATAACTCTGAAGAATTAATTTTATGCAGCTCGAAGTAGTAATAAAACCTAGCGTCCTAGGATGTGAAGGTGGGAGATAAAATATATATATATATATATATATATATAACAGTATGTTGTGCTGGTCATGTACTTGTGAAGAGCAAGGAATAGCCATAGAGCGGCGATAAATTCCTATTGCACATGGCACAGTGTCTTCCTCCACCATGAGCATTGTAGTACATGAGGGAGAGGGGTGCTGTGCAGGACTTTGCCCTAGACACAAGCGACTAGTGCTAGACACCTCTTAAGTGTACCGTTGAATGTTTCCTCTGTACTTGATTTGATTTTATTACCTTAATTCTCTTTGCTTAGAAGTATGAAGTACTGTAGGATTTACAAATTACTGTCAAATGGCCATCGAGATAAAGTTAAAATAATGGGACCTGCATGAATGAGGGTTTACTCTAGTTGTTAATACTTATCCATCTTGGGATTTTACCTAAATAATTAGAAAATCTTGTTTCAGTGACACTCAATAACTCGTCTGATGTATTTATTAAAGGGACTTCACCTGTACAGACTCTGCCAGGCAACTCCATCCATTGTAAATAATATTTTAATTTAAGATAGAAAATATAGACACTTAATTTTGTATTTATTTTGTAAATTTTCATTGAGGACATTTACAAAGTTACCTCAAGGAAAAACTTTGTAGCTTGAATTTATCTTGTGGTCTTTATCATTATTTCAGACTTCTTAGAATAAAATAATTGACCTGAGACCGATATGTAAATCAAACTTTAATTGTTTTATTCAGGAGTCTTAGAGAACTGCATTTTATGGAATTGTATCTTATTGTAAAATATACATAGTTATTGGCCATTCTCTCATGCTTTGGGTACAATTTTTTTTTTATTACAGGTTTGCTAGTAAAAGCTAATGGTGTTTATAATATTTTCTATCACTACCAAATCATCAAAAATGAAAATTCTCACTTATTTCTATCTCTAACCAACTTAATATTTATATGTACAAGATAACAATGTCTGTCTGTGGACTTAGAAAATGCTTAATGTACAGCATGACAACTGAACTATTTGCTCAGGAGTTGACCATATCGGGATTAAACTCGAATGGTTAGCTCACATTAGAAACCTAAACTAACATTTCAAAGATCACATCAAATCTATCTAGTGACTTAACTTTTTTACATAAATTATAAGTATCTGTAAATAAATAGTAATTTATATTTTGTATATTCTAAGGTGCCGGTACGTTTGGTGCATTGTAAATATTACCTAATTATTTCTAATATACCAGGATACATCTGGATGTAAGTTGTTTGGTCTGAATCCCTTTTCTGTCCTCAGTTTTGAGATAGTGCCAAAACAAAATGCAAATCGTGTCATTGTAAAGTATGCTAGGGCGGATTTGAAAATGTTATAGTTCTTAATAGAACTGTTTGTTAATCATTTATATATTATTTTATATTAATAATTGTAAAACAGTACCAATGTTTATGTTACTTATAATTTTTAATACTGTGACATGATAAAATATATGTAGTCTTAATGAAAACTGTTTATAAATAAACCTAGAATGTTAATTGTTCTTTTTATTTATACCGAGTTGACAATGAATTATATTTAGTCCAAGCTTTTTGTGGTTCATGATCATTTATGTGTGAAACTTTATAATGAATGAAATATTTATTTAGTTTGAGGTTTGGAGGGGGTTTCCAAAAGTATTTAACATCCATGAGAAAGTACAGAGTTTAAAGCATACAACTTATAGACTTAAGTACCAAAAACACTTTTAATTTTATCCTGTAACTGTAAGGCCGGTGCCACACTATCACATTTAGCAGGATGCGGCTGGGCAGGATGCGTTTTTACCCCATTGACTTTGCCCTGTCACACTTGTCCTGTTCTACCGCAACAATCAAACGTCAAGTGAAAGCACGTGGGAGCATCACATGCAGTGCACTGTCCATAGCGACAACATTACGATGTCCAAAGTGAAATTTGTCTGTGCTCTTGAAGAAAGTGGTTTGTTGCAAAAAAATTATCATTGGCATTATTAGGCACACCCTTTTCATTGCAAAAATGATAGAGGTCAGGGCCGAACTTACCTATGGGCGGACGGTGCGAGCGCCCGGGGCCCCCTGGCACAGTAGTTTTCTTAATAAGTTCAACAATTAATTATGTGCTTACTAAATGTCCTCCCCCTTTTTTTCGTAGTTCAAAATTATTACAATCGTGGGAAACTATTGCGAATACCGGAAATTGCCGCGATCGCAAGAAATCATGACAGCCGTTGCCGGGATCGCGGGAAATCATCACAAATTTTGCCGCAATTGAAATACCATCCTAGAAAATGGCCGCGATCGCAAACAATTGTCAAGAGTATTGAGATTATGGTGGATGTTTCCGCAATCGCTTAAGACAATGACAACGTTAACTGCAATTCTAGCGTTGCCACGATCACGGGAAATTGTCACACATTTGGCCGTGATTTAAATATGATCTCAGATAATGGCTGCGATCGCAAAACATTGTCAAGAGTATTGAGATTATGGCCACAAATTACGCTGATATAAAAAAAAATAGTCACAGGATGTGAACAAATCGCTGGAGACGATCGTGGGTTTTGCCGTGAACAGGGTGTACGGTTAAAGCAAAGTGTGGTTGTTTTGATTTTATTATCTCATTTAATAACCCATAGAATAACAAATGTTGGATTTTATGTAAAAAGCCGGCTTTGATGTTTTATGGTCCTTATAATTCTAAACAAAGTAGTGCAACCCCCATTGCTGTAACAATTACGGTTCAAAAGTTATTGCAACTTTTGTTATTTTCCTTTATAAAATATCACAGTACTCCTACCGCCTACCTTTGATAAAGGTTGTTGACAAGCATGGGAGAAAGTATGTTACATGTGTTTAATTGAAGCCCCAATTAATTGATTCTTCTTTAATATCAAGCTTAAAAATTTTTGTTAATACTTCAACTATTTCCATGTTCTTATCAATAGATGTCCTAGTTTTGTGATTCTGATAATAAATATTCAGCATAACTGGATTGCTGATGTTGTGATATTTTAGATATTTGTTCTTAAATAATCTATTGAAATACCACAATGTATTAATACATTGATGATGTGGTTGCATACAAAATGACCTGATGAAGTTATAAAGAACTTATTTATTTATAAATAAGGTAATTATTTCATTTTATCAATAATATATTCCAACAATGAATTACAATATAAATAATAAAACAATTATTACTTTCATAGGTCTGAGATCCGGTTTAGGCTTATGTAATAATTATCTGAATACTTGACCCTTTAAACAACCATGAATTATTCAGGGAATTAATCATGTCTATTTTAATTCTAAATAAATCAATTACAAATTCATTTAAAAAACAACTACTGGTACTATTAGTGGTGCAATTAGACCTAAAGCTCAACATCCAAAGTGAAAGCTAACTTTTGACTCCAAACTGTTCAGTATACTCCTCGTATTGTGTGTTAAAAAGTTACACCATTTTGAACCTTGGGTTTGTGGTGGGAGGAGGGGTTAAAGTTGAAAAATTTGTGGTTTTGTGAAATATCTTGAAAACTATGTGGTTTAAAGCAAAATATGTAATTTACAAAAATATTCTATGATAAATTTCAAAGAAGAATAGTCCTCGTCTTAATATTTTTAAGGTCAACGGTTACAAAGGTATAAAAGGTTAAAAAAAGTCCCGGGATGGCTAAATATTTCAATAAGTAATAAAAATAGAGCAAAAAAAAATTTGAAAGAAAGACACTGCACATCAAAATTATTTAAAAACATTATACAGTGATACGCCACCTCCTCAGGGGGAAGGACCAGTAGGATTCAGAAAAAAAATCTTTAACCTAAGCATAGGTTGAATATGGACATTGATTTAAAGGTCTTTATTAGGAAAATACAATGCCACAAAACCAAACTTAAACGGACGAGGGAGTATAAAATGGCAGCCGTTGAAAGATTCAAAATGGCAAATTCAAGAAATCTGTCAACTGTTGTTGAGGTTGTCAATAATTCAACTTCCTTTTTAGCCAGACACCATTTATTTAACGTGTGCCCTCCTCACCAGCTAAGCCACACGTTATTAAGCTTAAAATGGATTGCACATGTACAGGATTCAAACTTCCGCATGTAGAAAGAACTCAGTGCTACACTGGTCAGTGCAACGCCTTAGCCAACTGAGCCACCATGCCACCGTCGGCAGAAAGCAACAAGTTCCGCTATAAGCACATAAGAACTTGCAGGTGAGATTCAACGAACTTAAGGTGGGTTACACACATGCATCTCACATGGTGCGACTAGAATGTTTGATGCCGGTAGCACAGTGCGAGATGCATACACGCATGGTCGTTGCTTGTGCTAGTAGGCTTTTTAGCGCTTAGTTCATTGGACAATTTTGATATCGTCATTGGTTGATGAAATGCTGTGGGGTGAAGAAAATATTGGACATCCCCTTATTGGTGCCAAAATGTTAAAAGTAGCCAATACATGATCAGACCTTGGAACATCCAGAGAAGTTCCAGAAGTTGTACTGCATGATTCCAGACAATTTCATAGTTCATCAAATACTTGACCTTCCAAAAGACCACTGTCCCAAAAGAATAGTAGAAAGCGTGATTTTTCTGTGTTAGGAGCGACTCTCTATTTTATCACAGTATGTAGTATATGAATGACAACGGATACATTAGAGTTTTTGAAATAGCCATACGCTGCATACGAGCTGCAAGATGCCAGTAGCACAGCGCCAGTCCCATATGTGTGTAAGCTCCATTTGATTAACACAGGTTGGTCTTTGTGCTGCAAGCTAGTAGTAAGAAAAATGCTAGTCACACCGTGCAAGATGCATCAGCATATGTGTGTAACCCGTCTAAATCCCAAGCTATACTTGAGCTTAGGTTTTAAAGTGTTAATATTCCAACTCTCCTCTAGTAGAGATTCAATAAGACTTTAAGGAGATGTTCTACCATTCCTGTTCGATTTATATTCCTAACATGTATGTAACGTTTATTTTTGTGTCAATAAATTGATTTTATTTAAATCATTGATTTTTAAAACTAAACTTAAGATCAAATTAGATCTTAAGACACAGTACAAAATCAACAAATTCGACAATTAAATCTTGCGTACGATTATATTAAACTCTATCTTTCAACAAAACCATTAAAATTGGTTCTGAAAATATATAAGAACAGTTAGGAAAAAACACCATATAGCTTGTAACATAAGACTAATGTTTTAAGGAATAATCCTTGTAAAAAAAGTTAAAGCTCAACCTACCTGGTAACTTTAAAATATATTGTTATTCAATAAGTTGACAAAAATTATGTCTTCTAGTCACAATGAACTAAAGAAATGGCTAAAGAAAACAATTTGCCTATTAGTGAATTTAGAGAAAAACATCACAACAAAACTATCATTAAGTAGAAAACACATGGCATAACTAATAGGCACAAGAAATATACACACTTTTATTTAACCAAATAAGGCTAAAAAACAGTACAATCGTTTCTTAGTATTATTATAGTATAATCTAACGTAACTTAAAGTTTATGGAGATATCTGTGCTACTAACAATACACAAATTATTAAATACAAAATAAACCTTTGTCTTTTAAATATTCATATAAATTTACTTATTGCCCCTTTGCATTATGGATAACTAACGAGGGAAACATATTGATACAAACATTATCAAATTTATAAACATTTAAATTCGAAAACTATATTACTTTAAGAGTGTTCCCCAAGATTTTCAATTCTCTTTTGGATTTCGGCTTAGACTCCGATATCATGGTGTTACACTTATTCCTAAGGATATGGTTAAGTAAGAACTTCCTTTCAAAGGAATAATAATTCAAAGACAAACCTTATCGAGTTCACTAACACATGAACTATATAAACAATAACAATAATGTATTTTAATACTACATAAAAGCATAACATAACTTATGCCTAAGAGATATGTTAAGGTGAACTAGGAGGAGGGGGGGGGGTGATATGTAGAGGATATGTGTAAGGGATGGTATAAAGGGAGCTTGACGCAGATATGTTACGGGTTAATCATCTGATATGGTTTAAGGGCTGGGAATTTTCAAATCTGGTCAACAAGTGTTTTGTATAATAAATTCCAAGTATGAAACTACCGTTATACGATATAAACATCTCATCTCTATTCATGTTATGTGAAATCAATTGATTCATTTGAATACTGTGACACCTGTCTCAAACAGTTGACCAGATTTGAAACACTAATAGAAGTCATTAGACTACAGTTGTAACACCATGACTGTTAATACATGACCAATAAGCTTCTAACAATAATACTTGATACAATACTTAACTCGAATAACTTTTGGCAGACCTAATAAAGAAAGCCTTCACATTACTACATCAATAAACAAAACAATAAACTGCATTACATAGAACTCTCCCCTCCCATATATTCCCCTATTTATATATATACCTTACCCAGTATGACTAGTAAAATTTAATTTCAATAAATAACAAATAAATCAGTCATAATGTCTTTACTATTCCAACCTGATCTGCTGGTGCCGATCATATTTTTATTCGAATAATAAATTATTGCACAAAGCAATTGCAACAAACGACGTTGAAAGACACGGTCCTAGTGATCTTATATATAATAACTAATTACTTATGTTTTGTCATCTGGAGACCCTGTTGTTTAGAAGGCATGTAGCAAAATATGAGTAAAACGAGTACAAATACGGTAACGGGAAGCAAAAGAACCGCATTGACGTGCTACAAAAACTACTAAAAAAATTCAGTAAAAAAATATATATCGATAAAAACAAAATAATCGAGTAAAACGTACATATGTATTCTAAAGATACAGTACGTAAAAAACAATATACAAAGAATGTTAATTTGCATTCAAAAAACAACTAGCTCAATTATGAGGTAATTCAAGAGAAAGCTGCTTGAAACTAGATAAAATTGGTCTAGATAGATAGATATTGGTGAACATTGTCAGGTGTGTGTTTCTGTTGTGATTTGGGTTGGTGGTGTAATTTAGAATAACTTTCAACATATCAAAAGTTGATTGATTATTTAAAATATACATTTTTGTTTACAAAATTAAAAAGGAACCGGGAAATAAGTAAACATGATTCATGAAATTTAACTCTATGATGGTCGAATTAAAAATATTATCAACAGGAATTTACATCAATCAACTTCCAATATAAGCGAGTCAAAAAACTCACATTTTAGCAAAAATGACAAAAAATAGCTGCTCAGGATTGTACATTAAAGCTTGCTCAAAGGTATCGTGGCCGCACCATCATTTCGCAGGGTAGGGGAGGGGAATATTTATATATATACGTGTAGTGCGAACACATATATACAACGTTACAGTGCGAATAAGGCCGCGTGCTCAGGGCTTGGTCGACATTTAGTCATTCTCAACGTATTTTATTTCCAACACATTTAAGAAAGAAAGCTTGTATTTAAACTGTTAGCAGATTTAGATGGTGAAATAAGTGTCTTTTATTTTGTTGCACAAAACAGGGCTTTGTTTCAGGAATTGTACATGTTACCCTTAAGCTTAACAAATGCAACCTAGAATATTTATTTTTCAAATACAAACAGTCTCACTCTTCCCTTGAGAGAGTTACTTTCAAAAATAGAAACTTTATGAACATAAGCAATGCGATTCAGAATTTGAAACTACGCAAAATGTGTTATCTGACACATAGAGATGTTGCTGATTGTCTTTGTTCTACGTGAAGTGATGAATTATGACATGTAACTATTAATATAAACAACAATTATCAAAAATAAATGTATACTTCGGTATTCAGAATCCCTCACTTAAACACCTGTGTTTAAGTCTTTGACTCGATATGTTGTTGAACATAAAACACTGTATTTGTTTGTTTACCAGACAACCTCATCACAGCCTTGTCAGCCAAGCCACTGAGCACGAGCGTATATAACATGCAGAGAGATCTAGCTAACCTATGTACAGTACAGTCGGTACTAATGCCCGTGATAAGAAATGTTTATCACATCATATTATTGATCCTGTCGTGCCTCACACGCTAAGAATTTCAAGTTACACAAATTTCTAACACAAACACTGATATTCTAATTCTATTGATTGTCTAATTCAAAGTAAACTTAAGAGTCTTTCTTTTTTCCCTAACCGATATTATAGAGATCAAAAAAATCTTTCCTGTCGGTTTCAAAAACAAAATACGGGAGGTAGACTACAATATTTGATAACAGATATATAAGGTTACAGTAAGAATATTTACAGAAATAATTGCGAGAAGAACGATTAAGTACGAAGTATTAACAAATCTTGACGAAATTTCTGGATAAAATTTGGCACATGAATTACAAAATTGAAATAGATCGCGATTAAACAGCATAAATAAATTTGGCACATATATTATTGTATTTAAATTTTATCTAGATCGGAAGCATATATCTAAGAATATATAACTTAAGGAGTATTACTTAAAATACAATTTTATCACAAGTATATTAACCATTAATCCGAGATTCTTACGATACCGTTAGGGTCACCGATATACCACTAGTAAAATAAGTTCTTATACAGTCGATCCGCGTTCTCGTATAGAAGTATCTTTGTACAACCGTCCACCCCTGTATCGCTTGTTAAATATACAAAAATCCATTTAAAAAATCCGGTCGTACGGTATGAGTTCTTAGGACGATTATTTACAAAGGAAGACAAAATAATGTAAATTTAAATTAATGTCTTTATGGCAATCAAAAAAATCTAACAGATTCCTTTGCTATTTACATAAATATACCCTCTGGTAAACATAAATTGCTCAGGGCTACTACTCTATCCAACATCAACGTAGAAGAAAACCGAGTTATTATTGCACATTGAAAATTTCTTTAAGAGAAAATGCATATTCTACGAGTACATACGAATCGATACTGAAACTTTTCTTTCGGATCACAATTATTTAGACAACGTAACAATTATCTTTGCATAATATATCCTATTAGATAACTAACAAAAAATCACAAATCTACATAAAAAATAGATGACAGATACAATAACAAACGAAATTAATGTATCGATAATATAAAATAAATATTAATAATAGTCCAACACAAAACTATAATAATTTAATATAAAAAGTAACAAACAGGTCTTTGGTTTTCTCCCCTCTTTTGATTCATGTATCCGGTCTGTGTAATGCTGGAGCTGAAGTGTAGATGGCATTAGTGGATGGGAGCCTTGACGATGTGGTTCGGAGCGATGTAGTGGTAGCCCGGCATCGGCATTCCAGCTGTCTCCATCGATATCCTGCAAAAACCGCCATTATACAAGATTTTGGTGACACAAATATCTTACCTAAAAAAACTTAGACAACAACAACAAAGATAAATCAAATTTGATTCTTCTTCTATAATTCTATATGGGATAACAAACAAAAAAGATTTTATGAGGATATTTCTAAACTAAATGTAATTTTTACCATCAAGTAGGCCTACTGTAGTTTAATGCTGGGGTTCCTAGTTGCCGGATTCAGATGTCGAATGTGGCTGTGGGATTGTGAATGCCATGTGGTTGAATGTGGCTGACCACAAACACTGACTTTGCCAGTCAAACAGATTTGGATTGCCCCTCGCTAAGACTTAATAAACCTAGATAAAAATTAATTTAGCCACTAAGCCTATGAGTGAAATTATATATTCTGTAATTGAAGTGATTACAGTTACAGCTGTTTTCCATCAGATGTTCTATAAATGAATTTACAATCTAGGCTAAGTGCTGGATTTACCACTGGGTCGAATAGGCAGTGGCCTAGGGCCATAAGCAAAAGAGTGCAGCAGTGTTTTGTACAATTTGAAGAACAAAAAACTTAATATTTGGCATTTGCGGGGAAGTTCCGCCTATGGGAAGGAGGCCGCTTGGGTTAATTTGGCCTAGGGCCTCAAGTACCCTAAACATGGCACTACTATGGCTCTAAAGTGATAAATTAAAATTAACATTTTTTAACTCGTATCCCAGTTTTAAATCAGAATGTTGACCCTATAAGGAAAACATTACTGCACCGATGGTGATAAGAACACCTTGGCATATTGTCAAAACAAGCTTTAACTCTATTAACTGTATCCACAAAAAAAGAATAGAAAGTGTCAATTTAATTATTTTACTTACCTCATGTTGATGAGGTATTGCGCCAGGGCCACAGCGTCTGGATTCCCAGTGATTGTGATGGTTCTGTCTGTGGCCCCACCGTCTCGTTCCTCGCAGTTGCTGATACGAATCATTGCACCACTTATTTGCCTGCCAAACAAATCATCAGTTCATTTCAGAAAATTCCCCAATTAGGGAAGAAGCTACTACCGTAGGTGGTCTAGGTCTTACCGGGACCGATTTAATATTTATTTTCATTTTGATGTCCCCAGAGGTCAAAAACACTGTTCGTTACAATTTGTATACATGAGTCCAAGAACACGACAACTCAGAGATTCTTAGAGCATCCTCTACAGTTCTAGTTTCTAACTGAAACGGAGAAATTTCTATGTAGCCTACATTCCCAAGTCCTAGTTGGTACCTTAACACGTTCACTGCTGACCGCTAGATGCCGGGAGGGCGCCAGGAGCTGAACTAACGCTTGCCGCTGTGTAACATTGCCGCCGATACACTGAATTACAGTAAAAACAACAGTAGTTATACTGGATAGCAATGTTCTGCAATAAAACTGGCTTTGGACATAGTACTAAGTTATTCTGATAGATAGCAGCACTACCCAGGTTGCAGTCGGTAAAGTAGTGTCGCTATTTAACAGGAAAGAGGTGGGACAAAGCCCTGTTCTAAGCGTGATTTTAGGAAACTATATTTTTTATTGTCAGAAAAGTACGTCCCAACGAGCTGCTAAAATATAGGACGCTCATGACGAGCTGGCTGATCCATGGAAACGTTAAACAACAATGAACGGTGACGTTCCGGAACGTTCCTGCTCCTGGCGCTGTGGCCCGGCTGACGTTCCGGAACAGCGAGTACGTTAAAAATCACTTGACCCTTTAATGTATGAATGCGATACACTCTGACTGTAGACGAGCCATTGTTCCCTCTCGCTCCTGTCAGAATCTGTAGTCTCAAGTCCCATTTTTATGTTGTCTCCTTGGTGTACAGTGACCAGTCCCTGTCACAATCGTGAGATTATTTGTTGAGCTTGATCACTTATTACGACTCTTACGGATATAGTCTGCAAGTTTAATTAATTAATTATTTTTAAGAGTTGGAGGCCTCTTTTACCTTGCATTTGCCCGTCCACACAGGGCCGTTTTAATAAATAGATCCAAGGAAGAGGAAGAGAAAAATTCAACCCCATAAGGTAGGTGGAGACGGAGAGGCGTGCAATTATATCTCGGGCTCATAGCACACACACACCATATGAAAACCAAGGCCTGCATCCACATGGGCCACTGAGACATGTGCGTGAAACGTATCCAGCAAAGCAAGGAGTGAGCCAGTAGAGTACAAGGGTGAACTGTACTGTGAAAGTAGTGGCAGATACAAGGATCTGAACCACGACATCGCTGCTTTGGGCTCAAAGTCAGTGGCGCTACCGACTGAGCCACCAACTCACCAAAAGGTGAAGTAGTTCCTTAACCTGCCTCTATCCCAGAATGGTCAGCCATCTCCTTTTCCTTCTAATTTCTTAAACTTAAGTTTTCTTTTTTTTCTTCTAAAGAGGTAAGCTTCTTCTACACCCCAAATTGGTTCAGGTCCTGTGAAGGCAGTGGACACTCCTACTCATGCAACTTTATCTACCTCATCATTGCTTTCAATACCCTAGGGTCTGAGAACCCAAAAGATGTATGTCAAACTAGGTGCAGACAGCTATGACAAGCTAATTCCGGTTCCCAACTCATTGAGGCTGTTTTATAAGTACCGTCCCATCTTAGCACTAATTTCAAGTGAACTTAAGGAGTTTTTATGGCAGCCTTACTATTAGACACTTGGCTATGGTTCTTATCTTGTACCTTCTCTTTAGGTTGAAATAATCACACCTTTCTATGAACTTTTTCTTCAGCCTGAAATACACTAGGTTCAGTGTACCTCATTCTGGCCCCAAACAGTTTTGATCCTTTCTTCCCTAGATTCTTTAACCTGACAGTATACCACCACCAGTATTTTTCTTTATGGAAGCTTAAGCTCAATTTTTCAAGTTGCTGATAATGATTATGACTATTATGAGTATGACTAAAATATTCTACAAGTGATATGATAACAAAGTTCCAATTATAAATTCTGGGTGCTTACTATACTTTACTGCTTGTCCTAAAAACGTTCAACCTTTTCTTGTGTTTAAGTTCCACTCACAGCTCTAAACTCTCTAAGAAAGTAAATAGATCTTAGTTAATTTTACACCACAAAGAGTGTGAGACTTGCGTTGATTTAGGTGTACATTGTTGAGAAAACAAAACAATCTAAGATAGGAAAGGTTTGGGAGTTGCTCGTAAAACTTCAATAGTTTAAAATTATGTCTCTTGAACTATATTATTTTTAAATTCTTAATATTAGGATTTAGTTACTCTTAGAGAGTAAAATGTAAGTGGTGAATTATATTAGAGGGAATTACCTATGAATCCAGTCAGAGACTGTCTGGTATTTCAACTTTTACAATTTATTTATATTTATCTGTTCTTGAAGGGATGAATACAGGCTAAGCATGTATCTGTATTCGTCCATTTTTAAGTTTTAAATGTCTGGTAAGGTTTATTTAAGTTAAACCCAAACAAGGTAAAACTTCTAAACA
Organism: Macrosteles quadrilineatus; assembly: GCF_028750875.1. Classification (NCBI taxonomy): domain Eukaryota; kingdom Metazoa; phylum Arthropoda; class Insecta; order Hemiptera; family Cicadellidae; genus Macrosteles; species Macrosteles quadrilineatus. The sequence continues at coordinate 53,163,793 of NW_026542600.1, forward strand.
AGATTATTTTTCAATGTTTCTTTCTATGAAATTTAAAGTAACTTTAGCATAAATTACTCCAGACAAATTTTCTCTTTATTATGTTTTCATTCTCAAGAGTAATCTACAATGTTTAAGAGCCCTCCACAAACTAGGTTATGACTTTCAGAACTTCTCAGGGGTGGAATTAACAGTACCAAAACAAATTCGACACCAGTTACTGTGCTGGCTTGTTTTTGGAAACAAATTCCATGAGATTTTCAACTTAACCTCAAAATAATATAATGTAAGTCAAAGTCTGAAATAAGCTACTGCACAGGCATCTGTTTTCCAGTAAAGAGGAGAATAATCTTTGCACATAAAAATAAAACACCAATTACATCAGAATGCAGGCCTATATTCATACAAATTAATGTTAAGATAATGTTGTACAAAGACTGTATTACCTGATCTCAGCAATCTTGGTGCCTCCCTTGCCAATGATGCAGCCAATGAGGTCGTTAGGCACGGTCATCTCATGGGTCTGCTGGTTGCTGTTCTGCTGATTCCGGTTGGGATTGTTGGTTCTCAGCTGACTTCCAGCTAGAGCGGCCAATGCTGCTAACACCAAATAAACTTTCACTTGTATTATCTGTAGGCCTACAGTAAAACCTGCTTATAAATTACGTCAAAGGGTGTTTTTGTTTTATGATCAAACGTTTATTAAACACTTCTAGGTCATTTGGAAAAATGTAATCTTTAACTATCTATTTGGATATAACTCCACCAAAACAACTGAAAGATATACCTGACTACTAAAACCTGGGAGTAAAGTTTGGAACAACTACACTTGGGGTTATGGATGGAGCAGAGTTGTTAAAGCCCAGGTTTGATCAATGCCTGAGTGGTATAAGGCATTGTCTCTACGGCCAGGAAAACACTCTAGATTGAGGTTTAGAATTTCCTCAAGGCCAGGTCTGGTGTGCAACTCATGGTCTGTAAATGTCATAGCTTTCTACGATGTTCATTAAGTAGAAGCCTTTCCTCCTCCTCAACTTAATGTATCGTGTGTTAAATATTATATTTGTGTATATTTTCAACGACATTATGTTCATATAATTTAATGTTGGACGACAAGGGCTCGAATATGAAAGAGCTGTTTCGAAACTAGTCGCCCGAGACTGAACGATGATTGACGACGTAAGGTAAGTAAGCCTTTTTTATTTGTCATAAATCAATCGTATAGGCAATGCTGAATAAAACTAAAAGTGAAAAGCTTGAGTAGAAGTTGATTTGTTGAATGGATTCTTTGTGAGCTACACTGCTACACCAAAAACTGACAATGTGCTAATTTTACTTATCATTAATTTACTTAATTAATAATTAATTAATTCTTATTTAATTTATTTTATTATTATTTTATTATTATTTTATTTTATTTATTTTATTTTATTTTTATTTAATTTTTTATTTATTAATTTTACTTATCATTGTTATTGATTAACTTATCATTACTGTGAGTGTCCATTGAAAACTTGTTTTACAATTTTTAGATCTTTGTGTCTCTATAATAAAAGAAGAAATCTTTATGAAAAGGCATAAATAAATAAATGAAAAATCCACGAAGCTCAAGAGGTAATGTGTACAACCAACAGAAATCTATATTTACAGGGGATTAGAAAAAAGGTGTTAGCAATTTCAACACATTAAACATACAGGAAAGAGAGATTATATGTACAACAGAAATCTGAAATTTTTAGAACACAAACAAAAAGGTTTTGTTAAGAGCTTTCTTTGTGGATTGATAGTTATATTAGAATGGTATTCAATCTTCTTCAAATTGATTAACCAAAGAAAAAAGTAACAACCTGCGTAACTGAGGTACCAATATGGGTACATTCCCGGTATGGCAGTTGCGTTATCAGTACTGCTTCGATCACCCCTTTGCATTTTTCAATGGACAAGCTTGAGTATATGTTGGTGATAAAAGCAAGGATGTGAAGAAAATTGAGGATAAAAGAGTTTCGACCAATTTCATGCTTCTGTTTTCCACAATGTACAAAATATAGGTCAATCTTGGCCAATAAAATCGAGGTTTAAAAAGTTAACTAACATAATTTTTCTAAAAACTGTATTATCAGCTCAATACATTCAATTTAAAGGCTATAAGCTTATGTTAGGACAAAAAAAAGATAGAGGAGGTTATCGCATATTTTCCGCTCGATAATTTCAATGAACAGGTTAGGAACCAAATATTGGCGAATAAAAACATTAAAAGAGTCTACAAACCTCTTTTTCTATGCCTTAATTCATAAAGCCTCGTCTTTGTTATTGCAAGCCTCTCATACAGATACAATTGCACACATAGAAGTGTAGTCTGAAAGGCTACCTGCAGGGTTGAGACCAGTGTTTGCAGAGTTGAGACCTCCGAGCCCCAAGGCTGCCAATCCCGCCAATGGTCCTCCCCCCATCTTGGTAATCTGTAACAGTGACAAGTCATCCCCTCCCACCACGGTGCAAGCTACCCCCCAGCTGAGCAAGTCAATCCATTCCAACTTTGCGATTTTTCAAAAAGTTATTATTTCTACTGTAACTTTTTTTACAACTGGCGTTATATTTGAGGTAACCTAATAAAATTGATTCTTGTAGTTAAGGTTATGTCACAAAATATTAAGTTGAAAGTTATTGTTTTGTTAAAAAAATAAAAGAACAATTATTCATCAATCTCTGTCCATGATTTGAAGATTGAGTTGTCCATAAATCAAGATCTTCATCGAGCTCTCATCGCATTCAAGTGAGCTAGTTCAAATCTAAGACCAACGTCATCCACTACTAACTTACTTCGTCCTCTACTAGCCGGTTCCCACCCCTATGGGATGATCAGTCTCGTTATAGTTTACTAACGAAAAAAAGGAAGTGTTGTAAAAGAAAGTTGACGATCCTGCCAAAAGTGAATCACATCTTACAAATAGGTTTCTGTATGAAGGGGTTAGTCAATCCCTGTTGATTGTGGTTGCCAGTTGACAGATGTGTATGCAGAAAAGTGTTTTGATGTAGAAAATCAGCATAAGTGGTTTAAGGAGTTGGCATAAGGTTACACGTTTGCTTAACAAGGCTGGCAGCAAGTGTGTTCATCCATTTTCATCGAGTGATGAAATTTGGGGAAACTTTGCTTACCGTACCAGTATTTCAGAACTCTAAGGCTGACCGTAGACATTGACAGTCTTATATGGACTCCCCTATTAGTTCTACAATCTCTCTCGTTCAGTCACACCATGATCCGAATGCAAAGTTCCTAACTTTGGTTGTTGCATCACATGAGACTAATGAATGATAACAGTTGACATAAACCATGGAAATCATCGAGCATATGTTTTTCCAAACTCCCTTCCAAACACTCAACTCCATTCATATTCATCAACCAGCAATGGTTTTCAATAGCGATTACGACTTGTTGACCACAGAAATCTTATAACAGAATGTAAACTTCAATGTGAACTTGGGATTGTAAATTTTCTTTCACAAAGTTTTCAAATATTACAAGGCTTATGGTTTAATAGGAGTAGCAACAACTGTCTAAATAGTAGAATATGAAGTAAGGAGAACATTTTTGGTCTCAGATTTGAACTAGGTAGCTTAGCTGTGACGCGAGCACGATGGAGACCTTAACAGACAACACTTTTTCATCAAAGGCTTGACATTGTGTATGTTTATTTTACTATTGATTAATTTAATACTGTAGTGTGATACTAGTCATAAAAAGAGAATAATGAATTGTCAGTTAATTTTAATGTACATGTAACTGTGATTGGTTTGAGACTAATAAACATTTTTTTGAATAGGATTTTTTCACAAAATTGAAACAGTTCAAGATGAATAAAAGCGCATATCTATAATATTTGAATTCACTCTTTAGATAGTTTTGAAGATCTATGACTATTGAAGTCTAATAATATGACATAGAATGAAAGAGACTTGTATTACAATTATCTTTGACCAGTGGAACATGATATTTAGAAAGAAACTCAAATCACCTCATTTTCCATTTAGGATTTCTAAAAAAATCCAGACGGATTGGATTGTCTATTCAATAAAACCGTTAGGTTCTGGTGAGTTTTCAATAAAAATATAAAACAAGGATACACATTTTAATGGCATATACTTTTGTAGAAATTTGCATTTTATGAAATTTTTTCTGCAATAAAACTTTAAGACTCAAATATATTTGGAAGATGCTGTGGTATATAACAAGTATGCATTTGGGCCATTTAAATTATTAAGGATTTTGTCAAACATTTTAATTTAAAGCTATGAATCAATCAACAATATCAAATTAAGTTTAAAAACAACAGAGGATTAAACATGGTGCTTTATTTATTGAATATGTATGAAACGTATGCATCAGTAGGTCTACCCTACATAACTATTCACTTAGGGTTTTGAACTAGAAACCAAACACAATTTTTATTATTAGAATATTTGTACCTGAAATTAGTATACAAATTATTAATTGATAAAATTTGTCTCTATCAGGGTAATTTAATTTGAAATTTTAGAATTCATCATAGGAAACATGATTTATGATCACCCCTAAACTTAAACTTTCTAAGTTCAAACAACAGAGAAAAATTTATACCATTGTATACTTGCACACCTGGGGAGAGTTACATTTTTGTCTTTTCTCAAAAACCTTGTTAACAATATTCACAACAAATAACACATCTAAGGTAATATAGGTAACAATAAAGGACACAATCAACATCATATCTAGTCTTACATAGTATATAGTATTCTAAGACTAGATTAGTGCCTTAAATTAATAATATTTTAAAGCTTTATTTTGTAAAGCTGCTGCTGCCTCTTTAACTCAAATTTGTTATTAATGTTTGCTGACAAAAACTGAATTCTGCAGATTGCAACATCCGTACACCTTCTTTCTATAATATTAGATACAATTTTAAATTGTAAGGTTTTGGGGTTTGCAATTTTATACTTTTTCAACCAACCTTTGCATCTTTGCAATCATTGCCGATACGGTTAATTTGTCTAAAAGACTTTCATAGTGTTCATGAAATTAGTGAGTAAGAAAATGCATGTAGTTTATCTTAGAAAGATAGTTTGCAAGAAAGTAGTTTTGTAAATGTTTTAATTACTAATAATTCTTCAAAATTACATGAATTAAACATGAACAAAAACCTAATATATTTACTCTCAGTGGCTCGAAGCTCCACTGCCTCATAAATCATATAGTTCATGTCAGTAAAGCTTTGAATGTTTACAAATACAAATGGCATGTCATATCTAATGCCAAGAATAGCTGGGAAGTTTAAGATGTAAAACCAAAGAGTAGTATATTTCAATTTTGTGTGTTTTATAAATTTACAAATTTAGTATCAGGTAATGTGAAAATTTAATTTAATTGTGGAAATTTATACATATGCTTAGCCCAATAAGTTTATTGGCATGTTTCATCAAATGCAACTGAAATTGTGAGATTTTCCAATTAACTATGTAAGAATGTTTATTTTGTATACAAAAAACTACATTAAAATAGTCCTAATAAAATATTTTATATCCACAGCAAGCAGGTTATGACGTGTAACATATTTTTTTGAATTGTTAAACTATTATTTTTGTTTTATTTTTATCAACACTTTTTAGATAAACTAGGCTGTACCCTACTTATTAAATTGAAATTTAACTTACCAAACCTGATAAAAAGGGTTTAAACTGTAAGAAATAGTAAAACAAAAATATAAACTATGCTAGGCTAGGGTTGGGGTCCCCAATACCCCGTACGACAAAGTCGCACCCCCCTCCAAAATGTGGGAATCAACAAAAAAGGGACATAAAAATTGGTGTGAAACAAATAAAATGAACAAAAAGTAAGATGAGGCTTCGCAAGCAGAGGAAAAAGCCATGCTTAAGAGACCCTCTAGACTAGCTACACTGATTGACAATTTGCTACAAAGATGCATTTCAGGCTTCTTGGTGGGGATAAGTGTTTTATGACCGAATCATAAAATGTGGGACTGAAATCAGTGATTGAAGTTCTGTAGTATTTATAACCAAAAAATATAGGTACCACATAAAAAAGTTAAAATTGTCAAATTAAGTTTTCATTGAGCACCAATCATCAAGAACTAGTGATGGAACGAGTCAGTTAATTTTCAACTTGAGTCGAGTGAAAATGGCTCTTCCTCATGATTCCAAGTCAAACTATTAAATTTTGACTATACTCAAGTCAGCAAAAGAACGCAAATACTATAATTATCAGGCGAGTCATCTCACACGATAATAGGAATAAAAGGAATCAGTGACTCATACACATAATCAATGGGTCAAGTCAATAACTTGAGTTACGTTACAGCGATTCCTACACACGGTTTGAAGTCAAACTCATTTGAGCCAGTTAATGACCAAACTCAACTTACTACTTAAGTTGGATACTCATTTGAGTAAGATATTTTACAAATAGAGTTGAGGAGCAAAGGTCCCAAATTGTGGTTAGAAGTTAGGTGACTTAAGTAAAAATATAGGTCAAGTGTGAATTGATTGAAGAGGAAAAAGAAAACTGAATGGTCAATGTTCCGCAAAGTTATTGACTGTGCATTTACGTCATTATTAACTATAACAACTTGTAGTGAAAACTCTTAAACCCAGATGAATAACTTGAATGCTGTAGTGCAATCATCTGCATTATTGTTTGATTGTTAAAAACCATGAAAATATACCCAGGAAAAGGGTTTGAATGAATTTATAATAATAAATTTTGACAAATGTCTGTTTGTCACTAAGACATTAACCATGCATCTTTGCAGCTAAAATTATAAATTACCCACAGCCAGTTCTTATAAAACTATTCTAAGATAAAATATAATATTTTAGATGAGCATGAGTAATGATGACTTACACAGTATGTGATTCATGAAATGATTCTTGTTGAAAATATTACCCTTAAGTACCCTTACAAAATATTACTTTTCATAACTTTATTTGTAAAAGTCGGTAAACATAAAATCCCTGTAATAGATATATACTTACCACTGTTGATAGGTATATCACCAAACATTAATCTATGGGTATATTTGAAAGCTATAACAAAAACTTGAGTTTCTCTAACTTTTTGAAATTTTTTCCTCAGCTTATAGTAAGATCAATTAAGAATATTCCAAAGAACAAAGTTTAAACCATTTACAAGATTAATTCAGAGCACATATTTATAGATTGTTTCACATATACAAAAGAATGTCTTCAAATCTTAAAATCTTAAAAAACACAAAGACAAAATACTAAAGTTCAGCTAGCTCTCTAAACACTATAAACCATTCACTCAAGCAGTTCAAATAAGCAACTATGTTAAGTTGTCTACAAAATAAGCATTTAAATGTATGTTGAATTTAAATTAGTTTTTACACCCAAAAATTATGATTGGTAAAGAATATTTTTTTTTTATGTATACGATTGAAAATGTGAACATAACAAAGAATTCATCAAGTTTTAAGCTTGTACACAATAAAGAAAACTCTTGTAACAATTTAAATGTCACAAGTTACAAATTAGATTCCATTAAAAATTAAAAATTAAAAATTAAATATTTTTGTTTTAAACTTTTGATGATTTTGAATCATTTGTTGGAGTATACTTTAAAGTGTAAATTTGATCCATCATCTTAAAAAGTGAGGAAAGAAGCACCTTTAATTTACTTGAGAACACTTGTTGCAAACATAGGGAGACAAGCAAATAAACACCATTTGATAAGAAATGCAGTGAAATGTAGAACACATTTACTTTTTATTAATATATTCAAAAGCCTCATTGTGAAGTTAATAGTTAAGTGTGTATTTTAGTAGGCAAAACATCTTAACTCTCCTAATACTCTATTACAGTACTTAAAAACGTTCCCCTCATCAAAGAAAATTTAATATAAGTAAAAACAAAGCTGTTTTAACTCTAATCCGATTCTAAAATACAAAAGAATTCCTTGTAATACTATATTTAAATTATACATTTTTAATATTAGGACTTTTCAACCAAAGTGCCCAGCCTCAAAAATGGCTACTTAAAAACCCACCCCTGTTTTCTTTCCTCACTCTTAAAATGGCTACAGTTTTAATTACCATCCAATTCAAAACAAAATTTGAATCTGAAATGTGATTTAATCAACTACAGACCTAGCGACTACTCAATCATGCGCTCGTTAATGAAACCAACTCTTAGGTAAAAAGCGTAAAGTAGGTTATCTAACGCTAGGCTTTCTTACTTCTCTTGTAAGCATTAGTTAGTAGTGTAAGCAAGAAGCATCTACTACTACTTGAGACACCAAGGAATGGAAACAGATGCTCTTATGTAAGCTACAGTCACTCCCTTGCTACTCACCGTTATAACAACTTATACTTGAGTAGAGTAGAATATACTCAAGTAGAATATACTTGAGTAACGTTTCCCTGATAAGGATGTGTGAGACTTTCAAGTTTACTTCTTGTGTGTTTGTTACTATTAGATTCAGCCCGTACAAAATATAGAACACATATATTGGAATTAGCTTTGATATGGATTGTTAGGATATTTAAATTAAATTTTCAAAGTTCTTTTGACCGTGATTTGTAAACTTTTTTTAAACGAATAAGAACTCAAAATTAGGTTAAATTGGCATAAATAATCACTATCCACCATTGAGGGCCTGATTTATTATCAATCAAACTCGAAAGGACTTAATAATGCAACATAAATCAATGTTTCCCCCCAACAAGTACTGACATAGAAACTACGGTATGATTTGTTCAATTCTAAAGTTGAAGAAAAGATGCCCGAAACCTGTATCAAACGTTTGAGTAGCCAGGGAGTGAGAAATGAAGGAGGATCATAGACAAAGACAGAGAGAAAGACAGCAGTGACTAGGTGGTAGCACAGTTACCCAGAGTATTGGTACGATAAGTGATACAAACTCCATTGACAAATACTCATCTGTTGTATTATTTAAATACAAAAATAAAAAACTGTTTATGCATGCAGAATCAAGAGAGGGCCGAAAGTGAATCATCATTTTGAAACTCTACGAGTTTAACCCAAGGCTTACATAATTTTGTGTGAATGAGGCTGCAATGTATTTGAAGTCCAAGTCATTAGGTCTACTTTGTTTGTATAAATTACCGCAAGTTCTAGGTAACCATGAGTGGTAGTGGTGGGGGGAGGGAGGGGGGTGCAACTTACTTCAACTGCTGCGGCCAGATGCTGCGGAGGCAGAGCGGCCTGCAAGTGTCCGTTCTTGAGCAGAGGGTCGCAGAGCCCCGCCGGGGGGTACAGGGGCCCCAGAGGAAGACAGGGGCTACTTACGTCCCCGTGTGCAGGTACTGCGTAGTTCCCTTGGATGGTATAAGCTTGACCTCCTGCGAGGATCACGGGTCCAGCGACCGGGGGCTTGGGGCGGTACGGAATGGTCGCACCCTTTGGTGGAGACTGCAAGAAGAAAATGTGAGAGTAAGTCTTTTACGAACCCTTAAAGAATTAAAATAGGTTTCATTACAAAAAAGTTTATTAGATCAAAAAGGATCGTGTTTTCCTTTACTGGCGTTAAGTACCTAATTCAGCTTTATAAAACTATCTGTGATGCTAGAGTTACTATTGCTCTTAACGTTATGAAGTTGACAAATCCTCTCCACTGCAGGATACTCACCCACTGACCGGCTTGGTGCTTGGACGCACACTAATACATCTCCTCACAATAAATAAATATTAATTTAAATTGACCTCCTTACCCCTGTTTAGTTACCCGTAATCTATCAATATGTCCCTATTTTTAAATCAACTGTCTTGAAAGTACTAGTGTGCATTTTACTTATTCTAGTAACTTTATACTTTTCATGGATGAATTTTTTTGACTAAATGATTTTGACTTTGACTTTCACATGAACAAAATTAGTTTAGTAGTAAAATAATGAATGAAACAAGTAAAAAAGTTAAAGAGTATTCTGCAGGTATCGATACTTTAGAGATAATTAGTTGCTGAGTATATTATTTAAAATACACAATTCATGGACACTCCACACTCCAAGATGGACTTAAAAAGGAGTATACAAAGTTTCTACCTACCCTAGAGCGCAGAAAAACCTACCTTCGAAGGTCAGGTCTAGTGAAAGGGCTAAGTTATCAGTTAAATTAGAAACTTTCTGACAGACAGTGTTATTATGTGTCACTGGAATTTTTAGGGTGACTATTTAAATACCCCAGATTTTCCTTTCAGCCTCTCTTACCAAGCAGTCAAGGTTTTAAGAGAAAACTTTGTAAAATGACCTCAGTATGATGGAAACTGTCTCCTGACCTGTCTAACTGGGGACTGGCAAATGGTTTAAGGCCTGGGTCAGTCCTAGGTAGACAAAGGGTCAGGATATAGGTTCCACCACACCTACTATAGGAGGAGGTGGTTACCTCAAGCATGACACAACAGATGTGGAAGATGCATTGGGTTATAGCATCGCTAGTTCCCGTGATAGTGACAGCTCTTTCTGTGCTGTTCGGCAACATGTCAGAAGCCACCTGGATGCTGGCTCCAGTCACTTCTCGGATCTCCTTAATCTTGGAACCTCCTTTGCCAATCAGAGAGCCACACTGGGAGGCGGGAACAATCAGTCGCAGAGTGATCGGGGGTCGGGGGCCCCCTCCACCTCCCCCACCATTCTGCAACTCCTGGAACTAGAAAAAGGATAAATGACAAAGGATAAATGAGAGAAGAAATTATTGCAAAGAATAGAATATTAGTTGGCAGCTAATTGAAATCAGCAAAATTTTGCGCTGTGAACATGTTCATTTTACAGGAAAAAATACTTTGAGGGGTGTTTGCAGAGCACAGGGCTTAATATAATGGTTGGCTTGAAGAGGACTTTTTCATCTGAAGAAACTTTTCTGTAGAAAACATTTTTCAAACCGAGACCAATTTTTCAATTCAATAAACTGTTTCAGATCATATTTGCATCTGTAAGTGTTAAGTAAATTGTAGGATTAAAGTTTATTATGATAGCTTCGAACCTACAATAATGACTAATATATGAGTTTAAGTTAGCAGAAAAAGAGCAGCACTCCAGAGAAACAAGTATATCAATTGAATTAAATGAACTCATGGATCATGTTGATTTCATTTATTACATACTGCATGTTAAATATGTATGTGGTATTGAAATTGCCAAAGAACCAATTGGGATTCCAATAGCATTCCACTGAAACATGTTTCAACCTGCTTATTTTAAACTGCTGACAAGGATTTTTTGTTCACAATAACTTCCAGAAGTTTTACAACAGTAAATTATATAAGATAATCAAACAGTGCTGCAAAATAGATTGAAATACAAAATTAACTATGTATACCTCCTCAAATTTCTTGCAGATGAGAGTAAACGCCTTAAAAATTGCATTTGTGTGTCCAGTAACTGTGACGATTCTCTCCGGGCATGATCCATCAGATATGTTTATTTTTGCTCCAGACTGAAACAAATAATAAAACAAATCAACAAGCTAGAAACAAAAAACTAGTAAAGAAGGATCTTAACATCATGTATCTTAAGTGCGGCTTCACAAAGCTATTTGCTCGTACATTTTGTTCATTGTTGACACAGATCTTCAGCTTCAGTTCTATAAGAGATATATCAACTTGGGTGATTTTTGCAGAAATTCTAAATTGCTCCCCAATATAGTTCAACTTTAATAAAATTTACCAAACAATGACTGTTGAAGTTTTTTATATTACTGACTTTTTTTCAAACTGTTAGTGACTACACAAGGTAGTTTTCCTTTTTATCCATACAAGAGCAAGTGGGTTCTTTTTAAGCTTGCATTTGCCCATATGTGCCTATGGTTGCTAGGGTGGAATCTAACTAGCGAAGCAAAGGGTGGTATGCAGTAAAGAATTAACTGCAGTGATACATTTGCATAAACTCAAAACATTTCTGTGGATTCATCGTCTGTCGCGCTACCAACTGAGCCACCAAATCACCTATAATTTCTTAGCAGTTAGAGAAATGAATATGAGAATTTGTAGAAGACTATAAATGCTGGTGAACGTGCAAATTTTGTTTACTAATGCTCAGATTCTTTTTAAATGTTCTTATATATTTAATTCAGGTGAGATTGTTACTGTCTTTAGGAAATGCAATTTTGCGTACAGATTGTTTTAATCGATTGAATATGGATTTAAAATCACAAATTATTTTACAAAATTGTTCAGTATCACAATTAGAGCTTTGACCAATGTTGAAGCCCTTGGAATATTAGATCAAGGCTCCTAGTATTTTGTATATAGTTGTATAGGCGATATCTACAGAACTTATATTATTATGTTTTATTTATATTTTATACAACAAACTGTACAGTTACTAGGAACTAGACCATACTGTTTTGAAAATCTTACCTCTTCCCGGAATCTTTTCACAATCTCTCCTTTCTTGCCGATAATGCTTCCAACTTCCTGAAAAAGAAAACCAACTGTATTGTTTGTAAAAATACAGATACATGATCAAATCAGTGATGCTTAGCAGTATTGGAGTGCAATAAGAAATGGTGGGTTTTAGCTAATTCCCCATTAAGCTATTACCGTAGGTCTCATGGTAATTGGTAAGACCTAGGCCTACTTAACTTTTTTCGAAAAAAATACCATCTGTTTGGATTCATATAATTATGAATTTTAAGCATGATAACTTGCATAAACATCATTCGATTATGATGAAATTTGGTGAAAACATAAACCTACGTGTATTCAAGCGAGTTTGTGAGCCAGCATGATCAGACTAAGGGATCAACGTTTGTAGGATGAAACAAGGGTTTTCTCATTTTCGACCCCAAAACATAAAATTTTGCTATTTCTGTCCAAACCAGTTTATAGACCTTAGATACAAATAAATAAATTAGTAGAGGCTACATCTAAAGCGTTATTGTACGCTAATGGTTACGGAGAAAATTCCAAAAAACTTAATAAAAAATGTTCCTGTTGTTCTTATTGAGAAGAAATAAACTGTTGTATTTGCTTGTTTTATATTTTGCTTTTTTGATATATTTTGATCAAATTTGAAATTTGTTGCTATTAACATTTCAGTAAAAACACATATTATCACACACCCTGTGGCAGAAACCTAAGTACTCCTTAAAACTAACATTCTGTCAATTTTGAGGGAATATTCTAGTGAAAATCCATTCAGATAAATAGAGATTTGCTTAGTCTGCAGGTACTGTATACTGTGGTGGGGGTATTCATGTGTGTTTGTTTGGAGAGAATTCATAAACTACAGAAACAACATGACTATTTTTTTTTTATTAGTGTAGATTATGAATCAGACTTACAGACAAACATGTTTATGACCCTAAAATTTGATATATGACCTGTAATTAAAATGTTGAGTTGGCGCTTTTGGAAATAAATCTAGATTAGCCTTCATGGTAAAAAATTTATAAACCACAATAGTTTCATTTACTCTATTTACATTTTGATAAAATTATTAATCTATCCTGCTTAAGTACTTAAGTACTAATCCAAAAATAATTTTGTAAAGCTAAGTTATACAATATAATTTTTGTTTAATCAACGGTAGGTGAGTGACTGCAAACTTTGGAGTGGTCAGCATTCGTTAGCATTAACAATAACAAGTAAATTACATTAAAAAAACTGTGATTGTTTTTAAATTTTTTGAACTCCGACTAAAGCTCAGCTGAGATAATCTTCCGAAACGCCAAGACGCAAAACATAATACACTAGGCCAGTCTCAGCCATCACTTCACTAGTTGAACAAAAATAGAAATTAGCGTAGCTGAATTAACTTTTGAGCGAGAGCCAAGGTAAAGCAGATGGCAATAATGAGAATGTGATACATGAAAAATCACAACACAACAATAGCCTGAAGCTTGTTAACAGATTTGGTCATCCTCATGTAAGCTATTGGATCTATTAATAACATAAGAAAACATAAATTTTATTTATCCATTCACTTTGTTTATATATACATGTGTGCACATATTTAATTTGTAGCAAAACATAGACGACATACTTTTTTGACAAAAGGAGCGTTTGGAACCATGATCTTGCAAAGCCAGTTTTTAAACACTTTTAAATTCTCACTGTGGGTTTTTTATTTTACTTCTTATTTTTACTTCATGAACAAATATGTCAAAGAAAAGCGATAAATTTATTTAAAAAATTATCAATGTCACACTCGAAATAAAATAATTTACAACAAACACAATCATGAATTTGGCACACAACAACGATCTAGGGCATTTTATAAACCAAAGAAGTTTAAAAGTGAACAAAATTACAAATTGACCAATCGCAATTTCTAAGGATATCCGATTGATAAAGATTTATTCCCTATTTATTCAAAGACTATTAAACACTATCATGATTTCATATCAACTCTACAAACCGTGTTCATCTAGCTATCTCATTTCTCATTTGTATTACTTTTTTGTGTAACATTTTAAGTCAAATATGGTACTATTCAAATACATAATAAATGTGTAAACTTACATGTAAAGATTGTCAAAATTGAATAAATATTTTGCTCTGATAAAAGAATACAAGAAGGCAGAAGAACAATAGATAAGTTTGGTTCAGGCTACAGAGGAATAGACAAAAAGTAATACAGTTGTTTAGATCTTTCAAGACAATAATCAGAAATTAATTTCACAAAAGGTCTAACTAAACTATTATTTCAAAGATTAATTTTTATTTGTATTAAATGAAACATGTTTACCAGTGTCAACCAAAACTGCAAAAATAAACAAGAAATTATATAGCCTAATCGACTTTTGTATAACCCTAGATGGGGACAACTAAAATTATGAGATAATAAAATAAAAAAGTTACTAAATAACTGTCAGTAAATTTCACAAAACATGATACATGTAATATTTACTAAAATACCACGCTGTTTTTTGTACTGGTATTCTAATACATTTGTTCCCCCTCATTAAAATGATTCCTATTCTTAATAATGTTTAGTTCTCTTGGCTGTACTTTCAAGACAAAATACAGATAGTCTTTAGCTTATAGAGGGAATGAGATAATACATAAATGCACCAATTGCAAGTGCACTGTCCTGCCAGAACTAAATATAGCAGTGGGACAGGATAGTTGGCAAGTGATAGCAATCCTGACCATTCCAGTAAATGTTACTGTCAATAATAGTATCTTCTGACAAGTGTTAGACTGAGAGTTCTGACGTATATAAAATAATCTTGTGTATTAAGACAAGTATTAGACTGAGAGTTCTGACATGTATAAAAAATATTGTGTATTGTGACAAGTATTATACTGAGAAGTATTAAACTGAGAATTCTGACACCAAACAATCTGGTGTATTGTGACAAGTATTAGACTGAGAGTACTGACATGTATCAAACAATCTGGCGTATTGTGACAAGTATTAGACTGAGAGTACTGACATGTATCAAACAATCTGGTGTATTGTGACAAGTGTTAGACTGAGAGTACTGACATGTATCAAACAATCTGGTGTATTGTGACAAGTATTAGACTGAGAGTACTGACATGTATCAAACAATCTGGTGTATTGTGACAAGTATTAGACTGAGAGTACTGACATGTATCAAACAATCTGGTGTATTGTGACAAGTATTAGACTGAGAGTTCTGACATGAATCAAACAATCTGGTGTATTGTGACAAGTATTAGTCTGAGAGTACTGACATGTATCAAACAATCTGGTGTATTGTGACAAGTATTAGACTGAGAGTTCTGACATGTATCAAACAATCTGGTGTATTGTGGCAAGTATTAGAGTGAGAGTTTTGACATGTATCAAACAATCTGGTGTATTGTGACAAGTATTAGAGTGAGAGTTTTGAGATATACAAAACAAACTATTTAAAATTGTATCATCATTTTAAATACAGCGATTAATAAGTTCAATATTATTGTTATTAGGGTAGAATAGAGAGAAATGATCTGAGTAGCTTTAGTACTAATGAAGATCAGCTGTTTAATTAGGCAGAATAATGTATTTAAAACCCAATCATCAAGTATTGCTGGGACCAGTTTCAATCCATAAATAAGCTAGGCCTACTGACTTTTCTCATAATCAACCCGGTAACCTTATTGGTGTATTGTGTCAAGTGTCATAGTGAGTTTATGTTTTGACATAAAATCAAACCAGCTGTTGTATTGGGACTTAAACCACTGTGACATGAATGTGCTGCAACATAGCAAATAAATGATTTTAATAAATACATTTGCTAATTTGTTGCTACCATTGTAAGTGTAAAAGGAATACACAACCAGTAAAATGTTTAAAGAATTATTGTTTTTACAATAAAATATTAGAAAATTCACTTTAAAAATATACAGGTATCCTTAGTAATTTACCGGTATTAGTTATTATAGCATTGCAAAAATTTAGCTAGTACTTATAGTTAGGCTACCTAAATAGATAGTTCCTATTTATTAACAGTAAACTTTTCTTGATAATCAAGTAATGATAATTGAATTCAAATGGAAATGTTACACATAATTAAAACATAATTTCGTAATAGTTTATGATAAACTCTATGTTTTATATGAATGATCTCTAACAGATAGTGTACAATGTTTTAACAATCGACATTGTTAGCCAACTCATCTGCTAGTACCAGTTAAGAAAAACGCGGTAGCATAAATTAGGTATTAAACATTCCTACTACATATGAATGATATTCATAATATGTGGAGACAAGTGAATCCCCCCCCCCACAAAGGGAAGCCCCTGACTACAGTATAGTACGTAACTAGAGCTGGCAGCCTAATGCAATAATCCCGTCACTTACAGGGTTTCACGGCAATGTTTACTGGTCCATGCATACCTACACGTGTCTAATTTTTTTGTTTTATATGGACAATATTTTACCATGTAGCATTGTTTGATTAGTTTGTAAAATTTACCCCTATAAAAAAGTAATTTCTGGCCATATATGGCCATATCAAAATTCCATATATGTTTTTATAAAGTCATATATGGTTTTTGATGACCGTATATGGAAGCATATATGGCCAGATATGGTTGTATCCATATATGGTGGTGTCCATATATGGTCATATATGTAGTCTATATATGGAATTATTGGCCATATATGGCCATACATATTTTCTATATATAAAACTATTGTCCATATATGGCCATACATGTTTTCTATATATGAAATTATTGCCCATATATGGCCATAAATATCCTCCATATATGGAATTATGGTCTATATATGGCCATATATGACTCCCAGGTATGGAATTAAATTACTCATATATGGAATAATAATTTTCCATTTTTGCTCATGTATAAATGAGTTTTTGACAATAACTGGAATTATTATAAGGAATTGTTGCCACATATGGATTATGTAACTGGACTCCCAAACACTTCTTATTATATTATAAATCTTGAAGTTTGTGAGTTTGTGTATTTTCTTGTTGTTCTCACAAGCACAAACTACTGAACTGATTGAGTTGAAATGTGGTACAGTAGATAATATAGGTATTTCTCCTTTAAAGTAATTAGTAGTAAAGTAATTAAAGTATCCAGATTTGAACCCGGATGACAAAATCCTGTACATACATCTATTGTACAATTTTATTATAACGCAACAAAATCTTAAAACTGACGTATAATTTTAAAATTGTAAGTGTAGTAGGCCTAAATAAGGAGAATATTATATTAATAATTAATTAATTGTACCTTTGCTATCAAACAGCCGCAAATATCAATGTCACGTAGTTAGGCTATATTAATAATAACATTCTTCAAATGACATAAAATGTCTAAGAAACATCTTGTTTTACGAGACCAAATACAGCTTCTATCATTCGTAATAGGTTTTGTTAAGCCAACTAATATGAAGCGGTTGTGGTGTAGTGGCAAAAGGGGTGGACTCTCACGCTGGAGTCCCGGGTTCGAATTCCAGTCAGATGATTGAAAATTTTGTTTTGAATTTTTTGAATTTAAAATTTTTATTATAATTTTAATGCATAGTTTATATCATTTAATTTGCAAATATGTTTAATTGTTATTTTTTTATTTATTTATATATTTTTTATTTAAAAATTTCCA
The DNA here is from genome assembly GCF_028750875.1 of Macrosteles quadrilineatus. NCBI lineage: Eukaryota > Metazoa > Arthropoda > Insecta > Hemiptera > Cicadellidae > Macrosteles > Macrosteles quadrilineatus. The sequence continues at coordinate 53,181,825 of NW_026542600.1, forward strand.
TATATGGGGGATTCCATATATGATCATATCTGGTTAAAAAAATTTTATATGGCCATATATAATCTTTTTTATAAGGGAAGGGGAATGACCAACAGCCCTTTTGGATTTATGAAAATTGTGAGGATTGGGAGTGTAGAGAATTGACAGGAAAGTTTTGCTTCTGTAATTTATGTTTGGAGTTATGACCCCTGATCTGTTGTTATATATTAAATAGGTTGTGCTGCACGTGTATAGTTCTATCAAACCATTGAACTAGCATGAAATAAAATAAAAGGTACGATAATAATTGAGGTAAATAATAAACCAAAATACAATATATACGAGTTTTATTTTATGTAGCTGTGAATTTTACATGAGTCGTTATTTAATATCCCATATAAAATATTAAATCCACTTTGTACGTTTTATACGGTAAATTGAATTTAAGAGCTGATGAGAATCTGAAGTGGGAGGACAAAACTAGAATCGACCCATAATAAACCAAAAGAGTCTCTTAGTTATTAATAGAATAAAAGCATTGCTGTATCCATAAAAAATAAATCTCTCTTTAAGTTTAAAAACGTCAAAACTAACAAAACTGGAACAGACTGACCTAGAACTGGAGCCAAGGGAAAACAAACAAAACATCAAAAATAAGTCGACCTTCCTAGTCGTAGCATTCAACCGATAAAAATACCTAAATCATCCCTGACTGGGTTAGATAAAAGTTACTAGACGATCTACGACCATTAATTCTTCAGAAGTTTCGGAGAGCTAGGATTGGCAGAGAGTTTTAGCACAGCTGTTGTCAACTTTGTAATTGGCATCGAGGGGGGACAGGGGGGTCTCTTGAAGTGACAAGACGAATCCACACCACTCCGGCGAGTCGGACCACTTGGCACGGATTGAGTTTGAAATATCATTAGCCAACATGATTGGCGCCATGGATGCAAACTGCATCAATTAATGTGTTAATTTATTTAGTTTCCGAAGTTTGTCGATGTTTATTTATTAAATAAATTTGTCGATCTAAACTTGTGAGCATTAACTCTTACCTTAACTAAGTTCTACTCTGAAAAAGTTTCCAAATAGTAGTTTTAAAAACCATAAATAAAAGAATTTCTAGACTAAAAAGTAAATTTAAAGCGATTTCGCTCATGTGCAAATTAAAAGTTTAAATGTGCAAAAATTTAGAGAGGTTTGTTTAATAAATTGCGTTCAATGCGTACTTAATTAATAAATGCCTTGGTTAAACATGTGCTTTGATTTTATAACAATACAAGTGTTCTCTAGGCAGCACGTATATCTAACGTCGATTATTATTATTGGCTGTCACCATTGACTATACATAGCCAAACCTGGCAATGCAAAAGTGTCACCCCTTTTTGGGTCAACTAAATTTTACTAATAATTAGGCTACATAGATTGTATATGGTAATAGTAAAAATTTAAAGAGAAAAAAATTCACGATTTACTTGCAAAAATGCAAACTCAATGCGTTATTTTTTTAATATGGTACTGAATGTGAAAGATAAAATGATTACAGTAATGCCTACACCTAAATTTAAACACACACGTGTACACCTACTTAGTTGTATATAAAGATTTGTAAATTTATAATCGTCTACTTTATTGAAGCGAAGACATTTGTTTAAAAAGGTAATATCAGTTTGTAAGTTTTGAATAGGCTGTTAAGGATAATGGTTAATTATGCAAGGACATTAGCACGTTCTCAATGGCGTTATCATAGAACCCATTTACCATTCTCTGTACCCAACCCCTCTCTTATGTAAGGAGTCTTTAAATCTTTTGAAAAAAGTACTTCTCAGACTGTTCACCCTGGTGTAGCACGTTGTGAAATTGTCACTAAACTAGGAACAACACGTAGCGTGAAACAGCTTAGCATACATGTATTATATTCGATTCGCATGTAAATAACATTTGGATGTTTCGATTCAATTCTATTAAAAAAACATATATCGGAGCATTTAAAGGTAGATTGTAAAGTGATGGTAAACGGTATGAACAAAGTGACACATATTTTCTCCCATTAGCTTGTAAACAATTATCATGGGTAAGCTATAGGAGTATCTATCCAATTTTATGGGTTAATTTACAAAAATTGAAATAGCTTTAGAACTGCAATTTTAATGGAATTGGGGATTTTACCACAATGTTTAGATTTAAAAGGGTCATAATATACTGAACTGTAATCAAGATCGTTCGATCAGTTATTGTGAAAATCCAATTCTTCCATTGTTTTGTGGGGTTTTATGGGGAATACCCATTTAAAAATCAAAATGTTTTGTGGGTTTTTATGAGGAAAAGCCATTTAAAAATCAAAATTTCAAAAATTGAAATACACCTTGAGATACCATGGATTAGTACCTACATACAAAATTTCGTCAAAATCAGGCCACAGGTGTAGTCTGTAGCTCTGTACACGTCGACACACACACACATATCACTTCGCAAAAAAATTTCGGTGTGACCCGAAACGGATATTCCCACTCAAAACTCAAACTCGAAAATTTTGACGGAAACAATTCTTCCTACATATGCATTGGGGAAAAAGTAAAAAAAGATCTGTAATATTATTCTTTAAATCAATGTCCTACATGCATATATAAAATAACACAATGTCTCTTTACCTAAACTTTCCTAAACTTTGTCAACACGTACTTCGAACCTGCGTTTAAAATGTATGACGCAAAGCAAGGAAAATAAACAAACCAATAAGGTAAAAATTAATGTATTAATAAATTTTATTTGGAGGATCGGGGTGCGAACCCACGGCATCGCAGTCGTCATCTCACAGTCCGTCGCCCTACCAAATCACCAATATGATAATAATCAACCGGTGTACATTTTATTTACCGTAATAGTTTGTCTTTTATATCATGATAGAAAAAATATTTAAATAATAAAACTAGTATGAGGCAAATTATTTTTAGTGAATTTCCCATTTATGGAATTAGCTATTACCATAGGTCACATGGTAAGACATAGACCCGGGTCCTATTTACTTTTTAGTTTTGAGTACCCGGAGGCCAAAAACACCATCAGTATAAATTCACATATATAATATGTATAGTTTGCAGGATAATTAGAAAAAAATCATACGATTTTGATGAAATTCAGTACAAACGTGTAAACACACATTTAATTTATTCCAACGAGTTTGCGAACCAGCATGATTGTACTAAAGGAACTAGGTTTTATCACAGAAAATATAGTAGTATATATTCTGTGGTTTTATGAGTTAAAGATTGGCTTTTCCTATTTTCGACCCCGAGTCACAACATTTTTCATTTCTTTTTACACTTATTTTTAGAGTTTAAAAGTCAAATAATTTAGTATATTGAAGCGTTGGTGTACGCCTAATATTTACGGATAAAATAAAAAAAAAAAACTTTAAATTTAAAATTTGTACGCTATTTTTTATGGAAAATAAATAAAATATTGTAGTTTGCTGGTTTAGGGGATTAAATTTGGTAAAGTTTTTTGTTTCATAGTAAGCTACGAAAATGTCAATAGAAACACTATTACTTTCCCTGTAGCAGCAAACATTATTACTCATTGAAAATAATGGTATTAATAGAAAATGGATATGGTAAGGTATAGATATGGTGTAGTGGATATCCAACCAGATAAATGAAAATTCTCCTATTCTACATCATTTTCCTACCATTTAAAGATATATCCGTTCATTCAGTTGCCTCTTTGGTAAAAACATTGCGATAAGTAAACTTAAACGGTTTTTACACAAATAATGTCTTTTCATATTGTTAACAATACAAGGCAAATTTGATATTAGACACAGATTCTATTGTTGGAGCAACAGTGTTTTTCTCTACATTTAAAGTATACGTGGCGATTTTTTGTTTGATGGAAAACGAGTAATTTTACTGTCAACATGGATAAGGTAATTCTATCAATTGCTTGTTTCACTAATTAATCATAACAAAGGAACTACTGAAAAGAAGACAAATTCAGGCATGATCTTTGGAAAAGGAAAACTACTGTGTGGGCTGAAGCGAGTTCCAAAGCTCAATGCAAATACATCCTAAACATCAATCCTGAATATCATAACAATGTACCATCGTTTCGTAAAAACACAAATACACAAATAAACCTTTTTAAAATAAATTGGAAGCTCTGCAAAATGAGTTAAAATTAATTAACAAGAAGCAAAACTAGAAGTGAATCCTTTCCTTAGAATAGTCTATAATCCCAATCAAAAGTTTCACAATCAACTAAGAGGATTTAGGTAAGATATGGTTAATTGAGTTTTAAGCTTCATCAATCTTGAAATGGGTTTTTAATACGCTGTGATTTTATGCGTATTAAAGATAGGTTGATTTATGTTTTCTCGGCAAAGTACATAGATAAATTTATAAGTTTATTTATATTTAAGAGACATGCTGCTTTTAAAATCTGTAAGTGGTGATATTAATATGATGTGATTTAAATTGGTACACAAATGATAAGTACTTGAGTGCAATTTTAAGGTATTAAAAACTACCAATTATGTTGTAAATAGTGATACGAAGTCTGTTTATTAATAATATTGGAAGTGAATTATAAAGAATCCAGCCAACTAATTTGCTAGTTTGCGAGTTTTTAATTTGAATTGCAAAACATAAATAATGATGTAAAGGCTATCATGTTCTGTTATAGTTTTCCCAAGTTTTCTTGGTATTATTGGTTAGAGTTATACGTTGTGTTTTTTAACAACCAAATAAATTACAAAATCATCTTGAACCAATGCACACCTAAATTCGTACAAGTTTGAGAATGTGTTGACTATAATGTGAGGCTAACCTGTTTTCAAGGTTATTATTTGTTAATTATTCCAATGAATTAGTTTGAAATGCCAAATACCTACCAGTACCATCTAGAACTAACACAGACAAACAATCTGCACAAAAATGAGTAATATTGATTATTCAAATGATTAATTCGATATATCGTTTAGTTAGTTAGGTTAGGTTAACCTTACCTAACTAACCAAACGATATATCGAATAATCGATACATCGATTGATATTACTCATTCGGTTGTTTGTGCCAACAGATATAGAAGTGTACCCCTATTGAGGAATACCACGGAATTGACAAATAGATCTAGAATATAAAAAATGTAAAAAATTTACTGTGGAAAGCTGGTTTAAACATATTGTCAAACTCATTTGAGACACAACACCGCAACTCCAATGAATTTAGACATTTTTTCAAAAATATCTATATTATAACGGAGTTCTGCTCCTCAATTCTTTGCCAAAACATCTTTGCCAAAACTGAGTCAAAACCTGTATTTTTTGTGTTTAAGGTATCTGAATTCTACTACCGTGTCCGTGAGTTTGTTGCTGACTGGGAGTCATGGGCATAATGAGTAATCTTTTCAAAGGGATGAAATTCTTGGAAGTGTAAATAGTTTAAGACAAGTAGGATAAAACATTTTGTATTTATTTAAAGTATATATTGACGCAACTAACGCATGAATGGACAGGGACCATATAACGGCAGCGTTGGCCACAATCCTGTCTGATTTTTCAAGTAGCAGCTTTAGTTACAATCGAACCAAAACTTCACATCACTCGGTTGAAAAACTATTGAACTTAAAAGAACAATGGAAAACAACTACGTATTGGTTAGCTATTATAGTCACGGTTAGGCATATCAGTAACCGATGGTACATTTAATGCTATTATTGTTAAACGTTCAACATACCTTTCCTTGCATGATTAGACGGATGGTAAGAGTGACGTTGTGATCGTCTGACGGGAATGTTTTATCTGTGTCCATGCTGGTCTTGGATTCTTTCTCAGAAACTTGGGCTGAAACAAAAAGCACTGTTGTAGATTTCACATTTACTTTCCATAGATATTCCTGAAAAATGTTGTGAAGTGTCAATAGCTGAGTATGAAATACGTAGATTTGACAAATTTGATCAAAATATATCCCTAAGCAAGCAAACTACCGTTCATTTATTCTACAAAAGAATTACATGATCATTTATGAATAACCGGTTTTTGTTATTTCTGCGTAACCATTAGGTGTACAACAACACTTTAATATACTAAACTATATTTTTAAGTTTTACGAAATATTTTAGAAGGAAATATATGTTTTGGAGTCTAAAATTGATATAACCAATTTTTACCTCGTAAATAACCGTTCCCATTACTAAGTCATGCAGGTTCGGGAAATCGTTCGAATAAATGTAGGTTTACACGTTTGTAACAAATTTATCAAAATAGGATGGCATCTACTATAGTTATTGTGCTAACGGACATACAAATACATTTTACGGTATACGAATATATACATCTGATTTGAATATATGAATTTGAACGGATGATGTTTTTGGCCTCTGGGTACTTCAAACGAAGAAGCAAACCGGTCCCGGATCTAAGTCTTCCCATGAAATCTAAGGTAATAGCTTATTCCCTATAAGGAGGAATTCGCTTAACAGCGATAGTATGATCCATTTATTTATTTTAAAGAAAGTATTGAAATTGCATAGCAGGATTATACGAAACAATAATAGTAAGAATTATATTCTTTAAATCTAAATCAGTCATACAATCTTTCGATTTGAAAAACAAGATTTGCCGCCGCAATGAAAAAATGTCGCTTAGTAACTTAAAACGGCTTTAATCCTCTCTGAAACGTAATTTAAATTATATTTGCGTTACTACTTAGCTGATAATCAGCAACGTTATTTAGACCAATCCTATTTTAGAATCCTCGAACTAACAACTCTTAAATTCATCATTTCGAATTTTCTAATCCTATAGCTAAAATAAACATAATAAATATTGAACAAGCCAATTGCTAGTTTTTTGTTGTTTTTTTTTTCTAAATAAGTACTAATTGGACTTCGCGATATTTGCGAAGGTTTATATTTTAGAACTGTCACGATTGCAATTAACGTGTAGTTGATGTGGATGGTTTCATGTTAAAACGACACATAGTATATTGACAGCGTGTTCCACACAAAGTAGTTGTCAGATGTGGTGACATTGGAGGATACGACTTACATGCAATAATAAACACCCTTTATTAGATAACGCGAACACCTTTTTATAGAAAACACACAGCTAAAAAAACTTCTAATGGCTTCAAAATGTGACAAGGTTTGGTTAGCTGGTAATCTTTGTTTTTAAATGCATTATGTCACTACAAAGTATCTGTTTTTAACTACAAAACCAGCTTATATGATAGTATCCCGGTTTTCTTTACTTTACTACAGATCAGCTGATATGCATTGTTGCATGGATATCCATGAGGCTTATAGTGCAGTAAAAATAAGAGAAAAATTCCATAAACCTAAAAAAAATTAGCACAACCGGGGAATTTGGTACAGATGTTGGGTGTACCTTCCTTTTGAACATACTAAAAGTCCCCTAAAATTGAAGCTGTGCTACGGCCGCCATATTGGAAAATGGCGGCAAATTTCTGTATTTTTCGCTATAGTGACTTTATTATTAGAGATGCAGGAAAAAGCTAAATATACAAAATGTAGTCCATCTAAAAATACACATTTTTTGTATAAATCATCTTTCTCTAAACCCAACGGTTTTTGAGTTATTTGTGATTAAGTATATTTAGTTTTTTCTATTTATCAAAAATAGGTTAAACACATTGAAATTGACGGTTAATTTCAAGATTTAGGATAATTCATCCCATTTAGTTAAATAGTGTGATACTATAAAATCTTAAAAATTAACTTTATCTTATGAGTAAAACAACTCCGCCACAGCAAACCTGCAGACTCAGCAATTTTCCATTTGATTGGATTTTTTATTAAATGTATATAAATAAAATTAGGTTCAACAGGTAACTAGGTTTGCTGCTACAGGTAGGTTATTATAGTGTGTTTTTTTAGTAAAATATCAATGACTTCGTATCAAATAACTAATTTTCCAAGTTTCATCATAATAAAGCTATAAACGAGCAAACCACAACAGTTAACTTATTCATAAGAATAGCATGGCAGTTTTAAATTTACGATTTACAAATTTGAATATACAAATTTTTGGTTGTGTTTACTAAAAAGATTGCGATTATTTGTCACGATTCGAATATTAACCGAAGGGGTTTTCAAAAGGAGATGGAGCAAGCTATTTAAGAAATATTAATTCGTACCAAGTATCGAAAATATTGAATGCAGTGAGGTAATCAACCATATTTTGTAAAGTACGCAATAGTCGTATTAATATTTTATCCTAATTTTTTACCCATTTAATAATTAACATTTTAATACTTTGATGTCACCACCACACTAACTAACTAGACTTGACATCCCATTGTAAATTTGGAAGGTTGTTTTTCGTGTCTAGTTCATGTTGGTGACTAATTAAGTAGTACAGTAGTATAGTATAGTTTGAAAACTTAGTATAGTTGGTTTTATTTATCAAAATTCGGTGAAACCCCTTGCAATCGACGGTTGCTTTCAAGGTTTACGACAATTATTCATCCCACTTAGTTGATATCAGAGTTTGATACTAGCTGGTAGTGCCATCAAAATATTAAAATGTTAATTTATTAAATGGGTAAAAATGAGTATAAAATATTAATATGACTATTGCGTACTTTACAAAATATGGTTGATTGTATCAATTGATTGCATTCAATATTTCCGATACTTGGTACGAATTAATATTTCTTAAATAAAATGCTCCATCTCCTTTTGAAAACCCCTTCGGTTAATATTCGAATCGTGACAAATAATCGCCATCTTTTTAGTAAACACAACCAAAAATTTTTATATTCAAATTTTTAAATCGTAAATTTAAAACTGCCATGCTATTCTTATGAATAAGTTAACTGTTGTGGTTTGCTCATTTATAGCTTTATTATGATGAAACTTGGAAAATTAGTTATTTGATACGAAGTCATTGATATTTTACTAAAAAAACACACTATAATAACCTACCTGTAGCAGCAAACCTAGTTACCTGTTGAACCTAATTTTATTTATATACATTTAATAAAAAATCCAATCAAATGGAAAATTGCTGAGTCTGCAGGTTTGCTGTGGCGGAGTTGTTTTACCCATATGATAAATTTAAATTTTAAGATTTTATAGTATCACACTATTTAACTAAATGGGATGAATTATCCTAAATCTTGAAATTAACCGTCAATTTCAATGTGTTTAACCTATTTTTGATAAATAGAAAAAACTAAATATACTTAATCACAAATAACTCAAAAACCGTTGGGTTTAGAGAAAGATGATTTATACAAAAAATGTGTATTTTTAGATGGACTACATTTTGTATATTTAGCTTTTTCCTGTATCTCTAATAATAAAGTCACTATAGCGAAAAATACAGAAATTTGCCGCCATTTTCCAATATGGCGGCCGTAGCACAGCTTCAATTTTAGGGGACTTTTAGTATGTTCAAAAGGAAGGTACACCCAACATCTGTACCAAGTTCCCCGCCTGTGCTAATTTTTTTTGGGTCAAAACATATTTTTATTGTACTATTAGTGTTATTGATAATTTATTGTAAATAAGACCCAACATGTTTTTTTTCACAACCTCTATAGGTCTAGGGTTTTTTCTACAGATCCGGTTCCCTAAATTATAACAATTCCATAAATAGTTGATTGTACTGAAATCACATTAGGATACCTAATTTCAAACCTATCCTGGCATACGACTTAAGATTTACTTTTAATGTGCAGTTTATATCCTTTGAGCTTGCAAAAACCACATGTCGAGTTTCATTCACAATATATTCTCAATAAGACTAAACCCCATAGATAACTATGGAAAATGCATATCAGCTGATTGACAATGAAGTATACAAACAGGGATACCAACATGTGACCTGGTTTTTCCGTTAAAAAGTGCCTTATGGAGTACGAATTTGGGTTGCGTTAAAATACCTGTATTATATGCGATTCATTTCATAGCCATACAAACAGTCAAATATACACACCACTAGCAATAGTGAGAAAATTATTATAAAAAGTCAAAAATTATTTACTAACTCAAACCTAACTTAACAAATTACAACAAATTACTTAACAAAACTTAACAAATATATCGACACAGACATGTTCTTTGTGTACGTAATTAAACCGAGGATGAATACAGGGTGAGTGAGATGACATGTGCAGTTTTGTTACTAAGGTCAGCTGTTTCTGTATCGATGATTTCAAAAGCCCTGTGATGAAGGACAGCTGAGTCCAGTTTAAAACTATAAAAACGCTACTGACATCATTCGGGATCGAACCGGCGACCTTCTTAACTTTTTAGATTTTCTTAACTGAATAGGTTTACATTTATTTATACTCAATTGACGCGTTTTTGATACTGTTGAGTTAGAATTTGCAACGCTGTCAACAATTTATAAGCGGCCTGCTTGTTATTAAATTAATTTAATTCTCTCCATTGTATTTACTATGAATTTGTATTATATACATAGATCCACTAATTTAGTGTTGATTTTTATTAAGTGTATTTTATGTATTCATTTTAAGTAATTATTTTAAGCAACTGTATAGACTTAGGGGTAGGTTTAAGAAATACGTGTCCAAACATCTTAAAGTTGTATACAGTCATATTTTATTGTTTTATGTTTAACGACAACAAAATTGTAGCGTTGAAAATATGGTTTATTGTAATGAGTTGGCATTGGGATTTAAATTAGTGTCTGCACTTTTTTAAGTACAGTTAAATATTTTGAGAAGCCTATGATCTGAGTAATTTTGTTTATTAATAATACAACATATTAGTTATGTCTATTTTTTTATCTCACGCATGTCACATTCTAGGACGCTAGGTTCTAGCCCAAAACCTTTTACACATTACTTCAGGCTTGTCATAGAGGGTTGCGGCGTTATCAGATAAAATCCATTGGTGATTGGCGGGATATGAACCAGGGACCCTGGGCACCGAAGCCACACGCTCTGCCACTAGACCAGCTCCCCATTGATCATGTATATTGCATTTCAGTGTAAAAAAAAGGATTTTACAATTATTATTAATAATATGTCATGGTAGTTTAGATCTAGCATAAATGTTTTGACAAGAACTATACTGTGCTATAAACCAGAATGTATTAAGGAACGCTTGCTAATAAACGACATTTTACCGTTTTGTTCAATGAATATTTTTATATGAAAAAAGGGATAGTTTTATGCGTTTATACGTAAAGGTATCTAATATATCAGTGCAATTTGCCAGATCTATAGTAAATGTTATCAATGATTATATACGTTAATTTAATATTTAATTTATCACTAAAATATAAAATAAATTAATCGGTTGAAAATTTTTAAGATATGCAGAAAACCATTTGTATTTGTACAAAAATATAATTAAAAGTAACCGTGAAACATCTTGTAATGTATAAAACAAAGAGTTACATATATTTTTTTAATTCAAACAATATTTCTCATAAAGTAGCTACAATGTTGCGTAAAAAAAGACTTAGTTATTGCATTTCTGCTTCTCTGAAAACTTAAAGCAGACAAAAGAAAACTTGAAACTTGTTCTTTATTAGAATAGGTGCTTGAGCAGGTACTAAATATTTTAAACAATCTGAAAGACTTTGTTTCACAAAGCTCCTCTTTCTGTTTCATCCACGACTAAAAATATTTCCCTTCAAAATAGGCTAAAACTGTTGTTGATTTTCCTCAGCGATTTTAACACTGTTACATACTACTAAAACTTCCGCTAATGAGCTTTTTATTTTATATCATTGAAAAATACAATGATTTTTATTTTAGTTTAGTTAGGTTAGTTTTTATTTTGTACAGGAAAAAGTACAATTCGCTACTACTAATTAATTGTGAACTAAACACCAGTTTTCATTTAAGGTTTATTATCAAATAGCTTACATCAAATAAACTCTTAAACTGTTTTTGATAAGTAAAAATTAATTTAAAATGGTTTTAATATAGCTTCATTGTTGAAAATTTGACAATAATAAGTTTATGTAAAGTTGCAAGTTGTAACTTTCATTCTTAATATTAAAACTTTTGACCTAACCCAACGTAACCAAAATTATAATAAAAATCAAGAGAAATGCGTCTCTCAACTGTTTTCGATACATCTACATTCATACAGTTGAAATTTACAAGTCGGTAAAAATATAGCGTATAAAATATGTTACAATTACGATCGATTTCGACCATGATGACTGGCGTTACTAATCGAAATCTATCTTCAATTTAACTTCTTTCATATCACTGTAACACGTAAAACGTTCGAGAAGGTTATTAAATAAGCTTAACATTAATATTTTGACACAGCTAGTAAAAATATTACTGTACTAAGCATTTACTGTGTATGCATACTATTTTTGATCCATGACAAATATCTGCATTCAAATTAAATATTTTACTATGGAACACATATGAATAACAAGTTTATTAATTTCTAGAAAATAAAACGCAGTTAAATTTGTCACAGTATAAAAAAGTTACAAATGAAAATTAACAAAATTAGTGTGAGTTAAACTCAAAGTGTCCAAGGGACATATTATTCTGGTTACCAAGGTATACTTTCTATCGAGGTATTGGCTATTAAGTTAAACCATGAAATATTTAGTAAACTTTAGGTTACCTTAATCGGTAGAGCGCAGTTTTCCTCATATAAATATTTATAGCATAATTGCATAACAAGAAACATCAGTATTACATTTTAAAATACGCACTGATTGAATTCCACATCAAAATATATAGCTGGAATATTTTTTACTAGGTGAAAAGTTGGTTTTAGGAATTTTGACGCTCTTTTCTTTTAGGTTTTCCCGTATGTATTGATAATAGATTTAAATAACCTTATACTTTTTAAATTTATATATAGCTTTAAGTCAGATATTTACATTTTGAATCTAACTAGATACGCAACTAAAGTTGTGCTGTTCATTCAAGCTGCAAACCTACGTAATTACTTATGTTTACGAGGAGAAAATCACTTTTGACTTCTGCTATTTGGCAGTACTGTAATCAACATGTAATCAATTTATTCACTGTACAGATTTTCTGCAGGGGTACTCACACTATGGAAGGGTTGAGGGTAGCGATGGTATCCACACACTCGGGGGCGGAGGACTGGGCAAGTATCAAATAGGATTATGACGTAGGAAGCCCCTCAAAATCAACCAAGTCTCAACCTGTCTATAATCTATTTATTACCACCTACTCCCTGCTACCTGGCCGCTCCTGGTTAATTTCGTTTTATTTCCATCACCCTCGGGATTATTTTCTGGTTTATCGTTCATTGAGTTACGCCTAACTCGCTTACTCCCTAATCAAACTGTAGCCGAGTTTATCTTGAGGATCATTAAAAATATAACTCGTTTAAGTTACGAAATTGTATTCTTCCTTTGATTGCAGGAGTGGGAATACCTGATTTTAAATTATTCATTGCATTGTGTGGTTTACACATCTATACAGGAAAACAAAAAGTAAAAAAAATAATAATACTACTTTACCAATATACCAACAATTATCATAACATCATGGCTTATCCAGGCAGCCGCTAAAGGTAATGAGGTTTTAAACTCTTTAACATCCTCTTAGGTTCGAGCATCAAGGATTTCCCTAACCTAAAAACATCCGAAATTATGAAAGAAGTCAATACCGTACATTATACAAACATCTATTTGACATACATTAACATTATGCACCTATTGCGCATTGTTTAGTTGCATGGTATAAAGCTGTGCGCAATAATATTGCGTTATGCAAAATACACTAGGGACATTACGCTGTGATTGAGTTAACATATTCTCTATTCATGTGAAGAGGTTAAAAGGCTCATGCATAATAGCATTACCAATGGCGTCAGAGTAAAACATGCATTTTTAACGAATTAACATGAATTAATTACATAGCAGGCTTAGTGAAATCAATTACATACTTTATAAAACACAAACTTAAATTCACCATTCATACTTGCTTAAAGTTATATTACATTTTCTAATACGTTATTTAATATTTTTGCTAATATTTTGTATGATTAAATTGATTTGAATTCAAGCTTTATTTGCACATAATACGTTTTAAACAGTGGAAAGTGAGACATTTTGAATTATTCTTATACGTTTATTTACAATGTTAAAATTTTCAAAGATTCTCCCACTATTGAAATATTTTATTATTTAAATAACAAAATGTATATAATGTATGTGTTAAGTGATCAGTTTTCTGCCGATTTAAAAACTATTTTTTATGCTTTTGTGGATTTGACTCATACATTTATTTACAATGTTGAAATTTAAGATTGACTCTATTGAAACATGTTATATATCAATATTATAAAATATTGAGTGAGCATATTAAATATTTATCCACAAAAGTTACAGCATGTACATATATTTTAACAATATAAATAAATGTGTATGTTAAGTGATCGATTCTCTGCCGATTGAAAAACTAAAGTCAGGCTTTTGCAAATAATAATTAGTTCACTGTTTTTTAGTAACCTGATTAATTTGTGGTTTAAACACTTTTTAGTAGATCCACTAGGAGAAGCAATGTTGAAAATACTATACAAGCATAACATTTAAATATCTTTGAAAAGGGTTGTAAATATCCAAACTTGGAGTAGTTATTGATTTGATCCACAAACAAAACAAAACTCTGGAAATTTTCAAAATAAAACACGTGCACGTCTTGCTTACTCCACTCGAGCCCGCCCCCTCTTACTTCCCCTAGCACCCACACAAAACCTAGTACAATACGGGGGGCAAGTACCAGACACAGGGTGGGGATAAAGAGCTCTTCATGTCTAAGAGCCCAATTTTCTGCTAAAATCAGCTCAGCAGTCTGAAAACGCCGACTATGATGTAAAGGCCCGAAACAATACTTCAGCTTACGGCTACTTTGACAACGTAGAGGACAACATGCCCCCGCTACAGTAAACCTGCTGACTATGGGACTTTCAATTTGTCTGATTAAATTTTTAAATAAAATCGCATAAGTTTTATTTCCACAATAAGTATACGAACAAAGTAACAAATTTCCAAAAAAATAAATTACAAAGATAGTCTAGTCTAGAAGCATTACATACATTGTTTATGTAAAATTAAGGTAAAATTAAATTCAAAACGTTAACGTATTAACTTAAATAGGCTACTAATTGAAATATGCTTGCTTCGGCTAGTAATAATAACTAATGTAATGGAAAGGAGTCTACATAGACCTCAGTAGTCTGTGCGTTGACTTGAGTTGTTAAAAATTATGATTTTTTGTAAATTCTGAGCCAATTTGCTATTTGATTAAAAAAGATTTAAAATTAAAAAAAAAACTTTACTATGTGCTTTGGGAACGTGATTTAAAGATATAATACGACAGGAGAAGAAATGTTCATTTGAATTTTAACAAACATTTTTCCATTAACAAGAAAAATCTATTCCCAATGTTCATGACATTAATTTTATGAGTATGAATAACTTTTGTTTACTGCTACGGTGAAGGGAAATGTATATTTTGAAAAATATTGATAGGATAGGATGATGTAAATAAATATGCTTAATTGGATCAAAATGTATCCATTAACAAGCAAACTACAACAGATCTTGCTGGTTCACGAGTGTTTTTGGCCTCTGGGGACATCAAAATGAAAAATTAAATCGGTTCCGGGTCTAGGTCTTAATAGCTTCTTCTCCATAGGAAAATTCGCTTAAGCTTTTGATTTTTTCCTAAATACTCACAAATTATAATGCACAGATCCTTTAGCTTGTTTGCAGATAAAGCTGCAACGTTGTGATTAAATAATAGTCAATATTATGCGATGTTTTAAGTGTGAAAGCTTGGTGTTAAGATCGCTGCATCCTTCCAGGACTACAAACATAGAGTACGTAGTTTAGTTTGTAGTCCTGGTATCCTTCTTACTCGTAGCAGCCTTATCCGACAACCTTTCAATTCAACCGTACATAGCTTTAATTGGGCGTTGTCAAAACATGAAAGCAAAACGGCGTATATTTGACAAAATTCTTCAAAACATGAAATCAGTGAAAAGTGTTGTGAAATCAAAATGAACGAGCTCGGCTTTAGTCCAATTTTGCAATATAAACCTCTTTTATTTAAATATCCTTCAAACGAGTAAATCCCAGTAAAAATTTGCATTTCCAGACAACACACGCTTTACAGTTGAAGTTTAAAGTAAGTTCAGAAGTTGAACACTCGTAAAACTGTTATAAAACGTGTATAAAACAACGACATTAAAGTCAGGTGGGTAATGCCAACAGCTCCCCGTTTTGAGAAGGCTAATCCATAAAAGTTACATCTTCCAAGTTCCGCATTTTATATATTTAACTTTACTCAAAGTGAAATACAATTACGTGGAATGACCCTGAAAAAAACAGGTGATTAAGTAATAAAGTAGGATTAAGTTAATCTTTTGCGCATTTTATCCTTTAATGGAAATCAAAGTTTGTATAATTACCTTTAAACGACGAAAATATAGAAAACAGATCTCTAAAGCGCAAATTTATCATATTGACATGAATACTTGAAGATTACGGTTATTTAGAAAATTACTAAAAACTCTTCCTTCAATCGAGTACGCATCATTAAGCGCAAACGATCTGAAACGATCTGTTACCGGGAGGGCAACTTAATCCCTCAACTCTGCAAAGTCATTCATAACCTAAATTAATACTGCCATAAACAGTGTATTTGATTATTCGACCAACATTTAAACAACTGTGTGAGCTCTGATTGTTCTCCGATAACTATCGAGTTGTTTACGTTTCATTGACTAATTTTAGAACTTTTTAGTCGTGGTTAAAATGAACTTTGTTTAAGTTAACTGGCAATTTAAAACTATTTGAACATAAATAAAATTGTTCAGGATATTAATTGTTGTATAAACGAAATTTAAATATAAATCATTGATAGAAACAAAAGCTTTATCATCCTTATTAAAAAAAACCAATTAATGTGTTACTTTAATAATATAATATTATATAATATATAATATAGGTTAATTTATGATGCCTAACATCTATCTAAAATTTAATATAATTTCAATTTCTAGTAAACTTATTTTAATTGGTTACACATTCAGAAAATAAATCGCTATTAAATTTAAAAACCACGCGTCAGCATCGAATATTCAATTTATTCCAACGTTTTTATGTTACTAAACAGAACTTTTGACGACTGCTTTTGTAGTGAATTAAGTAGGTTAAGCCCAAGAAGAAGTTTGAAGACTTATAATCATTAAAATCTATTATGTAATAATCGCGAAAGATGAAATCCAATTTAGGGCTTTAGGATATTAAATGAAAATATTTCTCAAATCGCGTCAAACCAAAATGACTAACTATGTTTTCCCATTAGCATAAATGTATTAATTAATGATTTTATAGACCTTTGAACCATAATATATCAAGTTATTTTGCATTATAATGGGACGAGAGCTTTGATGAAACACAGGGATATTGATCAGGCCATGTAGGCAGCAATCATGATAGCGTTAATAATTAACATGATCGCGAGTGTGTGTGTAGGTGCGTGTGCGTGTGCGTGTGAGTGATTCCCCTCTCCCCTGGGTCCAAGCACGTGTGTGTGCAAGTGCAACGTGCAAGCTGCATCTATGCAGAGGACATCCCCTCCAGCATCCCCTACCCCTAGTGTCAAGTTACATCCCCCGCTTGCACTCCCGCTTTAAATAATGTAGGACAAAAGGGGTTAAGTGTGTAATTATTTGCATACCGGTTGTTTTGGGAAGTAAAAATGTTCTATATATTATGTGATTATAGCTGGCGACTCCAAAATTACATTAGACTTGTTTAGAATCCGTGACAAGTTTGATATAAATAAATATTAAAATTCTTGTAGTCATTTACGAGATTATTTGGAACAAGTTCTATTACAAGTAGCACACAAATCTCAGGACGTTTCGGAATCTGAAATCTGATCCCGTTCTCAGGTGTGAAAGTGCCTAAAACATTTCAAGATAATCCCAAACCCCATTTTAATTAGAAGTCCACAATAATCTAAATATCACAAACAACCATTACAATAATGAATTAAAAACAAATAACCCTGTAATACTATCATGACTTATCTGCCGGAAACGTCACTTTTACCATTATTATTAGTATTATTTTGTCAACTTCTTTTAGACATTTTCGTGTCCTTTATTTGCGTTAGTGTATGTGGTATGTTATGAGAACTTCACAACTCCAGGAATCAAATTATTATTCCAAATAACTTGTTGTCCAGCTTGACACTACCTTTGGTTCGAAACTAGTGGTCGAAAGGTTGTAAAAAAGCTACATGTATATATCATCACTGGACAGTAAAAAGGTATTTCAACATTTTATTCATATAAAAAACTTTAAGACAGGCTCAAATAATGTTTATAATAGTGGAATTCCTATTTTAAATCAGGACGATAACTCCATAGGTGTAAAAATATGAAGTTATAAAAACGAATAACAATCGGTGCCGTGAAAAAGGTAAGATGAAAACAAGTGGACTGTAAGTAAACAATGAGAGTTTTGTGGGAGGGCAAGCCACATTTTGGTATGCGCCTCTCTCGCACGCGCCTAGGCCCATGATCGTCCGTGATCGATTCCCAGTTTCCCATCTCGCATCCTGAGCCCCCATCCCTCCTACCCACCAACTCACGTTGTAACTTTGGACTGATAGACGTCTCGGGAGTTTTTATGCAAGTATGCGAAATCATCTAGATATAACCGGTTTATTGTACCTACTGCTGTACATTTGACGGTTCGTGAAGACTGGTGTGATTTTATGCCGTAAGTGCCGAGATAACTTAAAACACAAGCGCATATATATTTTTTACGAGTTGTAGCATTAATAAGGTAAAAAACATGCATGTCCTTCCAATCCATAAATTGATAAATCAATTTTAACATTTCTTTATAGCATATTGAGTTGTTAGGTCTATGTTTGTTTGGTATTCCTGCAAATGTTGAGAAGCCAAACATCATTTCACTTTTCATCAATTTTACAAGACAATAAATTTGGAGATACTTTTAAATTTCCTAATATAATACATTTTTTATACTTCAACAACCACCAAATTTCCAAGCCTGATTTCATAACTAAGAGCTTTTCGTGTTTGTTGTCTTAAGGAAAACCGACAGCTAATTTCTCATTTGTAGAACATCACAGATTTTCGACACCCGATGCTGTGTAGGCTGATGGTGGGAGGAGAGGGGTACTGAGGTGCTGACGCCAGCGAGTTGGGCCTAAGGGCCCTCAGCATAATTATAATCTTGGTAACACCATCGTACTCAGCACAAACTGCCGTCTCTTGTGGTAAATAGGTAAACATCGAGAGAACCTTCAGCAATGGCCTGCAACCATGTCCCAAGGCACAAACACTGCTCTACCCTCATTACAGAATGGGTCTTACATAGCCAAACAAATAATACAGTTGATTCAGGAATGTAAACAGACATCATGAGTTGTGATATTTTTATACAGGGTATCCGAAAACGAATGGATCAAACGTAAACTGGCATAAACACTTTATTATTTAAGATAAATAGGGAACTGTAAACACAATGTGTTCCTTATCCTCCTAAGTTATTTTTCCTACCATGGTTTCACTGCCTAACCTCTACATGTTTTCCGTTATTTGCTCGAAGAAAGGCAAGTCGGTGTTCCAGCTCTGACCACACATAGTGGCGTATTTCATAAGATATTTTCCAAAGGCTAGCCTTATTTGTGCTTTATTTAAGTTCATCTATGTTTGAGATCGGCGAGCTAAAGATACACTTGATATCCTTCACAAACCCCCGGACAAAAAAATCACACCACAGATTTCGTCTCTATAGACCATTCAATACACTGTGCTTTCAACTCTACATCCATATTGCAACTTTATGTTTTGAAAATTCAAACGTGCTAAAAACAATGGAACAGCTAATTACTATTGAAGGGTACTAAAAAACTAAAAGATGCAACCTTTAAAACTAGCCATAGTTGACTTTTCAACGACACTTGGTAACACATATATTGAACTGTAGATATGATCCATTATTTTTGGGATACCCTCTATAAAACATAGCTTGGCCTCTTTTTATATTGAAATTGAACGTCTACATGGGTCTTAGCCCTGTGTTATTGCATCGACTTATGCGAGTAAAGGAAGTTAATACACATTTTTAACAAAATCATATATGTAAAATTTCTCAGCCTTCTTACAATTTTAGATGTTAAGTAATAGGCCAATTAAATAGATCTTTCGTCAAATCCTGCTTAAGTGGAAAGCAAAAAAAAGTTATTTTAGTTATTTTTTACAAAAAAAAATGCAATAGATGCATACTTGAAAGAAATAATTTCTGAAGCTGATACATTTGTTTAATAATTTTAACCTGAGCGGATGAATGAAAAGTGGTTATTCGTATTGTCGACATTCAGAGTGATCTAAACACAGCTGTTATATTTTGACTGTTGGATTTTTAAGTGGTAGAACTGTACAAACGCAATTCGTACCTATTTAATTGTGCCAATTTGTCTTATTAATTAAACTAGTTTCTCTTAAATGTTCATTCGATGTTTGGCTTATTTATTTTTTATCCTACAACATTAAAGCCTAGTAATTGATTTAATAAATGACTGAAACTGTACCAACGTCAAATGTTACCCACCCTAAGCAAAAAATAGAAATTAATAGCGTTAACGATTTAAAATTTGAAAAAAGATCTACGAGATTGTGAGCTATTAGAAGAAATATTTAAAAAATACTTTGGGTTCGGGATTTTTTTACGAATTTCGTACCTAAAAACACAATTCCTTAAGTATTTCGCGTATGTGTAAAGTTTATAAATGTAAATAACACTGCATATAATTTAAATAAACTCTACCCTATTCACAATTCACATTATGACGCAAATTAGTTTTCGAACAGTTGTTATCTATCTTTCGTCAAACAATTATCTACTCGGCCTACAGTGAGCTTATCTCAACTACACCAGCCTACCAACCCCTTTTGTGGCCCTGTGCAGGATAGAATATACAGGGACCACCATAGGGGATGTAAATGGGGTTCATTTTAAAACGAGATAGTTTAAAATTAGTTTAAAATTGTTTTTTTTATAATTGGTTAAAAAAAATAGTATATTTGCATTTTTATAATCACAGCAATAACTAGAATTTGTATAACAACTCAATATATATTGTGATCCTGAAGAATGACAAGGCAAGTGGAAATACAAATGTAACATTTCATCATGTAAAAAGTCGATGCAGAGATCATACAGCATATTTATATTCATTGGATACAAAGAATATGACTCAAGATTATTGCATTTTACTCTCAAAAGGAAAAACGCGAAGAACTCGATGTATCATTGAATTTAGGGCGTTTCGAGTCGGATACACATATAAATCAATTTCGAGACGATATAACCCAGAAAACATTCTATACTGATTTGTGACTAAAATAAAACGTTATTTGTTGAATCGAAAATATTTTAGACATTGTAATAGATTACTGTATCATCTCGAGGAAATGAATAAATTTACGCGTAAACTAGTCTCGTATTGCTATAGTAAACTTTGTTAAGTCAGTAAAAAGTATTTCCGAATAATATCTAATGACAGATTCGGAGGATAACTGATAGTAAAATTATAATAATTAACCATGCTATTACATATATGAAAGTAAAAATAGAAAATTATTTTTTATCCTACAAATCTTTACTTGGATCACATACTTAAACTCCAAAAGATAAGCTTATTGATCAATACACAGCGTAGAGGTAGGAAGATCAGACGTATCTTTGAGGAGCAGTTCCAAGAGTTGATTGGATTTTAGAAGAAGGAATCAATCTGTATTAATACACAATAAGCCACCAATTCGCCGCAAAATTCATTGTAAAAGTAGAAAAAGGGTTTAAAAATCACAAATTTAACAACATCAAAGTACATTTTGATATGAATGGTACACAAAGTAATTTAAAGTTGATTAGATGAACGAACAAATAATAAAGTTGTTGGGGCAGAAAATTAATAATAGTTATACATTTTATATTACAACTCTGAAAGACACTTATATCTTAAATTGTGGTATAGTAGGGAAATTAATCTCAATATCAGCTTACCGAACAAAGCATAAAGATCATTGCGAATCCGGGTACGTCTCATCGAATTCAATATCTAATATATTACTCGTGTATTTATTTACAAGTGGGTACAGGGGGTGGGTAGTGAATGGGGGATGCTGGGTCCAGGAGAGGCGGCAAGCAGTCTACGTCATGGGATCGATGGTCGTAACCTAGCAACCGTTGCTAGGATACTCAGGTACCATCAATGGGCTCAGCGCCCAGGAACCCCCACACCTACACTTTCATTCTCATCCCATCGTCCCAACACGACGACCGCCTACCAAACACGGCTCCTGGAACAGTGCATTCTGTCCCTCACGACCCTTCGATTCCGGGAATTCACCTTGTGACCTATTGCAGAAGCTAAGAGGGCATCGCGAGACACAAGACCTGGCTGGGCAATTCGACCGGATAAACCGATGTTCCTTACAACTCATTACAGTAGCCTCCCTCTTATCCGACCCCTTGAGTCTGGAGGCTTATTTTAAAAACGTTTGAACACTAGAAAACCCTAGAAGGATTTACAGAATTTAGCAGTGAACAGGAAAATCATATTTGTGAGAAAGAGTTAATTTTAGTTTAAAGAAACATGATTAGCTTCTACCTGCTAAACACGATATTTAGGCGTTGAGAATGTCGACCGGTTAAACTGGTTGAAAAAAGCCGGATAAGAGGAAGGATCCTGTACATTACAAGATATTTTGGAAAGTGAGAAACACTGATGATATAAATAATTGGATTAAGTGAAAAGTAAGACACATATACCTACGTTTACAATTTTAAATTTCAGATTTGTGAAAAATAATATTCGTAACTACACGGACTGGATCTGCTTTTGAATTGGATCAATATTGGAATTAAATTGAATATATACATTAAACGTAAATGATTTTTTTATAAAATCCAACACAATACCGAGTTATTACAGATTTAATTAAAAGATCAAAATACATCAACGATTTCAACATATTTTAATTTCAGTCGTTTTAATTCCAAAGTAATTTAAATAGGATTCAATAAAATCACACGAGCTTCATATCCCAAAGATTAAACTAGAACAAACAATCCAAAGTAGTAATAATGGAACAAAGAGAATGTAAACAAGAGTTAATTATGATCCTGTCGATGAATACAACATAAGTGTATTGAATCGTCCAATAACTAGTAATTCAGCGGCGGAGTGATTGAGTAGAATTCAATAACTGTTGGTATTTGCTGACGACATCTTTGACTCTACTGCAGAATTCTGATAAATCGGGTTGATAAGTGGAGTTTATTCGGAAATACTCTTCGCATATCAAAATATAGGAGTTTTATCTTGATATATTTCATAAAGAATTGGATCATTATCGTACGTTGAAATTATAAAGCTGGCAGAGAAAGTAAATTTGCAGGTGGATGTTAGACTCGTGTACTTTGGAGACCAAGTTTATCGGATTAATGAAAATCCAGATTAAATAATACTGTGACCGTCTGACTGCATCTTGTATATAACAACCGTTACATAAAAAAGCTAAAATAGTGTATTCTTGTTTGAAAACAACTAGGAGCTACAGAAGCACTTTAAACTGTGTAACCAAATTTAAAATTATAAAACTTTATTCAATGCCTTTTTTGTCTTCGCTAGGCAGGAGCCCGGGATTTTTTTCACATTACTTCAGGCTAGACCTAGGGGTTGCGGAGATATCACTTAGATAACATTCATCGGTGATTTTTCGGGATTTGAACCCGGGACCTCATGGACCAAAGTCCCGCGCACTAACCACTAGACCAGCTCGCTCCCCTTATTCAATAGCTAAATCAGTAGCTTATTCAATACCTTGTAGGTATATAGATCATAAGTCAATATTAGTTATAGAATTGGAAGTTCATTAGAACAATCTTCATTTCGGCAAGCTGCGTGGAACGATCATTGCTAACGCTAGCGAATTTTCAAACTAGTTTTTCTTGGCAAGCGGATTAAGGTAAGGTTATCTAGAGCGTTTCACCGCCGACGATTCACATCAATTTAATAACCAAGGGAATTAGATCGGCGTAGATAAACAGGCAGAATGGCATTGCGGAAAAAACGCCGGGGAGAATGCGAAAAATCGCCGACCGTTCGCCGAGGATAACGGAGAGTTGTTTTAACTCATACGAATCTTTTGTCATAGATTATTAGTTCGTAAATTTCATCCCGGTTTGTACACACATCTCAGGCAAACGATTCCAAAAATTCTATCACAATCGTGGTAAAATCCCCCCAGCCTGCGCGTGGTTTCCAACGTACTTATCTTATATTAACATCTTATACATGGAAGATTGTTATACAGGAGTGAGTTTATACCACAAAAATACAATTCTTAATGTATTAAGTTTGACGAATGCTTTTGTGAGTGATAACCGAAGAAAAGTTCTTATCTATTAGTACTAGTAGATTCGAGAGTGCTAGGATACAAGTAACAAGCATCATTCGTAAAAAGCATTGTAACATGTTTTCTCATTTTCAATCACCCTTTGTCCTTCATATTTTCATGTAATTCATAATTATACGTTCGATACAAATAAATAAAACTTAATAGTTCAACACATTTCATTAACAAATACGGCATTTCATTAGCTGCGGTTTTCGATGACAGACTATGTTAATTAAACATATCGGTTCAAGCTTTTAATTTCGAAAAAGGGGAGAAAAATCTGGTTTTTCCCATGATCTTGGTAATCCCAATTTATAGTTAACAATAATAACTTAGACAAAACTTGGAGTTTTTACATCGTGGTGAAAATTCGTTCATAACCTGCTCCGAAAGTGATACTGTACTCTAAAGTACCCCCAACCTCCGCTCCTTCTCATAGATGAATAAGTAACGCAAACGGAAAATGCCACTTTTCGTACGAGTAATGAAACATAACATTTGTATAACAATATAGTTAAATAATCACTATATGACTACAATCGCAAGATCGGTAATTAAAAAAATAAAAGATCAATTCGTCTCAAGTAAAACATTCATGACGCTGTCCGCAAACTTAATAGAAATGGTCACCACTAATCCAGCTTGCGGTGCCTGTGTGAGTGTGTATGTGTATATGTATATACTGTATATGTTAGAGAGAGATGACAGTGTGTGCGACAGACATACTATTACAGCTACAACCGTTTTCATTCCCGCCAGCTCAAAGCTCTATCTGCGATAGCCTCTGGTTATGATGTTTCCCTTGTAACAACGAAATGAGCAGTTCCAAAGCGCTTTAGTGTAATAACCTTCTCTTATCTCATTACAAATAAGCTTATTAATTGGAGATGAGATGTTGATATTACGCGCATTTATACTAATGAAATATTTACTCTTGGCGAGATTTGAAACCGTAGGGCGTCATCAGGCGAATACTTGGAAAATTGCTTTCCAAAGGTCGTCCCGTAATTAGGCCTAAGCGGCCAAACTCCGGGAATGGTTCTATGGGTCAAAATAAAGAGATAATCAATAATAACAGTTTTCCAAAATCACTTCGTTAACGAGATACATACACATAATTCATTCACACAAACATCATTATCATTTTGTCATTTTGTTTACTTCAAACTATTAAATACAATTATTAACAAGAAGTGTATAAAACTTAATTTAATCATTTCATAATGTAAACATTGAACTAAACAAAAACATTCAATTCAACAAACATAATAACAATTAATTCTGAACATCTGTGAATCTTATTAACATACGTAACAAAAACATACATTTTTATTTTGAATTTATTCATCCGATCATTATGAAACTTGGTATTGGTATGTATGTTGAGGTAGTAGACGAGATCCAATAGATAAAAAGTTATCTTGATCCAATTGAAAATTTCAAATTGTCGGCCATTTTAATATTTAAATTAAAATTGCTATAAATGGCAAATATTTTGAAAAGATTTCTAGAACAATTTTGTTTAGCGTTTATAATATCCTATCAAACGACACCAAGTTCAAAAAGATCGAATCAAAAATAACTGAAATATTACGATGTTTAGTTGTAAAATGAGACAAACCTGACTAGCTTAACCTTGTTCAACATCATTTTACAACTAAAAATCATGATATTTCAGCTATTTTTTTACTAGACATTTTTGAACTTGATATCGTTTGATAGGAAATTTTGAATGCTAAACAAAAGTGTTCTAGAATGTTGTTCATTTAATCAATTTATATGAATAACTTCTTGATCAATTTATATTTGATCCAAGTCTCAAACCAGATCCAGCCTTATTTGCTGCTACCCATAATTATATATCTGAGAATTATAAAGTTGTATAACTCTAAACAACAAAGACCGAACTTAAATTATTTTTTTAGATTTATCGAAGTGAAAAATGCCAAGTATGAACTAAATGAATAAAAAAAGAAACCCGACTTCTTTCCTTGACCAAACTACACCATTATTCACCAAAACTGCATCGATACAACTGATGGGAAGCGCTTACCAAAACGTGTTGAGCATTTACATAATCGCCAACACAAATTGTTTGGAATCGTTATGCCAGACGTCGCTGGCACATGGCTATCTTGCTAGCCCGCCCTGCGAATACGATTCTGAACTACGTCTTTAAAGTTGATTAGTCAACAGGTGATATGTGTAAAGAATAGTACAGTATGTAGTTATTTTAGCAGTCTTTAAACAATTGGTCACCTTACTTCAACTGTCCATTGCTGATCGCTGTCATTTTCCCAAATCAGTGAAGTTTAGTTATTTGTGCAACTAGTGAGCAAAGTGACCAATTGACTCACTCGAGAGAAATACTTACTCACGAGCCGTAGGCGAGTGAGGAATGGTTTCTCGAGTGAGGCAATTGCACTTTGCACTCGAGTTGCACATTATATTTTTCCTACAGTTACCATAAAACAAATAAATTGGTAAAGAAACGTAACATATTTTTACACAGACGTGAAATTTTAATATGAAATTCAATGATACAACAGTACAACAGCTGACCAGCTGATTTACAGCCAGTGCTGCCAACGTATTTCGCGCGCATACGAACTTGTCTGCATGTTACGCGCTCACTATTTCGTGCCTTCACTTTGCAAATCTGGAGTGAGTGAGACAAAGCAATTAGAGTGAGACAATGTTAACATTGTCTCACTGATGAGCGAATTGGCCACTTTGCTTTCTCAAATCAGTGAGAGACATGTACATTGTTAGGTAACTGTAGGAAAAAAATATTGTTCCATCCTTGATAGCTAAATAAAAGGTCAACTTAATAAATCAAGTGCTGCATTAGTAAAATACCACCGCCGCAGCAATCCTGCAGACAACGCGAATTTCCATTTGTCTGATTGGAATTTTACTCAAATATTTCCTTAACTTATCAGATTTATTCCCTGTTGAATTAAAACTAATTTAATGTGTTCCTAAGTTTGCTACTCCAGAGAAGAAAGATACGTTTTCTAATAAAATGTAATAATATATAGTTAAATAAATACATTTACCAAATTTGATAAAAATCATTGATAAGCAAACTAAAACATTTAACTTTTTCTCATTAGAATAACACAACAATTTTAAATGTACCGATTTTGGGGGGAATTTTCGTCCTTTAATAACATAACACTTTAATATACAATACTATTTTTAAAAAGCTCTACACGATGGCTATAATTAAAATTGGACATTGTATGTTTTGAGGGTAAAAATTAGAAAAAAAACAATTATTGAAAATGTTTAAACCCTTACATAAAACCGTTCCCTTGAACCGCTATTTCTTGTTCGAGAACTCATTCAAGTGTATCTAGTGTGCACTGTCATGCTAAATCTCATCAAAATCTACGGTCATTTCCATCTACGGTAATAGCTTCTTCCTTAAGGTAAATTCGCTGAAATGTCCAGACTTGCCAGAAAATTCAAATTGTCAAAAATACCAAACACAAATTAATTTTTGTTCTTAAAGTAATATTCCTGTCGTTAAAAACATTTTTAATTAAAATTTCAACCGTGTTAAGGCAAAAACTTGTTTTCGTCATACAGCTGCAAAAGCTGCTGTTTCATTACTTTTATTTACTACAAAAAGAATCATCTGGAGATGAGCACATCAGCTGTACAGTTTTTTCACTTTAAACTCATCAGCTGATTTTGACGGAATTAATGGTTTTAGCAACAACTCTACAGTATCGTTATTACAATTTGTTTGTGTTTTTCGTCGACATCAAGGACTTTATTTATTTCACAAATATAATCACAAATTTACCGACATTTATATATATTTATTTATTGAAGTAATATGGACAATTGAAATGTATCAACATATGGACAATTAAGGGTATCGAAGTAATTTAACTGTTTAATGCTTTAGCGGGTACTTCTTACTACTTAATATACTTCTTACTTATAACTTTCAAATGTATTATTACATGTATTTACATGTTATTTACATGTATCTTACAACATCTATTGGTTTATATCAGTAAAAAGACTTCGAAGCCATTCTGGAAGCTGAGTTATAAAATAAAACCTTGTAAACAATTTCTTTTTGTGAATTAGTCATCTTACCAAGGGTGTAATTTCCCTCACTCTTTTTTTTACTTGGGCTCGTGTCGAAAAGAGGAATGAAGTAGTAATGAAATATACAATTGCAAAACAAATATGAAATAACATGAACAAAGTATTGTGTTCCAAATTAGAAATAATGCACTTGCAATGTAGGAACGATTTAATGGAAGTCCTACAATTTATAGTATTAGAAATATATTGATAAATTGTTTATTTACCATTCTTAAACGATAAAAAATCACACTCAGGGAATACTACTAAGCTCAGACCTAGATTTAGATCAATAATTAGTAAATGGAATACTAAATAGACGTTCACAATAACATAATAACCCTAAATTTAAAAACGTGGAGGCAATATACATTTACCTACGACTGTTTTTTAAAGTATCCGTTTCATTTAGGTTCTTAGATAACACAGGTAACTGACCAATGAGGTTCAAGTATTGAGAGAGAAGAAGTAAAATTGTAATGATTTGAACTTCAACTAATCAGCTGTTCAGGCCAATTTAATTGTTGAATGGTGCAATAATTAGTGTTTGGTACAATGTTTCATTGCATAACTGTCGGTGGCAATAAGAGGTTATAAACGAAAACATAAACTCTCTTAGAAAATATGAGTAGCGATTTTGAGTAATTAAAACACTGTCGTAGGTAAAGTAGTGTACGCAACTCGCGGAAAAAATTGTGTTAACGACACTCGTAGAAGTGCACTCGCCAAGGCTCGTACCTTAAATTTTCTACTCCTGTCGTTAACACTATCTTTACGCAATCGTTGCGTAAACTACATTAAATAACCAATACGTTTAATGTAATATTTCGAAATTAATACCAAAACAACACGAAACAGTATAAGCAACACTAGCGCCGGTCTAGTTGGGATGCTACCTGGGCCAAGTTTACCTCTAGAAATGTAAACACCTAAACACATTTTAGTAGCAGTATAAACACTTAAAACACATTTTAGTAGCAGTATAAACACGCTCCGTTGTTCGCAGTCGCTCTTATGATTTACGGCGAGACGGTGTGGCTGTCAATTGTCTGTCAAGTAAAGTAGTGCGTCATGTTTAATGTTCCGAACAAATTAAATTTACACCTTATAACCGAGTAACGAAATTATATATTGAGAAATTAAAGTTTTACAGTTTTTTTGTGATTGAACATTACTAACTCAAAAAGCCCAAACGGTAAAATAAAATCTGCGTACATATATTTGTATACCTTAAAACCACTTGCTTAAAAATAAAATTTATACTTTTAAACAAAACTAAAACCAAACAGTACGTGAAACCTTTGAAAATTGTTTGGAATATCGTTTTACAATGTTCTTTCAATATTCAAGCACCTATAACAGTTTCTTCTATAAAAAAAATGTAAAATTATGATGATCGTCTTACTGCTTGGCAGGTAATCGATTTTATATCACTGTGACATTTTATAAAAATTAACTCGAGTTTCCTGGTCAACTGATAATCGGTAAAAACCCCTAGTTTGTGATGCACGTCAAAGCAAATTATCCATATAGAAATTTCATTAGCTATAAGTACCACATAGATTGGAAATACTCTCTAATAAATTTTAGCTAATTGATCAGCTAATAATCACAGTAAACAAAAAAAGACAGAAAATGTATGTGTCCCACCGGTTTATGAAATGCTGTTTTATTTACTATAATTATTTTCTTTTTAACAAATCCAAAAATATAAATTAAGTTAGATTTAGAGATCATTATACGCTCAAAGGTTAGCAATGTTAACCACACATCAAAACAAACATATTTTTTTTACAAGAGTTGCCTATATAAATAATAAGCGGACGAGAAGTTCATCTGTGTCACGCTTTACTTAGTATGCACTCGAATTCTTAGTATATTTCAAAGTCAATAATATAATAATATACGTCAATAATATACATACGCTGTGCAAAATCATGTGGTTGTTGAACAAAAAATAGGTTCCGTGAATCATAAAAATCGGATCTTGATTTGACCAGTGATTAATTGAAGTTCATTAATCTTCTTGGCGTAGTAAAAAAAAAACACGGAAGCTTAATCAAACGTGTTATCTTATATGGACTGTGTTTTCCTAAACAATAGGAAGGTTTTATTGTTTCCGAACGTTCGTCGTCGCCAGCCACAGCTATTTTTACTCGCTGGCACCACTATGTATCAAGCTTTCTAGTGTCTACCGCGAACTCGCAATGTGCCATGTCTGCAAGACCTGCAAGATCACAAGAGACGTAACCCACACACACACTTACATATTACATTTGGTTTGCGCATTGTCTAAATAGCACGTGACCTACGAGTCTTTAAGCGGTTGTGTTAGTAGCATTTTTTATGGAAGAAACTGAAATTTCTTAGGGGAATCGGTGCAAACCCTTAAATATTGGCGTCGGGGATAGAATCTACCCCTCGTGCCGAAGAGGGGATTCTTATGCAACACGCGCTAAAATCAAAATTAAGTTTTGAATCTACTACAGTTGCGTTCAGGTATCCGGCTAGTGTTTGACCGGACATAATTTAAATAAACTACTTTTGAAAAGGCATTTGAAACACTCGTGATCGGAAATGAAAGCTGGCGATGATAAGGCCTCGGGTACGAAACGAGCGGCGAGCGGTGAGCAGTAACCTGAGCGGTACGTGAGAATGGTTTCTATAATGATAGGCTTACCAGATATCCTTTGAAAACATGAGGATACATTGGGCGGCCCGCCAAACAAAATAGTTGTTTAGTTGATAAGCCTTACGCAGTTATTTTAAGGATAGTGAACAAAGTGACCCGTCGAGTCTATTTTAATATTAATCATCGATGACATTTGTCCTAGCTTAATACCAAATTTCACTAACCAAACAGTGTGAAAACAGCTCATAGTTTTTGAAAATGAGATAATGAGAAGGAAATATGGACCAGTAGAGATAATTAATGGTGGATAATCCGAAAGAACCGGGGACATATATCAATACCCAGATATCGTTGCTAGAGTAAAAAGTAGAAGACTTAAAAAAGTAGATGGGCAGGACATGTACGGAGACGAGAAGATAAGTCTATAAATTACAACTGAAGACCAGTATAACCCAGAAGGCATGAGACCACTGGGCATGCCGAGGCTTCGATGGAAGAGGCAGGTACTGAGCAACTTAGCAGTATTGGGAACCACCCCCGAGGCAGCTGAAGATCTATAGAGTAGTGGAGATGCATCGTTGGAGAGGCCAAAGACCTTTATAGGTTTCAGTGGCCAAGGATGTAAAGGTAAGTAAAATTAAATTGAGAAAAAATAAGGTAGGGATGTAATAGGCCGAATACATTTAGGCAAATACAACTCACAACCAATAATAAATTCAAAAGCATTAACTCATCTCTCAGTCTATCATGTGTCAATTGGAACAGAAAAACGTATAAGATATAAAGCAAACAGTCCACAAAAATAAAGATACGAAAAAATAAATGCATTGATTTCAAACATTAACTTCCGTCGTTGCTCACTAACCAAACGACAAGGCAGCATAGCATGTGATGACAAGTTTTTTATCGCTGAGACAAATCTCTATTTGTTAAACACAGTGACATGTTTTATAGCAGACCTCAACAACAACAAAAGTTTTCACAGTCTTTAATAAACACTGCCCACAGTAATTACGGGCTAATCAAGTAATTAAACTAAAGAACTTGTCTCGACAAAATGTATGCACACGATAACAATTAGGAATAACACTGAATTGCAGACTATTTAAAGCGTTGATATTGTATGCGGTTGGTAATGAACTCGAGCGTTTGTGAATCGCAAAAGGAAAACATTTTTGTATGAAATCATTCAGTTGGAATAGAGTAAACACACTTTGTTAGCACCTTTTCTCGATAGGATTTCCAGATACGACAAAAGTCTTATCGGTGTCGTCTATAGTATTTGTAAATCGGAAATACTCCCAATGTTTATAGCTTTCTTGCCAGTGTGAAAAAGGTGTTTAATACAGTGTGTAAATTACTTGAAACAAATCTGTATTTTTTAAACCGAAATAGATAGAAATATTCTGTTTGTGGCGTTGATTGTTAACAAAGGTTCCGTAATTTTTTACATCTAAAATATTTTTTAAGTCCCCTAACAGGGTAGGGGATAGGGGGTGACTTATTCTTTTCAAATAGCAACCCCTATTGAGTGACCCCTCATTTTGAAGGGTTTGTCAAAAGAAATACAATGACGGAAACTCGAGGTAATTATTTCATCCCTAGCCTAAATGGCAGGTATTCTAAAATGTGATTTATGTTAAAAAGCATCCATTTTGGCTAGGGGTCACTCAAAATGAGGGGTCACTCAATAGGTGTTGCTGTTTGAACAAAAATAAGTCACCCCCTACCCAGTTGGGGGGGTTAAACAATTTTTCGGTGTTTTTGGGTTTGACATGGTTTAACACTAAATGGAAGGGGCTTTAGTTTCAAACCTAATAACATGCATTTAATATAGGAAAATTAGTTTATTTGTTATTTACACAAAAACTAAAAGAGATACGAAGTAAGTGTAAATTACAAAGTTGTTAGGAATTTAAAAAAAAAACTATAAAATTATGTGCCACTTTACATATGTTGCTATTTGAAAATGTTGAGCAATGAGCATTTGCAAATTTTCAAAAATAATTTATTTTTTTTATTTTTATTATATCAAAAAACCGTTACTTGTCGCATATCACAGTAAGGCTAATTTATACCGAGTGAGAAAATTCAACCGGAGAAGGGCTAAATGCATTGGAATAGGAAACACAGAGTATTAAAAAAATATAGATTTTTTCAAAAAAACTGCTGCCATTTTTAAATTGGAAAAGATAATTAATTTCCGATTTCGCCAAAATGTTTTTTAAATACATAGTGACATATGTTAACATTTGAAAATTCCAAGATTCGAACTAGTGACCTCAGTTTTTGGCACACCCTTTACTGGAAAAAAGTTAAAAGTTTTTTTACGTTCCTTGGGGTCAATTTAGCGGGAAATAATTTTATTTCATCCTTGTACGTTAAGCCGTTTTTCCGTAATCAATTTGAGACATCTCTCGTGGGACACTCTGTATAACTTAGAACTATTAATCTATACCCTTAATGTGAACAAGTAAGGAATCTTTGCCAACTTATAAAGTTTACTAAATTGACATCCATTAGAGTAGCCATCTTATACAGTTAAATAAGTCAAGTCAGCAATTTGTCACATACTTTCTCTCATTAGCTAGTCAACAACCCTTATCATAGGCAATCTGTGCGAATAACTATGATGTTTTATGGGGGAAATAACAAAATTTGCGATCGTAATTTTTACAGTAGGGGTTGAAACATTTTGATCATAGTAAAAAGGACCATAGTATATACAAAATTTTAGTTAAAATTGTTCAAGTAGTTTTTTGTTCTTTTTTGTTTTCTTTAAATTTGATTTTACCATTGTTTGTGAGTTTAATGGAAAAATCACCATTAAAATCTTAGTTTACAACAATGGAAAAAAGTCTGGAGATAGATATGGATTAGTACCCACATACCAAGTTGCGTTAAAATCGGACTACAGGTGTAGTCAGTGGCTCTGTACACATCTACACAGACATCACTTCGAAAACGACGTGTTTGGGTTCAGGGGGATCTAAACGGATATTCCAGTAAAAAAATCCACGAAAAACTCAAACTCGAAAACTTTTACAAACACAATATTGTTTCCATATACAATTTTTTATACATAGTATACAGTGAGAAAGCAAAACAAAATCTTTTTAAACTGAGTCGACTAAAGATATAAACGAGAACGTTAGTAATCAATTTCAAACACAGTCGTTTATGACCAATAAATCCATTTAAATGAACACTAGCATTCTGAGTACAAAATCATGGGCGTTGGATTGATGTAAATCAATATCAATCGATTGTGATGCATTCGACATTCGGAATCAGATGAAAATATTACGCTAACACGAAATCTGTCAAACCGATTCGACTTTATTATTCGCTGGATTGACGGCATTGTGTGTTTTCTTACCCATTTTATTACTAGAAACGAGCATTGATTTAAAGCGTGTAAATAGTGTCTAAGGTAAGCTTGTATTGTATTTATATTCGTTTATAAAATGTACATGAAAACATTATTTCTACCTATCAAAATCTTAACGTATGCCTTTTCGATTACAATAGTTTCATTTTCACTGTTCAAACGTTACATATGTAGACACAATTGGAAAAAGAGATTACAGGTTTCTAGGATGTACTTTAAGCGTGTATTTCGAACACGTTTATTCCGTAAATTATGTGATTTGTAGCAGTGTACGGTTATAGTTGTTGATGAGGTAGATAAGTATTGCATTGCTTCAAGTATTCGTTAAAAGAAAGCTTTTACCTGAAGGTGGGGCCCGACCACCAAGTCAAATTTTTTCATAGCTTTAAGTCATTGGTGATTGAGGGAAGTAATCCGGCCTTCAGTTTTCAATGTGATGGCATGTTTGATTGATTTACTTAACAAAATTTTACACAGCCATAGTTTTGCATGATTGTCTCAATGTACACTACAACACAACGAGTATTACTGTATAAACATTGGAAATGTCCAATATGTAAAGAATAATCTGTATAGTTTATCCAGGTTAATTTAAGAACAATGATTTTTGTGAATGCAAATACACAAACAGATTTTTGTTTAATATTGTCCGAACGAAGATTTGATCGGTAGATTCAAAAGACGAAGGTGTAGTGAGGTTTGGGCCAAAGTACACTCATTAACCAAATCATCTGACGGGTCAGAATGAGGCAAAAATGTCCATAAATGCGATGTTTTCTATGGAACCGGGCCAACTTTGGGCTGTTCAGGTCTGACTAATTCTGGTCAACGAGTGAAGCTACATTTGGCTCCAGCTTCGATCTATTCCCACTTAACCGAGGATTAACGAGGATATGTTATCAATTTGAGGTCAGTTTAGAGCTTTGGCCATTCTTTGGGTATTCGTGCTCAATTAAAAAAGTGTAAAATGTTTCATTTGCTACTCATTTTTTTAATGTGATAAATTCTACTTTATTTTTATTGATATTACATCTATATTTGCCATTAAATTTGTTTCAAAACGTGTAATGAACTGTAATCGTGATAGGAAGTATATAAAAATACGTCTAATAACACTCTAAACATATATTTACACTCATGATGTTGATAAGACGGTAAATACTTTAAAAATGGTACGTGGTTATCGATTTCAACCAGATTTCGGCTGGAAACTCGAATCATCATCAGACCCGATAGGCGAATCGAAATCAATCACCCCTTAACATCTTTTATATGAATTTACCGTCTTGTAAGTCAACAGTATGAGTGTAAATATATGTGTCAAGTGATATTTGACATATTTTTAATTACATTCCGCAAATTTAACAACACAGACAAAGCTGATCAAGAAACGTTTAATTCGTGATTCATGATTCAATCATTTTAGTTGAAGAATTTATTTTAAATTTTTGATGAGTATATTTTCAGTCGTTTTACGTAAATATTCTTGTAAGAGAATTAGAAGAAACTCGAACGTTACATCGTGATAAATGTCGTATTAAAAATCTTCAACTTCTGATCGTAAAATAATTCTCTACACTACACTGTTTTAACGAACTTTCCATGCAAGGATTTAGTCTGGAAAACAGATGTTTGTCGAAAGCTTAATCAAATGGGGTTTCATTACGTACTATTGTACTATAATTACTATAATGAGCTTTTACCGGACACTAACCAACAGATTATATTTGGCAATGAGTGATTATAAACAAAAACATAACCTCTTTTTAGAGGATATGAGTAGTGAATGTTAGTCCTTTAGGCTGTGGGAATATATAAGGATTCGTACACATGTTTTATTGTTAAGTTAGCTTAGAGTAGTATGGCATAAAATATTGTACGTCACTCGTCCAAAATGTGTTTACCGGACTCGTATGGTAATCCCGTACTCGACTTCGTCTCGCACGGGAACGACCACACTCGTCCCTAGTTTCAGGACTAGTAACGTAATATACACGAATTTGAGTTCAAGCACTATTTTTAAGAGGTTGGTAATGTATTTATTTAAAAATTAATATTGGAAACCTAGATAGAAAAAAAACTAAAAAATATAAACATCTGAAACCGATTGAAAAACCCAAAATCAGTCCAAGAAAAAAATCAATATATTGATTACAAAAACTGCTCCTGATTGACTTCTTATTACAACACAACTCATTCAGTCCAATGTAATGAACAAAATACTAAGAATCCTAATAAAGTAAAACAAATGTTATAAAGAGTTTTTTCTAACTTTTGCTTTTCCTCTTTTAAATACTATTTACAAAGGGTGAATCAAAAGAAAAGCAAATTGTTGCAACTTCAAATACTGAACTACGGCACTTACAACAACAAAGGTACTACAAAGATGTGAATTTGTTTCGCTCTTTTATTGCTTTACAGTCTGCTCGCGAGTACATATTGCAACAAAGTTCGTTTGAAACAAGCCATTTAAGTATTATGTACAGTAATTCAGTAAGAAATATGGATTCTTAGAATCTCCGTAAGCAATTATGAAAATTAGTTAGCATCAAGATGATTTACAAAATAACTTTTGCAATTTTCAGTTTTGGAGATATTTCATAGGATTAGGAATTAAACGTTGATGCAATCAACAAAAATTAAAGTTTTACTTAAACAAACTTATTGTTTCTAAAAGCTTTTAGTGATAAACAACTGTTAAATAAATCACTCATTCAAACGTTGTTGATCGCATTAAACCTAAAAAGTTTCCCTTAGTTTTAATCCAATTTAATTGTTTTCTAGAGAACGGATTATAGGTTCTTTTAAAAATAAAAAGTGTAAATAAATGCGAAGGGCTTGAGATAACCTAGTTCTAGACGTAAACAAAAATCAAATGGATTTAAGGCTACCATCAGGTTTGTTTACCTCCCAAATAAATCAAATCACTCATTCAACCTCTAGCAGAGAGAGCATCATTCAGTTTGACGTACCTACAAAATTCTTCTGTCAGATACTTATTCAATGATATGGGTGTATAAATAATATTAGTTGAGTGTCTAGGACATTAAATCATTTTTAACAAATTTATCATGCAACTTAGTTCAATGTTTCTAATTTTTGAGCATTTTTTTATAATAAATTAGAAAGTAAAATATATATAGCTTATAACATTAACCTAGTAAAATCATCTACATCAACAATTTCCTTCGTCACAAATCTTAACATCACACTGCAAGCCTAAACATAATGAAGCTTTTAATACATTTTAACAATGTAAATGACAGCAAAAATAAAAATAAAACATTGGAAATGAAAATTTCAGCAAAAAAATAATACAAAATAATAGAATCTTGGAGGATCAGTTTCAGCATTCACGAAAACCTATGATAGAACGGTTTGTGGAAAGGAAAAGATGAGTAACATATTAGCTCAATAATACATCCATCATCTTACAACGCATTCTCGATGTGAATATATAAATCAATCAGGAGCCGGCCAGGAGGAGGGGAGGGGAGTTTTGACAAACGCCAGCCACGCTCGTTTATCAGCTGTTATCAGGCAGTAATTTGCGACGCCCACTTGCTGTGCCGTTAAAGAACCCCGCAGAGATCTTACTGAGGTTCTTAAATAGGTATGTTTTACTGTATATTTAAAAGAACATGTCCTGTATATTTTATGTTTACACTTGAGTAAGAGTTTTTTGATGCTAAGGTATTTTCAAGAGGGTCTAACTCTTTTACAGAGCGCTGCGGTGATCAGGTGTGGTTGAATTAGTTTAGGTTGATTTTGATTAGGTTGGTTTGGGTTAGGATTGGTTAATTTAGTTTTGTCTGTTAATGACAAAAAAGGTAATATTTTTAATATTTTACTTGTGTTATG
Organism: Macrosteles quadrilineatus; assembly: GCF_028750875.1. NCBI lineage: Eukaryota > Metazoa > Arthropoda > Insecta > Hemiptera > Cicadellidae > Macrosteles > Macrosteles quadrilineatus. The sequence goes on from NW_026542600.1 coordinate 53,220,260, forward strand.
CGTTAAAAAACAATTTACAAAAACGTAAATTTGTATTATTGCCCTTTTTATTTATTTATTTTGAATAAAGTAAATGTTGTAAACGTTATCGTCATTGTCATTATGTTAAACCAATTTAACATAAAAATTCCAATTTAGCGTGATCATACCGCCGCAGCACATTGTAAGTAGTGGCGGCCATCTTCTTCAAAATACCTAATTTTATTCTCTCACACAGCTGATCGAAACAATAATTATTATTCAAATTTTAAATGAACATATTGCGAATGTTTCTTGAAATCCGTAGAAAATTAACGTTTCATAGAGACCTTCAAACTAGGATCCCAGCGTTAAAAATCAACCTGTCACAAGATACAACAGAACGCACGAAAGTGGTCGTTATTTGTCAAAACCAAGGTCTGAGAGGCTTCAAAATGAAGTGTGAAGTGTGGACTGACTCGTGGCTAGCGTCCAACTCAATATTGATAGACAAAATGTAAACACTAGTATCCGTTGAAATATAGCGCAGACAACGCTGGATGACACGGGCTATCCTCGTAAATAACAGCTACCTCCCGCTGACTACTTTGCTTACTAAACACCTATGAGAACAACTCAAGGCATTGCATCCTCATCCCCTTGAAAAGCTTTTTTGATTATTAATCAAATTTTAGTAGTTTTAATAACTTTTGTATACCAGTTGTGTAAATGAGTTACCTTATTCATTCAATAAGTAACCATAAAACATGTATTTTGTGTTGCAGCAACGGCTTTTTCAAAATTCATGTTTGCATTTTTTTCATGTTTTTTTGTTTTGTTTTCAAACGGCTTTTTGTTTTAGCTATAATTAATATAGGGATATTAAAAAAGAATGTTGAAAAACTAAACATGTTGGTACGTCTGTTTCTGTGATTTTAAATAGCCGATTGTTACACCAATGAAAATGTTGTGCTTATGAGTTTGTTTTGATAAGGTTATGTCTTGTCTCAGTTGAGTACCTGGAAGCCTTTCAAGAAAATCGAAGAATATTAACAACAATCGAAGCTATAATGACAACAATTTGTGCGTTTTGGCTTTTCAGTAAGCTTCTATGCTTGTAATAACTGTCGATTGTACGGGTTTCGTCTAAAACGCTTGCGTAAACCGTGGCCTGCCGTGAGTGAAGTTCCTTATCAGCTTTGACTGTCGAGGTTTTTGGACTCCGTGGAACAATACCGTATGAATACCGTGGATACCGTATGAATAAATAAATAAATAAATACTGTACCTTCGATTCTCTCCACGGCGTCTGAACTCCTGAGGACGGCCCAAACTCTTCCCGGTACAAAATCCTCCAATTGTTTTGATTTACCTAATGCACCGAGCTATGCAGTTCCGATGAGGACTCCTTCCTAAATTTGGCCTGAAAGTTCATCTGAACACTAACAATAGCGTTAATACGAACAAATTCTAAAATATAAATTGCTTCTTTTTTTTTGTAGTAGCAATTTGTTTTGTTAGTGTACAAACTTATAAAGACGCCCTTTCCATCGGCGTAACAATAAGATGTTTGAAATCACGGAAACGGACGTACCAATCATTTACTTTTGCACCATTCCTTTTTAATAACCCCGTATTTCTGAGACGGCAACGCTAGGGCGTATTTTAGGCTGAACATAAATGCAAGATGGGCGACGAATATGGTGAGATCTGTATAGCTGTGTTAATGACTAAGATCATGACGATTAAAAACCATTTACAAGCTCAATGATCAGGACAGCTGGTCCTAGTTACGAACACACAAAAAGCTAATAACTTTTCGCAGCTACATACTTTCCACAGTAAGACAGATCAACTTAATTTATTAAAATAAAGTGGCACGCGCCGTCAATGTTCAGTTGACTATGGATAAAAAATGGAATATCCAACCGTTAACGTACACGTAAAAATATCTTGACCTATAATTATAGCATGGAGAGCAATCTTGGCCTAACCACGTGACGTAACAGCTGATATCAACAATTTTGTAGGCCAAAATCACATTGTGTCTAGGTGGAGACCTTTGAGGAACGCTTTGGCCATATTTTGGAACTTAAAAAGGAAGAACGGCAACAATAGAATCAGGAAGAACTCTAAAGGACGCCATTAGATTGGATAAACAGGGAAGATTACTACTAGTAATTTTCCATGGACAAGAGACAACGAGAGTATACGTGGACCTGAATGTTGAAAAGGACAGGAAGGTGGAACGTGGAGTGTTAATATTAGTATGTTTTCTGTGGTGGAGTAGAAATGAACGTGGAGAAGAAAATAACTTGGACAGGAAGAGGAACGTGAAAAGGGATATGGAAATGGACAGGATTAGGAAAAGGAAGACGAATGTGGACAGGGCAAAACTTAGACAGGACAAAACTTAGACAGGAAGAGGGGTGTGAACAGGAAATGAACGAGGACAGAATATGAACGAGGACAGGAAGAAGACGGAATGGCAAAAGTGGACAAGAAAACCCGTCAAAAAGAAAATGCATGGAGACAGGTAGATGGAAATGGAGAGAATGATGAAATGTGGACAGGAAATGATGATGATGATGATGATGATCATTATGATGATGATGATGATGATGATGAGGAGGATGATGATGATGTGACAGGGAGAGGGATCTGAAAAGGAAGATGGAAATGGACAGTAACTAAAAAGAAAGACAAAAGTGGACTTGAAAAAACTAAGACACAAAGAGAAACAGAGGAATATTGACAGGCATCGAGCGTGTGACGTAGTTCTCCCAAATATAAGAACAGAAAACGATATGGATCATAAACATAAACAAATGACGTCACTGGGTTCGAATGTAAACATGTTTGAATATATAAACATATACAACTGTCAAAAACGTCCAACTCATACGATATTAGTATACGAGTCAGTTCATTTGTTTCTGTTTATGATCCATGTCCGTTATATGTTCTTATATCCGTAGTAGTTCTGTTCCCACTTCGTCATAATCGAAACTGCGAGTCAGGAAATAGTGGAGCAAAAGTATGGACAAAATGTGGTGACTTATCGGTGCAGACAAGTTGCGAAGCTTGAGCATGTAAACCGGACTTATCACACTCCAAACAAACGGCGGCGGGCAGCGTGGGACCATGACCATACCATACGGAACGACTTTTGCCCAGCGTAGAACCCATTCGACCGCACCAAATGTGAAGCCTACGCCGTATTATTCTAATATGGAGTCAATCCTAAACCAGTCTAGATACTGGTTCGAAAAGCCAAATTGGCTCGTATATTCATATATCATTGTACGGGTACGTACAAGGTGACTCGTGCCTCATGGTACATACTTTGGTAGATGTAATACTAAATAGGCCTGTTAATTTACTTTCTAGAGTGAGAAACAAATTTACTATGAGTATTTGAAGCTGCTTGGTTATTATGATAACAGTAATGTTAACATAATAACCGTTATGTTATTCTTATATTATTATTATTATAACTATAAGAATAATTTCACATTGGTATGTTAAAGCAAGGTTGAGATTATACAAGGCGATCAATTGCTTTTATAATTACCGGGGCGGGTTGTAGTAAAATCAAAACATTCTTCATTGGAATATATATATAAGTTTAGACAGGAAGATTTTAAGGATTATTAAACCATCTAAAATTTAAAAATTGTTTCACCTATTTCCATTGCGATTTTTATATTTTTGAAGTTTTTAATGAGGAGGGTATGAAGCCCTACGTCTATGTACGCTAATCATCAATAATCAAAAGGCGCGCCTTTCAATACAAATAAAAAGTTCCCGGGAAATAAGATCCTTTTAAATACGGGGAAACCAAATACAGAAAATTATACGGCCTGTGAAACGGATCTCAAACAAATACCTTTTTTGATTCAATAGTGGCCCCCCAACTCACAGCGAACTCGGCTTTCATTTAGAAATCTTTTCGACTTGTCCCATGCCATTGGCGTTCTAAGTCCTTTTAAGAAACTGTTGAGCTAAACTCTTTTCAGAACATTTATATTTGAGTTTTACGCTTTTAAATCGTTCCTATCTTGACGACATGTGTGACGGGGATCATTATTATTTTGAAAACATATCTATAAAGCTGCAATTAGTTTTTCAGTGTGGTTTTATACGAAAATATTTGTGTAATAAAATAACTTACAAATATCAAGCAAGTTAGCAAGTTAGTTCTATGTAGCAAGGTACGTAATGTTTCATAAGATGAGCGAATATTTTTCACCCATAATTAATATCGAACAACATACAGTACCCTCTCTGTTATTCGACTACTTTTTAACCGGACATCGTTTTAACCAGTCGTTTTACAAATTTTAACGTCCTTTACGCCGACTGTTATAATAAAACAGTTTCAACCGGCCGTGATCGGTTGAAAATGAAAGCTGACGATATTTCTCTAAACTAAACCGAACTGTTCCCTCGGATACGCTTAGGCTTTTCAAAAATCTTATGTGATATTTCTATGGAAAAATTAGTGTAAATCCAATCAGGCAAATGGAAATTCGCTTAGACTGCAGGTTACCTGCGGCGGGGGTATTATCGTTTACATTAGCCTTGTACGTTAGATTCTGTAACGGTTGCTGACGGTAATATTTAGTATTTAAAGAATAATGAAAAAACTTAAAATCAGCTTAGTATTGTGAAACTAATAAAAGTTTAGGAGGAGCGTTTAATTGTATTCAACGCAGACAAAATATATATTAGCTCATGTTATTAAAAGTTATCTAATAAGAATATATAAATTTACAAATACAATTTTGGGAAACTTTAACCTTTTTATGCCAAGCCAAACCAAACAAAACTTTTAAAAGAAACATAAACTATACAAAAATACCACTACTATTTAGCATTTATAAAGTAGACTGAATAATAAAAAACATGTAAACATAGCTTAAATCTTTAAATAATTAGGTTTATGGAAGCTAAATTCTTAAAGGATGTAAGGATCACAAAATGGGGAATCAATGAGGGGCAAGGTAAGCTAAAAGGGTACAAAGCGCAACAAAACAGTGTATATGGTCGGGTAGTTGAAAGAAAGGGTGGCTATCCATGTATAAAACATGTAGCCAGCTCGGGCCAGTACTATATGGGGAGTATGGGCTCGCATACCAAGTACTTTGGGTAAAACAAAGTACTTCTTGTTTAGGGGTTGGTAAATTAATTTGAATTAATCTCAGATTTAGGGGTTGAAATAGTAAATAGTTTTACGAAATACCCATAAAAGGACAGTAAAAAGCTAAAAAACACTGATTTAAAGTATCAAATCCACAAAACAAATTTTAGTTGATTTAATTTTATCGTAAAGGAAACGAAAATTAGGTGCACGTAACCTATAACACTATATCACTTCTAATATCATTTATTATCAAAAGCCAGATTATGTATTTATATTTACGATTAAAGGTTAGTTTGATTGGATCCACTAACCAATATTTATGTTTGATTGGTAATATTTTACCGTACCAATTTTGGATTGAAATTCTAAAGATAAGTAGACAAAACCTCCCTTTAAACAATCCGAACTAAACTTATATGTCAGTAATAAAAAAAAGAAAACGAAAATCTGTATCAATATACATTAAAATGGAATTTTTTAATTAAGTCCAAATGAAATGTATTTAGTGTGTCCGAATTTTACCCCCTTTAACAAATTAATCAAACAGAATAAACCATTAGATTATTTATGACAAGAGATTGGCAATTCATAGGTAACATTTAATGACCAACAGCTACAGGTTTATGACAAGTATCTTCCAAAACATATATTACTCCTAAACAATTTTCTTAATTTCTGTTTACAGTAACATGTACAACGATTGTGACGGATAAAATAGACAAAATTGTCACAAACTATGGAAATAGCTAAAACAAATTCCTTTAACCTTTAATAATTACATGTTCTGATTCTACAGGTAATGTACGATATTCAAACTTCACAATCATAGATTCGATTTAACATTAACGAATGATATTGCAAAAGAGATGCGATTTCCGATGCAGCAGTAATATATTCATATTCCTAGTCCGGGAACATTTATTTCCCTAGGGACGCTGGACACGATTTATCCCCTTTTATCCCCTTTCACTCAAACCTCCCTCAATCCTTCCCCTCCCATTCCTCCCGTAATCGGCTCAGACTTACCCTACTCCCACGTAAACCATGTGATATGTGAACTCATTGAATCGGTAACCTTCAGAGCTGTAGTAGGGAAAATTATAGGTTTAAATCAATAGTATGTACTAAAACATGTAATAAATTATTTTGATACTTAATAAGTAATGGGAGATACGCTAGTGTTACCTAAATAGTTTTTAATGACATCCTCTAAACTGAAACTAGTATAACCCCTTTTGTTAAATTTTTAAATTATAACGTTATTTTATTTTTAACTGCTTTAGCTGTACCACTTTTATTTTAATCTAGTCTAAAAGGTTTCGCCTTAGATCTATAAAACTGTCCTAGAGCCCGACTACTAACCGAGGTATGTACCAAACAACAAATAATCTATATCGGTTTTATTCAAGCTTTTCTTTCTAAAATTTACGAACCTAACACATCACTCAGCCTACCGTCACGAAATTCCGAAAACTCAATATGGTTTAAGGATTGGTGACAGTTTGGATTCTAGCAAAACCGAAAACGTTGGAGGAACTCGTGCTTCAAATTCCTCCAAAAATCAAATTATACTAATGGTAAACTTATATTGTAAATTATGTATTGATTAGAATAGTTATCGATTGCAAATATAAATTATAGTTAATGTTTTTGGGAAACGGCTTTTTGGTTCTAGTAAAACAAAATGGATGCCATTTTACAAGTTACATCAGACAGGTAGGTAACGAAAAATGTCGTTTTGAACAGCTAGTTTACACAATGGAGCAAACATATTGTTTATAAAACAGATCGAAAAGGGTTTGTTCCCATTTACTTGATCTTATTCTGTCATGGATTTAAGACCGTCGTGACAATTAGGCGTTTACGAAAAAAAAATTAGAATCTGGGGATAAGATATATGATGATATTAAATACACGGCGTCTTGCAAATAGTGCGGTTTTATTAGTTACTTCACTGTACTGTTACAATTTTCATGTTGATACATGAATGCATGAGTGTCAACTTGTAAAGAGATTAAGCGACAGAGCTTCGGAATGGAAAACGTGTAAATCGGAGACACAACAAACCCTAGCTGGATCAGTTCCCCCAACAAGACTCGTGTGCGGATGTGCCAATTTAATCTGCGACACGCTACTCTGAGTTCATTTAAAATTGCTCTAACATCGATACTATTGATTGATTCGGTTCTATCATTTCAAAACAATTTCCATATGGTATTGAAAACAGGAAAACGTATTGTCCTTTTGGTATTAGCTGAAGTTGTACAGCAAAACTCTAAACATAATAAAAATCGACAGTTCAAAGGTTAGCAAAGGTAATTTGTGATTCAAATGATCAACCTGACATAATATGTTGTTGGCTGTTTTATAGTCTTACAGCCTTATATTTAAATAATAGCAATTATTTTTAACAAAGGGAAGATGATAATTAAAATCAAACAGTTTCAGGGATATGATATAGAGCATCTTTCATTGAAACGTAAAATGGAACTGTCTCATTAAAAAAGTTTTCTCAAATATATTTATAAAGGTGTTTACAAAACATATAATCAGGAAGTATTATCATTAATAGCTGTGCAAGACTAAGCAAAAACCTACTTTTTGTAAATTTAAAATTTTGTATTTGTACTAACGGTACCAATCGTTTACCGGTAGGAATTTTGAGTGCTATACGGCTCTATTTCAATTTATCGAAATACCTGAAAATGTTAGATAAGGTAATGTCAAATCACACGATGTAGACGAATTTGGAGCATAGATTTGCATAAAAAAATCTCAACGCAATAAATTATATCGGGTAAATCCAGGAACGAGATAAGATCTTCTACCTTTTAAGGTAGATCGTCTTTATCGGTATATCGTCTTTAGACATTATCGAGCTTATCTAGGAACGCGACAAGATCTTTCACCTTGAAAACTATATAGAACTAATCCATAAATGTGGTAAGATTTATGTCTTATCTATTAAGTCCCACCCGATAAAGAATCTATCAGAACAATCCGTGAATGCGATAAGACGCTCCACCCAAAAGGATATATCGGACTGATCTACAAACGCCATGAGAACTTGCGCCCAAAAGACTATCCGAATAATCCATGAATGCGATAAGACCTTCCACCCAAATGACTATATCATACTCATCTATGAACACCATAAAAACTTGTGCCCAACAAACTATATAAGAATAGTCTATGGATGCGATAAGATCTTCCACCCAAAAGACTATATCGGACTTATCTATGAACGCCATGATAACTTGCACCCAAAAGACTATATCCAAATAACCTATGAATACGATAAGACCTTTTACCTACTATCCAATTAAACCAGCAACGCGATAAGAAATTCCACCCAAAAGACTATATCGGAATAATCTAGAAGCAAGATAAGACTCACTCCATACATTATAATACCTAGAGAGTGTGATTAAACTCTTTGCCCGATCAAACGATATCAGAAGATCTAGGGAGAAGAGGCGGCGAGCCGGCGGTCACACAGAACAACGGAGTCGGATGGAAATAGCCCGTTGTCGCGATATTTTGATACTATGTGCCGGGCTTACACCTGCCACTACATATCTACCAACGACAACCGAGGGAATCAAGCCTTTTAGACCTTTGATCGTCGGACCCAAATTTATTATAAGTTGGCAACTGCAACGCCAAAAAGGGCCCATAGTAGTTCTCTGATTTGTAATTTGTATTGTGTTTTACCTCAACTAAGCAACTGATTATAATTTTGGGTAGCGTATCCAACTAAAGTAATCAGTCATTTTACAAGATTAACTCGTTTATTGAGAAAATAATCTGACATTTTTATAGCCCTCCTTAGGTAAGACTGGTAAGAGAGAAACTAATAAAATTACTAATTAATTAATTTATTGGTCTTTGTGCACATTTAACTCATGCTTTGAAATACTCATAATAGGGGTTTATCTTATATCCCAGTTTTCTTATGGCGTAGTTTTTCTCGTATAACTTGAACCCAACCGACTATCCATGGACTCATTTGAAATCTTAGATTGATTTCACAAATTATCACATTAGTTTAATATGACAACTAAAGACTAGCCAAATGAAACATACAACAATCTACCCTTTCCTTGGCAACACTAGTCTTCTACACTCGGTAAAATTTTGTACGATCTAATTTAGATTGTTTTCAGAAATAAAACAACAGAAACACTTATGTTACGAAAGCAACAATTAAAAAGTTTAAAAGCATTGTTAAAGGGGGAAAGTGGCAGGTTTTTTTCAATATAGTGTTGTATGTGACGAAAGTTTAGGAACGAAAAACATCAATGTATTTACTCAGGTACTAGTAGAAATGCAATTTTAATTAATATTCCAGGATCTAAAATTGAAAACGTAACTACCTTTACTCCTCTTACTTCGTTAAACACGTAGGATTAAATAACAACTATTCCAGCTAAACAATTTAAGTTTATATTTGTTTTACTTCAATCTGCCAGTTCAATTTAAATGCAACTCTACCAAGCGTATATTTTGGCATTACGCCTACCAAAACTGAGAAATAAATGGAACAGGTGATTTTAGTTTTACACATTTTTTTTCAATTATCTACCCTTTATGGCTAATGGCTTTATGGTTAATGGTCATAAGCTTATTTATGTGTAGTTCAAAACTTACCATCATGAGCATTTATGAGTTGACTTCGTTACATGTAGGAAATATACGAAACTTTAGTTATTATCTGCCGTAATGACATTATAGAAAACTTTAATTAAAACCATGCTAATTTAAGATTGAGATTCCATTTTGTAAACCAAAAGAATAAAAATGTTTCCAACAATATTGTTTTATCCAACTTGATTAAATATATTTGACAAAGATTTAAAGCCCAGAACTACTGTGTTCCAGAACGTATTCAAAGTGAAATTAAGTCAATAACCATATAATAATGAATTGGTTGAATTCACCAATAAAACGGTAAATAAAAAAAATACTAACCGATTTGGTTAGATTTAGGATTAGAAAATAGTTTAAATGTCAAATAAATGCTTAACTAGTATTCTATTTTTTGCGGTGTCCGAATAAAATAGATCACACATACTGTTACGGAAACGATAAACTTTCCAATGGAATTGAAATCTCTTAAGTATATATGAATCGTCATTGTAAAAGAATTGAACTTTTCCTAATAGGAGTACGAATATCAATAACTTCCCATGTTCAATCTCCCGAACTTGGGATTAAGCTGCTCCTACCCTCCCCCCCCCCCCCAGCTGGTATTGGTAACGTGGTTTCATTAGCCAGAAATCCTGTGATTTCAAACATAACTTCGTACTTCCAATTAAATGTAATAATTTAGCAGGAGGAGTTGTCTGCAAAAACCTTTACAATGACGAGTACAATCAAGAGTTACATGTATGAATACTAAAACTAATAAGTCAATAGTTGTGGAAGACATTATTAACTATAAAATTCAAAAATAAGATCCTGGGAAAGGAGCAATAAACTAAAACAATTAATCAATCACAAAGGGATTTCCTAAAATAATTTGAAACATTGACTTTTATCTGACACGATTTTTTATTCTTGCTCTTTAAAACTAGGCCACGACTGTACACGGTGGAAGAAATCGTTACTGATAACCCCAAATACTATATGAAAAATATTCATTGGTTGTAAACTATATAAATCATTTAGGAAATTTGCCGTAAATAGAAAAGGAAGCAAAAGATATCTTTACTGAAACCCCAAAAACCTAATCAATACAAAATTGGAATACTCAATATTTATGAACAACAAAATTTAATCGGTAAAATTCATTTTCAAGGAAGAAAAAAACCCTTTGAAATATTTAAAGATTGAATCATTATTCGCACTTGCAATTTTCAAATTTCTACAAAAGCAAATACTAATATTGATATTTTATCACACGAGCAGTTTAACTACTCGACTAGTTCACAACTATACTAGTAACCTTCAAAACATTGTCAAAAACCAAAAGGATAATAACATTCGACTGTATAAGGGCATTGCGGTCACAAATATGCTATTAGGAGGTTATGGAGTAAAAAATGGCGAGTGAACTCTTAATTAATGCATGTAGAAATTTAAAGTTTGTCCCGGGTAAAGTGTGCAACTTCATTATGCATGGTTCAGTAACACCAGCTTTTCCCGCGCCTTTAAATAAATAGTCGACGCTTGACTCTCGGCGAAAGTCGAGTAAAAGTGTAAAGATAAACCGAATCGTATTAGATAAACCATTAAATGCATAAACCGTGACTTATTTATACAGAAAAAAGTAAACGTAGGTTCAAAAGGTTCATGGCAAATAAATTAATTTGCTTTACATTAAATTTGTGAGTTCAGATTTGATCATTCAGAGTTGTAAACTAAAAACCTACATAGCACAATTTGTGTAATCTAGCCTTCGTGTTTGTACCATCACATTTTGGCGAAGTTAAGATATTTTATAAAATTAAAATATTTCAAATATCTGTTTATAGTTCATGTAAGAGAAGCACAATGAATTTCTAATACAGCTGATTCTATGTTTTATTCTTTGCCATCTTAGGTTACGCACCTTTGAAAAAAAGCTGATTGAAGTATGACAACGAAAACAATTTTGAAAAAGTAATAGAATTGTGATTGCAGACAAATACAACGAAGTCGCACATTGTCTTGAATTACTTGTAATTCGCAATTCCACATTCGGTTGAAAAATGAAGTTTACAAATTTCGGTATTTTGTTTTGAGTATTATAACGCCACATTCGATCAGAAAGCCTAAGAGAGGAGTATGGGCCATCAAAGTTTCCATACAAACACCCATCTAATTAATCCGTAGGGTAGGAAAGAGATTTCTTATGTAGACACACAGAATAATTTATTGAATGAGTACACCTCTAATTCATAGAGTACCACAACATTCTCTTTACGATCAAGTATGTATTTTTATGTTCGTAAATAACATTATGTTTAAACAGTGACAAATGCCACACATCGGAGATTCACGGATTGTTTGATTATATCCGATAAATTCACTATTCGAAATAAGTGCTTAAACACCGAGCAAATATTAAGTTAGATAGGTAAATGTAATAAACTTAAATGTATATATATTCGACACGTTGATCCATTTTCTACAATTTCATTATTTCCATCGTTGAGATGTCATTCCATACGAATAGCTGCATGCATGCATAGTTAATCAAGAGTAATTTCGGTAACATAAAAACTATCTAAATTTACTCACAATCTAAGCTGATGTTGGTCGGTTGAAGAAAACTGTGTTATTCTGAAGTTTCAGTGAGTCCTGAAAATAATAATTTTGTATTAGATTATATGAAAAACAATCAACCTGTTTTACAAGACCAAATAGGTCTTAAAACAATGATTATTTACACGTTGAATACAATAACATCATCTGAAATTTCATTTTATAATCATGTCATAAAAAAACAACGTTTTAAACAAAACTTGGACTTTCACGCTAATGTAGTTGTTAGTAAATGATATCCACTTTTGTACATTACAAGCATTAAATTCCCTTGATGACATGAAATGATGAAATATCGCCTGAAAATACTTCTAGAAATAATTCGTAAACAAGTTAGTACTAAAATAATTTCAAATATATTTATTTATAATATAATTGTCTTAATTACATAGCTTAGTAACTCCTTCAATCATAAGGAATGCATATTTTCCTTTCCATCACAGAATATCATTTATAATACAGTTGACATTCAAAATGTTATATAAATGGCAATATGCAAAATATTTGGTTGGCAATAAAAAATTAGCAAATAAAACAGCCAATACAAATATTGAACTAACTCGAAATAAAACATATCGCAACCTTACTTAACTTGCTTTTAAATGTGTACTTAACGGACCCTTCCCCAATTTGATTTTGTAGACAACATAAAATATCTGGGGCACAACGTATCTCTTAAATATTTAAAAAACAGTAAATAAAATAGTTTACTTCATTAGACTGGAAAAATAAACCAATGAAGATCACTGTATTTTTATTTTCATTTAGTATTTCCCGTCGCGTAGGGTTTACGATCCACATGAGGAGCTGTAAGGGATCGACACCTGTTCACCAACACTTTACCAACCCTCTTGTTGCGTTCCTATACAATTTCACATCTTAGAGAAAACTTTAAAATTTTCATATTGTTAAATACTGATGATTCACAAGCTACTTTGGTAGAATTTCTTCCTTTGTAAATTTTTTATGAACAATTAAAAAATTAGATTTTAGGCTTTAAATATTGGTACATAGAAATTTAAAATCCGCGGATTACGTTCATTACATTGGCTTGGATTTTAGCTCAGAAATCGAACTGCATGTTGTAACCTAAGCAGGTTTTATATGTTTAAGCCTTGTTTACAGGCTTTATATAGACAAACTAGGGTATATCTATAAAAACAGGGTAACGTTTTGCGGTTCCATATTTTTTATAAGTATCGCCATTGACAATCATACAAGAACGAAATAATTATTTACATATCAGGTAAATGCGTGTATAGACTTTAATTAACTAGTAAAATTAATTTCAATCCAACCAATTGTGTATGCAGGCTTAAGACTTTCATCAATTTTTTTAAACGATTAAACCAACGTTTTACCTAATATTTTACTAAGTAAGAAATGGTTGATTTTGTGTTGATACAGGTCCGTATGGTTACTAAATGCATAATTCTTCTATTTACTCAGTAAGATGGCATATACCTATTTCAATACTCATTCAACCAGTTTAGGAGTTGTTCTTAAAGGAATCTTTATGAAAGGCAAAAAAAGAATATTATCTCACAGTAAATAATATTCTAAGCACGAAAACCCGTACACTACGAATCCCCTCCCCCATTTAATTTTACTGTATATGCATAAAACGATTATGGTTGTAAATGCTGCTACTTCATATTATTATATGAATAACTGTTAAACCAGTGTAAATATGTTTGAAACATCACCAGCTTGTATTTATTTACGATCCATAATATTTATGTTTAGAACAAGTCATCATAAAGATCTTCTTGTTCGTTTCCGACAGTGAAAGCTTTAAGGTTTTACATAATAATAAGCATTTGTTTGCTAAAAAATTTATTCTCGAGAAGATGAGACGACATTCCAAGACAAAAACAAGTATCTTGTTTCATCACATTTTTGGAAAACGAACATTAAGGCCTTTCAATAATTATTTGTAATTAAGTAGAATAAATTGGTGAGTATTCATCAAATATTGAAAAGTCGCGTATGAATATTAGATAGAAGTTTATAAACTAATTTAACTTTGTACAACAATTTGTAAAACAATATCTTATTTCTTTCTATTGTTTGCGTTGCTTTTAAATTATATTTTAAGTCAATTTATGTAACTAATTACACATGCAATTTACGTTTATTGTACGTATGTATCAAGGTACCAGCTCTGTAGGATAATTGTAAACAAAAATTATTTTTTCATACTAAAATATATTTCTGTACATTCTGACTCTTAAGGTATGTGAATAGTGTTATTCTTATGTGAAATATATTGAACTGTTCCAACCGGTTTATGATTTTGTATGTTGTCAAGCATGTTTTAAACAAAATAATACATGTGATTTTCTTATCTTTGAAATTATTCCATAGATAATTCAAAATAAGTACAATTCTTCTAAACCGTTCCAATCAATCTCCCAACTAAATGTCACTGACATTGTAGTTTTGACTGAATCAAGTGGTCCAATGGGCAGAATAAACGCCAGTATCAATTAATCAATATCGGAAGGCCTGCAATAACCATCAATGTGCAGTAACCCACCCCAGAAACAGCTAGGGGTAATATGTAGGGTGGACGGGGTGAGTTGAGAGGGTTAATAACTCCACAATCAGGTAAACATACCCACCCCAACAATGCAGGTCCACTGTATGGGATGCTGGCTATCGAGTTCCATGAGCCTAACCCGGCATGATGCAAAACGGTGTAATGTGTAGACGTAAACAACCTTTTTTCCGTATTTAAGGTGTAACCAGCTAACCAGGTACAAAAACTTAGGTAGTTGTAATAAACTGCCAACAAATTTTCTGCTGTCAAACACTCATTTCTGTCGTATTTCCAGAGATTGAAGCAATCCAAACTAAAAAGACAAATTGTGAAGTATAGCATCTTACATTTTTATATCAACAATAATAGGCTCAAAATTAGGGGAGGAAATCTAATTTTGAAACAAACACACTATGTGAGATGTTTTTATCCTACATACAGATGTTTGATTGTGCTTTTTGGAATCAAATAAACGGTATCAGCTAACCTAACATACTTCCCTCCCATTAGATTGTCAACAACCCTAATCCTGGCAAGAGTAATTAAGATAGTTTGTGGGGAAATTCATAAAAGTTACAATACCTCGTTAGAGCAGTTTTCATTGGAAAATCGCCATTAAAATCGAATTTTCAAAAAATTTTCAAAAATCCTTAGAGATACTATGAATTGTTCACATATCAAATTTGAACAAAATCGGACCACAAGTATTTAGCTCTGTACATATTCACACGTACACACAGACATAAATGAAAACCACTGTTTTGTGTTCACGGTCCTTCCGATAACGGATGTTTTCACCCAAAAACTAATAAAGTGTGTTTTTAAGTAAGATAATTATAGGTAAGTATAAAATCAATATATTTGCCAAGGTTGATCAAAATATATCTAAAAACAAGCACACTACAACATTCTCTATAAGAATAACATGGAAACTTTAAATTTACAATTCGTTTAGTTTTCTCCGTAACCAATAATCGTACAAAAAAAACTTTGATATACTGAAATTTTTTCACTCTTTAAGAAGGTTTAGAGAAAAATTGGGAAATGTTATGTTTTGAGGGTCAAAAATGAGAAAAAGATATTTTTGCCCCATAAAACCCTGTTCCCATGGTTCCGATCATGCTGGATCGCGAAGACGCGAACTCATTCAAGTTTATCCCACCAATCAAACCTTCAAACCAAATATAATCAAAATCGGATAAAAATTGCTTAAGTTATCGTGTTCACGGACGTATATATATAAATATATATGTAAATACATATATAAAAATTTGAACGAATGGTGTTGTTGGCCTCTGGGGACATCAAAATGAAAAAGTAAATCGGTCTCGGGCCTAGGTCTTGCCGTGCCACCTACGGTAATAGCTACTTCCCTATAGGGAAATTCACTAAGGGGAACTAGTTTTAATAAAACACCATCTACCCGATCGGACAGAACCAAATTTACAATGTTCAGCCGGTGAGAAAGTATGATTAATCCATGGTACAGTCTAATTTGAGCCACAGGTTGGTGCACCTACTTATGGCTGAAAGGACCACGCTATAAGGTGCAAGTAAGGGACCGCGTAGGGGTAAGGTTGAGTTAATTTATAATAGCAATATTTATAATAGCAGGAATACCGCCAACTCTCTAATTCAGGCAAGTTTGTAACGGGACGAGCAAGCTTACGGGGGGGGGGGGGGGGGGCACATGAACGTGTCCCCCCCCCCTAAAAATATATATGTGTTGAGGTATATTTTTTGGTTAGGTTAAGATCAAATTATGTACCATAACAAACTTAAAATGCGGTCGTGATTCACTGTCAATCCTGGTCAAAATCGCAAACTAACGCCTCCAAAAGGCTTGGTTTACAAAGTGTTAACGATGTATAATCCTCCATATAAAGTGTTTATACCAAATCTCCGTGAATAGGTACGCTTCTTAACATGTACTGCAAATAAACAATCATTAAGTTTTATTATAGATAATCGGTTATTTTTTGCTCCTTGTACTGTACACAATGTATATTTTCAAACAAACATCAATACAAGTTGTATTTTGTACAACTAGTTTAGTAGGCATTTCTTTTCCAAACTTCTCACCAAAAAATAAACACCTTTAGAACTATGTAGTATCATAAATCGGTTTCCTTCTTAGCCACAGTACTTAAGTAAGTTATTTAGCAACTATATGCAACTCGGTACTCGATAGAAAGTATTGAAGCTCAATTAAACCGATTTCGCTATCATAAACCGATTAAGGTAGGCTACGTTATTAACAGACATTTAACTAAATTTGAAAAGGAAAGTAAAGAAATGTGAAAGGCATTTGTACCCGTGTTTAGGATACGAGAGACCCGTGATATTGTGTTACAAAACATTCTCATCACAAACGCGTACGCTTTGCTGTTAAATATCCAAGAATTCTACAACAATTACACCAGTTATGTTTCAAAGTAAATATTCCTAGGTACGAAATGGGAGTTCCCCTTCCATTCTGCTTACGGGTGACACCGTTACAATGTTTCATCTGGTTCGGGATTCACAATTTTTGCTTTTATGATATGATTGTAGCTAAAGATATAACCATAACTAGACAAATGTGTGATTTACGAAAGCTCAGACATTATCCTCAAGGCTGGAGTCCTGATCGGATAAGGTTTTCACTGGATAAACCAAAATCTCGAGAATCCATTAAAATTATGTATTACAATTTCCCAACCACCAATTTATGTACTGTGTCAGTTTAAAAAACGCGAAAAATAACAAATATCGGTAAACACTGTGAACGTTTAAATGTAACAAAAACCCCAATAATTAGCATCGCATGTGTATTTGTTGCTATTGCCTTTCAATCGCACAGACACTTGCTGTTTTTTTGAAAATTTGTAACGGTCTGCTTCCGCAGGTTCCTTTAATCTCAAATCAATTTTTTACTCTCCAAACATAGTATTTCACTTCATTACAAGCAATATAGAACAACATAGGTTAAACTTCCATTCTTCAAATGCTAGCTTCATCATTGTATGTTTTTTTCGCATATATTTTTTTGCATTTTATAACAGTATTTATTGAAAAATATTGGTAAATGGTCAACGTATTAATAATTAATAAACCTTAGAAGGGCTGGAAATCGTTTAATACTGAACAGAAAAGTATGTAAGCAGAATTTAGTTTAGTTTGAAGAAAAATCGGTTTCATTTCCGACCGATCACGACCGCTTGATAACTATGTATTTCTAAAAGTGGAAGGTTACAAGTATGATTTAAAACATTAACGAAAGTGATGTCCGGTTGAGTAATAGCAGGATAAAAAGGCGGTTACTGAAGTACGATTTAAAGTTCTCGATCATTTATAAAACCTGACAATATGCGTTCAAAGCTCAGCATTTTTAGTACAAAAGCAACAACACATTTTTAGTACAATTGTGTAAAGTCGGTAGCTCTAATGTTATATTGTTGTCGTATTAAACATGTTTATAACAGGTAGTAGATTGGCTGTCTCCCATGATCTCTGCACCGAAAGGTCGATGCGCTCAAAACTTAGTTTATTTAGTATCGGTACTCCAAATTATTTATTGCTCCGGACGATTTTTAAGTTACAAATATTGTATATTCCCAAGCAATTATCGAACGATCTTGTCGTTAATCCGCTCAGTCTCTAAATATATTTAAATATATGAATGTGCTAAATTCAAAATTTTTGCGTGAATCAAAGGTTAATCAGGCTTCTGCTTTGAATTGTGCCTCATAGGACCCGTACAATTCAAGCGATGCCTATGTCGAACATTTCGCTGATCCATGTCGCATAAGAAATATCTGTATATACGCAGCCCGAATCAAAATAATAGGAGATTAAAATTTGTCATGCATGTCACTTTCTAAACTTAAACTATCAATAGTTCTATCCTATGTGAGTTCTACAAGATGTGAGTTGGCAAATGACATAAAATTAATTAGTGAAACATGCTAGGCTCAGTAGTAATATCACCACATGTTCTTGAATGCTGGGTTATTGTGTTATTTTCTTGAAATGTTACATGGTAAATAAGCAAAAGATGCTATTTACACTGCCTAAAAACTAAAATAGGTAAAGGATGGTAAAAATAAATCGAAGGTGGTAGTTGTTTAGTTTTGTTAACCTTCTATCTTGAAAATCGGCCACATCTCTTTTTTACAACTTATTTACTAACATTAAAACACTCTAGTATTACGTTTAATAGGTCTTGGTAGTCCGTGTAATGAATTATCTGTTAAAAGGTTTCTTTGTGGATTATGTTTTAACATTTAATTTAAAATTTTTTTGAGAATCACATTCTACAGTTTTAATTTAATCCCACCCAAAATACGTGACTTTAATTTTATTGACAAGTGGTTGCTAGAGACTAATCCCCGAATAAATCTGTCTGACGATAAAATCAATAAAAATTTGTTATATTTACTTTGTATACAAAAACAATCACAATATCATAGCTAAGTTTATGAAATAACTCATAGAATATCCCCATAATGAAATTTGCAAAATTTCATTATTCAGAACTTTTTGTAAAATTTTTTTAGCAAACTACGCCAAAAATTATTGTTTGAAATACGTGACAAAATAATTAAATAATTCACAAAACCCCTTTTTTTAGTTAAAAATAAAAATGTTGATAGTTTTAAAATTTAATCTTAAATATTAGAACTTTAAAGAACTCCGAAAAAGTCTAAATTACTTAGAAAATAGCGTAAAAACACGAAAATAAACTGTTCTCACTATCAGGCTTGTGAAAAGTATTAACATTCACAATTGCACTTACCATACACTGATGGGGGGTTGGTGAGGTCCGGGGGAACGGAGAGGGTAGTATATTGATATGCGTGCGACCAAGGGCGCTGCTCATAGACGACTGAGCTCAACCAGTGTTGCCACCGCCTCCTCTCATTGCCGCCGTACGAAATTTCCCACAGCCACGCAGTCTGTCCCTCCCCCACGTCGCGAGCTCCCGTTGTGTTTTATGACGCTTTAATAGAGGATCGGAACAAGGCGCGATTTAATAGCCTCTACCGTCGTCGTACCTAGACCAGACGTGCTTTTCTTGACCAACCACAGGGAAATGTGATATTTATCATATGATCTTCATTTATATATTATTTATTTATATTTTTTGTGATTTTTAAATGCTATTGAGCGGACCGAACTCTGGTCACTTATGCAACGGTACTTATGTTAGAAGAATTGGGTCTTTTTCAGAAGAGGGCCGTCACTTTTTTTAACTGTGAAATAAACACAGTTTAGGTTGGGTTTGGTTAGGTTAGGTTAGTTTATAGCTTTTCTCACACGTTTTATTTATTTACTGAACAGAAATAATTACAAAAAATCAAAAAAACAAACCTAAACTGCGGTTATTCTACAGTTCAAATAGTGGCGGTCCTCTTCTGAAAAATCACTCAACTACACAGATAATATTGATTTTACTTGTCTTCTTCGTCTGAAAATAACTTAAAATAAAACCTACCTACATATATATTTATCTGATATATTATTTTTGTGGTAAGTAGCGGAATGAAACTTCGGCACTGATGTTTTGGGTTCGCTCCCCGTTTCTGCCACTTAAAATGTATCGATACAGTTAATTATTTAACTGTAGTGGCTCACCCCTTGGATAGGTTTCACGCACATGCTATTAAAGTATAAGTGGGCAAGACTGATAACCTTCTAAAAAAAAGTCAAAGTAAGTAATAATTGACGCAAAGTTCCATTTTCGGTATCCTCTTCGTATTAATTTGATATCATTGATATTTGTATGGTACTATTTTTTTTTTCAATAAAACTTATAAAATCTCATCATGATGGTAATACCTTTTGTAAACGATTTTATCCTCTATATTATTACAAGATTATTAATTCAATGTAAATTCATCCAGCGATTGAAAGTGTGTTTTGGTTCGACTACGTTGTTTGATAACCTTAGACATGTTGTGAGGTATACTTGATTTTAAAAACTGTTAAAATGTTGCATCAACTAGTTGTAGCCAGAAATACTGAACGACATTCAATGATACACGAATATCTAAATTGTAAACAACAAATCGACTTTCAATTAACAACTTTGTTTTCCTCCGAAGAACAAATTGGAATCAAGCTTTTGAAAAATTGCTTTATTGATTCCGGGATGAAAAACATACATGAATGAATATTATTAAAACGCAAAAGTACTACGATTAAGTATCACTTTTCCACAATACTGGAACGGATAAATATAAAAACACCACATCACTTGTCATCAGTTCAATGAACACAACGACTATTCCTATTAACAGGCCCTTTTCGTTAGCATCATTGCACCAACCAAATCAATACATTTATGATACACGTTCAAAAAAAATGTTCCGACGAATTTTTGTGGTAGAAAAATATTGATAATAATTTCAAAGAATAGTTAAATAACAGCCTTTGCCAACGAAATGTTTTAGTAGCAGAATTGTAGTATTATTTAGCACTTTACTTCAGTAGTATTATTTTATCATCAGTAGGTACAATGTATAAAAGAATATTACAAAAGATACTACTGATTATTGTTGAATGTATTATTAAATTACTATGTATTCCAAGAGGGAATGGAGTAGGGTGCAGGCGGAGGAAATGAAGTTTATAAGAGGTATTAAAGGGATAACATGATTGGATAGAATTATGAATGAAAAGTTGAGAAGAGGAATTGTTAAAGAGATTTTTAGAGAACTAGTAGATAAATCGAGATGGAGATGTTTCTGCTACTTAAGAAGAATGGAAAATGGTAGAAAATCCCAAAAGGTTAGTGAGCTTCAACGGAAGAAGACCATGAGGAAGACCTAGTGGTGGATCGAAGAGGTGAGACGAGATGTGGAAGCAAGAGCAGTGCATTGGCAGTATGCAGAGGAAGAATAATGAATTGTGGAGGGACAGAAGAAGATGGAGAGGCCTTGTAACACCAGACATGGAGATAACTGGAACGGCAGGTGATAATATGATGATGTTTAGAAGAATTCGGTGCCACAAGAAAAAAACTCGTTTTGTTTGAATTAATTTAAGTTTAAGTCTGTTTTTGAGTAAATTTGTGTTAATACTGTGCAATAAATAAATTTAGACAGAAAAGCTTGTGTGTTGAATTAACGCATTAATAGGCTTACCACGTTGGTGATTATTGCGGATGGTCCTCTTTTATAATGACTGTTCGCGAAAATCCTTACTGTTGTTAAATGCTCACGTCCTAAAAGGTCTTTTAATTTTCTTAATATACTGGGATGTGTTTCAAACATACCATTATTTTATCGGCTTCTACGTAGGTTGGTGTAGCTCGATTTCTTTTTATATCTTTTTGGATCGTGTCTAGAGTAATATCAGTTTTATTTTCGATGGGAGAAAAAGTGAGTTTTGATGAAAAACTTAGGGATGAACTCAATTTATTTAACAAATTTTAACCCTTTATATGTTCTGGCCACTCCATAGATGTTAATTTTGACTTTCTCCTCCTATACAAAGTATATGGAGAAATTATTATTTTCTCCAAAATATTCGAGTTTAAGTTTTTTTGAGGAAATATCCGTTTTGGGCCCCCTGAACTTGAAAAAGTGGTTGCGAAGTGATATCTTTATGTACGTGTCTTGATGTGTACAGAGATACAGACCATGGTCATGTGGTCCGATTTTGATGAAATTTGGTATGTGGGTTCATGGCAATCTATAGGCGGTTATTTTTCATTTTTCAGTTTGATTTAAATGGTTATATTCACATAAACCCGATAAATATCGAAAAGATCGTATTTCAATAAACCTCGACCACTTTTTTAAATTCAATTAAATATTTTATAGTCCTTTAAATCCAAACAAAAAAGTTTAATCCCCTATACTGTAAATGCGGTTCAAATTATTGTATTTTTTGCAAAATTACCCATTAAATATTATAGTTACTGCCACCACTTACCCATTAATAGAGTTATTGTCGAGCTAATGGGTGGAAGTATGTGTCAGTTTTTTTTAACTCTTTATTTATACCTATACTGTTTTTGTCAAAAATTCACCCTCTGTGTCATACAACACATCACTAATTTCAATCTGCTTGTAAGGTTATAATACCACAAAATTATCCAGTACTTAAAAGCTAAACCGAAAGCAATTATTCGAGTTTTTAGACCTTAACAATATTGGCAGCACTCACGACGCACATTTTTCAGCAGGAGTTGGTATCTGGCTCGGTCTGCTTTGCCCTTTCAAGAGTCTTTTTCGGGACTGAAAGCTTCGCATCACCGGAGATTTCACAGTTGGAGTGAGTCAATGAATCTTCAGTCTTTCTAAACAACGGGACCTTGATCCACCCGACATTTGTCACTTCAGAGAATTTCAGGGGCGACTTATCGACTACACTTATTGTCTTTTGACATTATGTGCATTAACGTTACTGCATTTAAAGTTCCCCCGCCGCAGCAAAACTGCAGACTAAGCGAATTTGCTGGAAGCCTTGTTTGGTTTTCAATTAAATATAACCATTTAAATAGGTTTAGGTTTAATGAGTACCAAGGTTTGCTGCTATAGGGTGGGTAATAAAGTTAGTTTTAGTAAAAATATCAATAGCTTAGTATAAAATAAATAAGGTTGCCAAGTTTGATCAAAATATATCCACACAAAGCAAACTAGAACAGTTTATTTATTCTCCTTTAGAATAAATTGGGAATTTTAATTTTTTTTTTTTTTCAATTTTTCCGTAACCAATAACCGTACAAAAACACTTCAATATACTAAATTGTTTGTTTTTTATGCTCTTCAAAAAAGTTTAGAGAGACATTCAAATTCAGAGAAAATCTCATGTTTTGAGAGTCAAAAATGAAAAAAAAATTTACCCTATAAAATCCCCCGTTCCCATGGTTCCGTTCATGACGGTTCGCGAACTCGCTCAAGTTTATCCCGCCCTATACTTTCAAGCCAAGTTTAATAAAAGTCGGGCAAAAATTACTCAAGTTATCGCATTACGGTACACACACATAACAATTTGAACGTACACTGTTTTTGGCCCTCATCAAAATTAAAAAGAAAATCGGTCACTGGGCCTAGGTCTTCCCGTGCTACCTATGGTAATAGCTACTTCCCTATAGAGAAATTCGCCAAAACTGTAAATTTTAACTTTTCATGTTATTCTTGTGGATGGCAAGTCAACTGTTATAACTTGCTTGTTTAAGTATATATATTTTGATCAAATGTGGCAAAGTTGATTTCACATTAATATTCCATTAAACACGCCTTATTACCTTTCCTGTTTCAACAAACCTAAGTAGGCCTAGTTATTAATCTAATGTTATTTAAATAGCAAATAAATTTAACAAATCTGAGGGAAATTTAACCAACCAGAAATCCAACCAGGTAAATATAATTTCGCGTAATCCCCAGGTTTGTTGCGGCAGGGGAATTTATAGTTGTAGCTGTGTTATGATTGCATTATTTTCTTATTTTCTGACTTTATATAGGTTTATTTTTATTTTTGTGTCTTGTATGGTTGTCTTAAACTATTAAATATTATTTATACATTTACGGCCTCGCGGTTATACTGCGTCGAAACATTGACGATGGGTTCTTATACATAATAAATATATATACTATCATTATCATCGACAAAATGCTTCTCTTTTAGTTTGAAAACTATTTCCAACATTTTCGCAAGGGATACAAGACTTTCGAATAGTAAAATAGCAATGAAAGCGATTCGTACCGAAAGACCGTACCATATATACCCTCAACACTGAGTAAAATAAATGATTAAAAGAAAACCCACAGAGTTCATGTTTAATACATGTTATGTTTGCTACATCGTATCATATTATAATTTATAGAGGAAATCGAATTGTTGATTAGAATAGAATCAGGGTGTAATCCAGGCCGTAATATGATTGACTCTGCTTCGCATGTTGTCAAAATCAGGTTAACACGAGTTGATTATGTTGAAAGAGAGACTGATCGAATCATCCAATCAAAACTTTTTAAAAATATCCCTCTAAAGAGGTGGTTATTTTAGGTTGGATGTTAATCTACTTAAATATAGTTTTGATGCGTACAAAAATGTAAACTTACTTTCATTCAAAGAAGTTTGCGAACCATAATTTCAGACTATGGGAACGAGGTTTTATGGGCTACTTGACGTCAAGTAGCCCGATTTATTACCAAAAAGCTTTTTTAACTTCCCTGTTGCAGCAAACCTAGAGTACTCGTCAAACTAAAGCTATTTAAATAGGGAATAAATGTGATATTTTTAAGGAGACATTTTAGTGTAAATCCAATTAGGCAAATAGAAATTCGCTTAGTCTGCAGGTATGCTGCGGCGGGGTTAAGCGTATTACTCGTAATTTCTATTAAAACCATTTTGTAATGCTTTATACAAATAATAGTACCTAATGGTAAAATGAAGCGTTGTGCGCTAGTATTTACGGGGAAAATTACAAAAACACTACATGTCTCTTCTGTAGAAATAAACTGTCATAGTTAGGTTAGGTTAGAGTTAGGTTGTTTATTAATATATTTTAATCAAATTCCGAAAATCATTTTATTTTCTACGAAACTATACACGTTAAAAAAAACACTATATAACAACAAACCTATATCTGTATGTTAAATCTAATGTTATTTAAATAAGGAATTAATACATCGTGATTAAGGAAATATTTGTGTATAAATGTAATCAAGCGTCTGCAGGTTTGCTGCGGCGGAGGCATTTTTATCAAAATAGGTTGACGGCCATTGTTAACTCTGCATTTGCTCGATCACATGGAGCTCGGAACTGTACGTAGGAAGTTTCAAGCATAGCGATGGGTGAGTCGGTCCAGTATGAGGATGGGCCATACTTAACATAATAAGGGTTGGGTGCCGGAAACCGATTCCAAGACGTCCTACATTTACCTGGATTGTCAGGGCATCGTGCCACCGACTAGCAATGCTAATTTCACGATGTTTTTTTTACAAGTTATAAGTTTTATAAGTTGATATGTACTTTCTAGGTTTATCTTATTTAGAATTTTAATAAAATAGAAACGAATCTTTACAACAAGGGTTTAAATATTAGGCGAGATTTAAGCACGTATGTGTCACCTATTATTTAAACCCTTGTTGTAAAGATTCGTTTCTATTTCATTCAATTTGTATAACTATTTCAAATATATCAACTGTTTCAATTTGTATAACATGTATATATTAACTTGGTCCAAAACAATATATTAATTGATTCAGTAGCATTAGTAGAGTGTTCAAAACAAATCACTGGAACATTTGTGTACTACATGATTATCATTCTCAAATCACTTAAGAGTCGAATAAGATATGGGAAAACACTCTGCAATTCTAACTCATGTATGTTTTAAAACATCATTATCAAAAATACCAAGTATTGTTAGATTGAAGCATCAAAAACGGAAAACACATATCCCACTTTTAGAATCTGAATTTGTACTGTGTCCTTTATGGTCAATGGTAAAAATCTACAATATACATTCCACATTTTGGGTAAAAGAATATTATTACATATTCAATTAGGTTATCAGTAATAGTTTACAAATATAAGTTGAAAAGAAGAATTTGCACTTTATCTGGTAATGTAATATATATACACATACATGCATACAATACTTGAAGGAGGGTAAAGAGGAAGAGAGTAAAGAGAGAGAGAGAGAGAGAGAACTTAAAGCAAGACTTTTGAAAGCTATGACGTACTCATTGCCAACATTACAAAATTAATTGCACCAGATTTCGTGTCTTTTCGAATCGTTCCAAATAAATAAGACACCGGCGACGGTAAACGACTTTTTAAATCTCGCCCCTGACTCGCTTTTATTTATATAATGACCAGAAAACTAAAACACTTTTTGACCTCATTCAATTAATTTTGGACAAAAGCCTGTCAAGAAGCGCTTTAATGTTAAGTCATTTGAACTAATTTGCAAGGCGAGTCATCTAAGAACGGGTAAACTTTTGTCTTGTGTCATTACTTTAAAATATCGTGTAAAACTACGGTGATGAACACATAAAACTGACACTGTGGAATGAGCAAAATCCTATTATTTTTTTTTGTATTAATATATTTTTTAGGCTTATAAAAACTGAGGTTGATTTTAGGCAAACCACCACAAAAAAGGCCAATCAGTGCAGGAAAGAAATAAAACAGCTCACCAACTAATTTACAAACATTTTGAGGTGGAAAAATAAAAAAAATAGTTTTAGCTAATAACCGACCCGTTTTAAGAGTTTGATGATCACTTTCAGCCTTAAATTTCCCCGTCCTCATTGACATCAGGTCTGTCAAGAAAAAAAAGTGGTAATCCACAAGAATGATATGGTTACCAATATAACATGTTGTTGTCATGCTGCGAACACACAACAACAACAATGTTAATGTGTAATGTGCGACATGTATGTTAAGTGTTAAGTGGTGGCAACAGGTTCGAACCTACAACGCTGCCTTGGCTGCTACACAAGATCAAGAATCAATGACCAAGATTTATTACGTAGACATATTTTACAATGTGTTGAAGGAGACAACATTTTGCTTGCAGAGCAGTCGAATTGAAAATGATGTTACAGTGTATAAATTGAAGTCTATAACAAATACATTTTAGGTTAATAGGTCCAAGACTAATATCACAGAGTTATCATGAATATAAAACTTAGTAAAATAGAATGTTTTTAGACCTGTCAAATTCCAAAAATCGGCAGGGTTTGCAAAATACAACAATTTTAAAATAATGGAAACATAAAATAAGAGAATACTACAAATTTTGAATTAGTTAGACTTCAAGGCATTATGTGAAGCAATGACTGTTTGAAAATGAAAATTTAAAAGCAAATCTTTGATGATGGAAGATCTAAAAAGCCTTTAAGATCACAATAAGATGATAATAAAATAAAAAAGTAAATTAGTCGTATATTAGCCCTTTAATGATACCTACGGTTGTAACGAAGCAGGAATAAGCGTCTTCCCAATAGGGGAATTAGATAAAATACTAGTAGTATGGTACAAGATTTCGTTGCGTCTCAAGTTATCTTAAGTATACTTATTAACTCCGATTGGGGAGGATTTCCATACCCTCCCTTCAATCGTATTTTAACACTGGGGGCCCTTAATAAATAAAGTAGAAGTGCTCGTACTTAGAGTACTTTTCAATTATTATTTATCCCTAGTGCACCTGTTGCTCGAATTCGAGCAATTGCAAAGTATTAAAGGTGTTATTTCAAAACGAATAACAGTCATAATTTCCGATATGCTTAAAGGGTCAACACGAAGATAATGTAATCAATCACTCCACTCCAGTTATCGAATCTGAAAACGAACTCACACTGAAAAAGAACTCTCGTGAGTGTATCATGTGTTTACTATGAACAGCTATAATTAATGGATACAAATTATTCGTCTGTAGGCCTATAAGTAAACAAAATCTTTTCTTCATAAGAATTACATTGGTGTTTTGATTGCCTGTGGAGCAAAGCCCGAGGACTTTTATTACAGGAATTAGTGAAAGGGGGCGTCTACACAAAAAATACTTAATTTTGACAAAATGTTTGTAAAAATTCGTCCATTATTAACAGGGGAGTAGTGTTTCGTAGAAATCGCCTTCACGTATTATATATAAGGATTTGCCACAAGTCCAAATTGGACCCAACTCATGTATATACTATACAATTATACAGGTACAAATTCATTGTTTAAAACCCCTAGGCGTACTTTGTTACAAATATTTATGTGAAACTACACAATATTACAACAAAATCCGAATATTGTATTCCAGTTGATACACCTCCACTTACCAACTGTAGAATCTTAGAGCAAATTTGATGGATGAAAACGATGCTTCTAAGAGACAATGGTGAATAGCTAAGCAGCGAAGTGGCACTAATACCCCGTATATTATACACAAATGAACATCGTTCAAAGCGAGGTGAGAATTTCTACCCGACGCGGTATCGTAGGTTTATCCCGCCTCACTTGCTCGCGAATGTCAAAGCTTGTGGAAAACTCGATGATACTCTATCGGATGGATAAAAAGTGGTAAAAAATATCGTTATTACTCAAAACCTGTAGCAGTAGATAGATGGTTTAGTTATATTAGATAGTACGGATACAAAAACATACGTTGGGACATTCATTGGGAGAACTCATTGAGAAGCCTATTTTCAGATCCTAGCCCAAAATATATCCGCCATGGCACAGTAAAATGTAATTATTGTATACAGGGTGTTGAAAATGTCTGGAACCTACATTATATCTGGTGAGTGGTTAAAGAAAAACAACTGATATTTTGTGTACGGATATACTATGGTTTTACCTATCTTTTGGTGCCTTATGACATTTTTTACCACTTATAGGGAACGTCCTGTGGAGGATGCAGTAAAAAGCTTTAATGGAAGCCTATGGTAAATGATACATCATTTTAAAGGCTATTTTTTCTGAGTAGGGAGCCACAATTTTCATCTCAAAAGGACCACCCTAGCGAAAATGTTGACTGTTTTAAGTTTTTGAAAAGAATTTAAAGCTAATTGGTATTTCTGTTAAAAATAAGTTTAGTAAAACGCCATTTTCGCTAGGATGGTCCTTTTGAGATGAAACTTGTGGCTCCTTACTCAGAAAAAAATGGCCTTTAAAATTATGTATCATTTACCATAGGCTTACAGTAAAACATTTTACTGCTTCCTCCACAGGACGTTCCCTTTAAGTGGGTTTTTAAATTTCAAACAGTCGCCATTTTTGCTAGGGTAGTCCTTTTGAGATGAAACTTGTGGCTCTTTACTCAGAAAAAAATGGCCTTTAAAATGATGTATCATTTACCATAGGCTTCCATTAAAACTTTTTACTGCATCCTCCACAGGACGTTCCCTATAAGTGGTAAAAATTCCATAAGGCACCAAAAGATAGGTAAAACCATAGTATATCCGTACACAAATTATCATTTGTTTTTCTTTAACCACTCACTAGATATAATGTTGGTTCCAGACATTTTCAACACCCTGTATATTGTAGATAGTGTAAATATATGTTTTTATTGAAGAACTCATATGAGTTGACGCAATCTATCCTATATTGACGGAGTACTTATACTTAAAATACTTGAGGTCTTCATCCTTGACCGTCTATCTTTAATAGTGTAATACTGACTTCAAATTTTTTCGGTAAATATGTATAAACAATTTTACTACCACGATCGAGTTTGGGCAGTCATCATCAGGCATAAAAAATAAACATCGTTTTGCTTCCGGTATTTAAAAAGCCCATTACTGTCTGCTTAACGTAAAGATGGTTTCAATATTTACATGGATTTTGAGAATGCCAGGCGGCTCAAACAGAAAGTATCTTTAATTTTGTGACGGAACGTACCACTCATGGTGTTTTCTGGGCAACAGATACTCCGTACTTGTTAAATTTGTTGGAGATTATTATGCAATTAATAGCGGTTAAGACAATGTGTCATTTTGTTGCTCTCTGTATCGGATGATGTGAGGGTCGATGCATTACAACAATATACTGTAGAGCACTAGGTGGAAAGTCAATCCATTACAACACTAGAATGCATCAACCCATTACAACAATATTGATAGTTCAGCACTAGGTGGAAAGTCAATCCATTACAACACTAGAATGCATCAGCCCATTACAACAACATTGATAGATCAGCACTAGGTGGAAAGTAAATCCATTACAACACTAGAATGCATCAGCCCATTACAACAATATTGATAGTTCAGCACTAGGTGGCAAGTAAACCCATTACAACACTAGAATGAATCAACCCATTAAAACAATATTGATAGTTCAGCACTAGGTGGAAAGTCAATCCATTACAACACTAGAATGCATCAACCCATTAAAACAATATTGATAGATCAGCACTAGGTGGAAAGTAAATCCATTACAACACTAGAATGCATCAACCCATTAAAACAATATTGATAGTTTAGCACTAGGTGGAAAGTCAATCCATTACAGCACTAGAATGCATCAACCCATTACAACAATATTGATAGTTCAGCACTAGGTGGAAAGTCAATCCATTACAGCATTAGAATGCATCAACCCATTAAAACAATATTGATAGTTCAGCACTAGGTGGAAAGTCAATCCATTACAGCACTAGAATGCATCAACCCATTAAAACAATATTGATAGTTCAGCACTAGGTGGAAAGTCAATCCATTACAGCACTAGAATGCATCAACCCATTAAAACAATATTGATAGTTCAGCACTAGGTGGAAAGTCAATCCATTACAGCACTAGAATGCATCAACCCATTAAAACAATATTGATAGTTCAGCACTAGGTGGAAAGTCAATCCATTACAACACTAGAATGCATCAACCCATTACAACAATATTGATAGTTCAGCACTAGGTGGAAAGTCAATCCATTACAACACTAGAATGCATCAACCCATTACAACAATATTGATAGTTCAGCACTAGGTGGAAAGTAAATCAATTACAACACTAGAATGCATCAGCCCATTACAACAATATTGATAGTTCAGCACTAGGTGGCAAGTAAATCCAATACAATTAAATACATATTATAATACTAGGTGATACATTAATTACAGTATATAGATGTACAGCACCTAGTGATGCTGCAATCCAATACAACACTGGTGATACATCAATCCATTAGAGTATGTAGATAGTACAACACCAGGTGAGACACAACATTAATCCATTACGGTGAATAGATAGTACAATACTACGTGATAAATCAATCTATTACAACTTAGATCATGCGAACATAAGGGAATATTATAAATCACAGCCCTAAATTGGAAATCATTCCGATTAACATGAAATGTAACAAATAACAAATTCATAGAGAAATAATTTGAGTTGTATGCCATCAATCTGAAATATTGTATACAATTATTATATTTGAACATTTTATTTAACAAAGTTTAGTTTGATTATGCGTGTTTTAACTACAAATGTATACAAATCCAAATGGAATAACTAAAATTACCCCTAATAGGGTTGAGTCTCAACATACAATTGTTCTGTGTCCATGTAATCGTGTTCTTACTATTAGTAGGCTTAATGTTTATTTCATTATTTTGTACTTGTATTTAATATAATACCCCCGTTGAGGTAAGCCAACTAGCTAAGTCAATATCAATTTGCCTAAATAGATTTCCATTGAAACATTCCCTTATACATGTTAGATTTGTTCCCTATGTTAATAACAATAGAATTAGTGAATACAGCACTTAGGTTTGCTGCTTCACGAATGTGGTAAAGTGTGTTTTTATCTAAATGTTAATATCTTGGTATGAAATAAATAAATGTAGAAAATTTGATCAAAAAACATCCATAAAAAAGTAAACTGCAATAGTTTACGTAATCTCCATAAGATTAACGTAAGAACTTTGAAATTGTTTTGGAATTTTTTCGTTAACATTAATCGTTCAACAACGCTTCGACATACTAAATCATTTGTTTTTTTATCACTACGAAATGGTATAGAAAGAAACTAACACATCTTTTATTTTGAGGGTTGAGAATGAGGAAACCAATTTTTACCCCATAAAACCCCGATATAGCCCCTGTTCCATAGTGCGCTCATGCTGGTTTGGGAATTCGTTCGAATAAATGTAGGTTTAGACGTTAGCACCGGATTTCATCAAAACCATATGTTTTATTCGAGTTATCATGCTAGTAAACGAATTTATACGTATAAATTCCAACAAATAGTGTGTTTTTATAGGGATACAAATCAAAAAGTAGATCGGACCCGAGTCCTACCGTGAGACATACAGTGATACAGTAGCTTACTCCCTATTGTCAAATTCTCTGAAACGTAAACATTTAAACTATGAAGAAGTTTGTTTATCTAAGTCTGATAACACCACAAGAGCGTGGAAACATGCAATGTGTGAGGATTTGCAGGACCGCAAGGTATTGAGGTGTTGTCACGTTTTATTTATGTTTACACCGTGATCCAGACGAAAATCATTATGAAGTAACCCAATTTAATTAATCTCCTTGATTGGAAAATATGATCCTGATAGTTTGAAACAAATTTTTCAACTAATTGTTTTACCTGACATTAGGCAATGAAATTCCATTAATAGCTTGGATTATAACAACTAAAAGCTTGGTGTTTCGAATAACGTAAATTTATAACATATTTTACATATCACGCGTTGATTTTTAAATATATAATTTCCATAGTTACTTTTTACATTTTCAATATACTATGTAAAGGAGGGGAAAGTATGTTATTGTTCTCGTCAACGTTTTTTAGTTGGAGCTGTGGGTGCAAATATCCGTTTTGTGTCCCTCTGAACCCAAAAAAGTGGGTTTCAAAGACGTGTGTGAGAGAATAGATGTGCCCAGAGCTAATGACTACACCTGTGGTCAGATTATGATGAAATTTTGTATGTATGTACTAAAAGTATCTAGCCTATGAGACATTTTTCTCTTCTTTTTTTAATGGAGTCTTTTTATAAAACCCCATAAAATAACTGAAAAATCAGATTTTCACAAACACTGCCAAAACGATTTGAATTAAAATTTGTATTTTATAATCCTTTTAACTCTAAACAGAATGGTATAGCTCCCGTTGCTGTGAATATTATGGGTCAAAAGTTTAGTATGCTTCGTGATTTTACTCATAAAATAATAACATTGACTACATGATCCTGAAGTAGACATCCAATTTATGTATGTGTAATAATGCTGACACTGTTTATGACGAAATCATTAACAGAAACGATTCTTGTCTTGATATAACCTTCATTAAGCAAGTGTTTGATCAGTTTAAACACTGAACTGTTTAGATTACTCATACGTCTCCAATCCTATTTTAATCCATCTCTACGATTCGACCACCCAAATCAAACTCGGGTGTTCTGGTTGCCTCACTATAGCAGAGAAGCGGGTTCTACTCCCGTTATTGGCTAAGTTACCTCAGTCTTGTTTGTCTTTTGGCAATAACAACTCCAACTTCCGTAGCCTCGCTACTTCTCCCACTGTTGAAATTCTTCTAACCGCAAATTCAAATCCGACATCCGTAAGGCCTTTAGGTCACAGCATGTTAAATTGAGGTAACATGTTTTTTTCTTAACCACCATACTTTTATTTTTCAAAATCCAATCAAGATTAAGAACAGTAGCGGTGGGAGTAACTATTATTTTTTACTATAGATACAACTATTTTGTTAATATTACTGGGTTCGATTCGATTAGTAAACCTTCGTGCGATTTTTTCACCATCAGCAAGTTTGGTTGGTTAGGTTAGGTTATGATAGTTTAATTTGATAATAAATATATTTAAAAATATCGATTATTAATCAATATTTTCAATTCGATAGTTTCAATCGATATTAGCATAGCCCAGTTAAGAAACTGTACCCATTATACTTTTGTTATCGCCACTTAAGAGTTATCTAATGTGGTTTTGCGTTGGTTCTTTACCTTTACCTTTTTTTACCTTCTTGCAATGATCACTGTTCGTTTACTTTGTTATTCACACTGCAACACCTTTGTTATGTTTTTTTGTCTCTCTCGAATAGTTTATTCTTGTTACCTATCACTTGTTGTATTTTTCCAAACGAAATCGATCATGTGAGTGGTGATCGATTTCGATTGGACACTCCAATCATCATCAGACCCAATACGCGAATGACAAGAATCTCAATGGCGTCCCTTGTATACTATTGGCTACCGGAAGTGCCGGCCAATGAGTTCCTTTACGTGCATCTAGAATCAAAATTCACTTGTTCATTAATGAGGTTATTTATATTTTTTAAATGTTCCTTGTAGTTATAGAATTCTTCCCGAGTATTCATCACATTGCCTTTCTTACAATTCTTACAATTCTTCAATTTCTTACAATTAAAATACATACATTGTGTTACATTTTCCCTAATGAGTGGCCATTTTGTCACAAGTAGTGATTTAGTAGTTGTTTAGTGATCTAGTGTACCTTCCGTTAGGGTTATTTGGTGTACCTGAGCTAAGTCATAAGTCATAAGTTCTTTATTCCAGAATTACAAATTACATTGTATTGGAATAGTCAAGTTTACAATGCAATTAACAAAGGATAATATTTAAAAAAACTCTACTAACTAAAACAATTTGACCTTCTAGTAAATCTAACAGGACAGAAATCACTGACTACATGTCAGTGGAAAAATCGCGGACTCTGTAGCAAGCATTTTCAACCAAAATGTTTTTAAGTTTTCTCCTAAACCTGAGCAAATCAGTCTCCAGCTTTGGATGTTGAGGAGGAGTTAATGTAGGAGGTAAATAATGACTGATGTTTTTTTTTACAAATGAAAGGGTCTCTATAATGTATAGTGAGGGAAGAGTCAAAATTGCAGCTGACCTGAATGATTCCTTACAAGATGGTCTTCTGGAAAGAGAAAATATAACACAAATAGCCTTTTTTTGCATTTTAAAAAGAAAGGAGGTATGCTTGTTTTCATATCCCCAAACAGGCAGAGCATAAACTAGATATGGAAATATTAAGCCGTAGTAAACAGAAAGAAGAACTTCTGACGAGACTGTTGTGGCCAATGTTCGTAGTACAAAAATAACTGTACTTAAACGTTTGATCACGTAATCAACATGAGATTTGAAGTTCAAACATTCGTCTAAGTGGATGCCTACGAATTTAACAGACTGTACAGGATGAATGAAGGTTTGATCAAGAAGATGAGACAAATTCGGATCTATGTTGGACTGGTTTGAGACTCGAAATTTGATTAGCTGGGTCTTTGCAGTGTTGGTTTTCAGAAGGTTATCATCAAACCACCGAAGTAAGGTATTTGCCTCTATGAATACAATTTGCTCGAGTGACTCTAGGGAAGGGATGGATAATGTTAGGGAAGTATCATCTGCAAAAAGGCACAGTTTACCTTGGGTTATGCATGAGGGGGGGGGGGTCATTTTTGAACAGGAGGAATAGCACAGGGCCAAGAACGGATCCCTGAGGCACACCTCTCGTTACAGGAGTTTCTGAAGACTTAAAATCTACTTTGTAGCCCGGTGTGATCTATGGATTGAATTTCAACACATTGTTTCCTGCCTTTAAAAAATGGCGAGAACCACTTTGAGGCAACTCCTCGGACTCCCATGTTGTTTAATTTTCTTGTGGTGATCTAGTGTACCTTCCGTTGTGATTACTAGTGTACCTTTAATTGTGGTTATTTGTTGTAAATTCGCTTTTTTGTGATCTCGTGTACTTTCCTTTGTGGTGATTTAGTGTACTTTCCTTTTTGACTTTCCTTTGTGGTGATCTAGCGTACCTCCCTTTGTGGTGATTTAGTGTACTTTCCTTTTTGGTGATTTAGTGTACTTTCCTCTGTGGTGATCTAGTTTACCTTCCGATGTACATGCCAACTCAATGCGCCGCCGGCCCGACCAAATGCGTGCACGAACCACGGCGGTTATTCTAATTAATATACAGTTTTCTGATAAATGTCTCATGTCAACGTGTGTTTTGTGTTTTTTTTTTATATTTTAAATGTAATCGTAGAAGAGTATGAACCTGATGATGTGGCAGTTGTCACGAAACATGTGGTTCTACCAGACGAATAAGAATATTGAAGGCTATTTCCCTGTTCTAACATTCCCCGTCCCAACCTAACATTAAAAAATCTACCTAAAAATTATTTGTAAATTATAACAAAATGTTTCTACCTGAAAACAAAGCGGTAGTCGTATAATGGTCTAAAAGGCACTTAAAGTCATTTCTCGCGGGTAAAGGCTGCTAAAGTCTCTCGCTCACATTGTTGCTCGACTCCTAATGAATTCAAATTTAAATTGTATATTTAATAAGTTAGTTAGGCCTATTAGTTAGTCTTAGTAAATTTGACTTGGCTAATGCATGTATATTGTCATTCGGGCTAAACAAAGTTATTGTGTTACAACGGAAAAAAGCTAATCAGCTGTACATATTCCTTTTATAATTGTTCTGCTGACATTTGGGGAAAAGATCCGATTTTAATGTTTGTCATCAAATCATTATTTAAATAGTGTTGTGTTATCATCATGTTAAATTGTATAGTTGAATAAAATAAGTCTACTTTATAAATATTTAGACTAATCGAATTTTAAAATATTTAAACTAGAACTCAGTATTCGTCAACATCAGTACATTGTACAGTGAACATTATAGTATTATTATTGTTATATATTATTGTCATTATTTGTTCCTGTTGTTATTTATTATTGTTGCTATTGTATTTGCTGCTGTTGTTATTTGTTGTTGTTGTTGTTATTATTTTTGTTATCTTTTTTGGCTACACGTTTTTATTCAATGTTAATTATACCAAAGATTTATCATTGTTAGTCAACATTGCTCAGATTTTAGTTTGTTGTTCTTGTTGTTTGTTGTTGAAGTTCTCTCTATTAAGTAGAATCTTAGGCCCCTTTGCATGTTTGGCTTGACCCTTAGTTATAGGAACATTGAGTAAGCATTATAAAAAAATAATTGTAAATTGGTTTGTTTGGACCGTTGGAAGCAAAATAAATAAATAAATAAATAAACATCGCATTGCGTTTTACTTTCTCCAAACTACTAAAGCCGGTCAAATATTGAATACATCGGTAAAAACAAATGGTTTATACTTTTTTAAATAGTGTTGTGTTATCATCATGTTAAATTGTATAGTTGAATAAAATAAGTCTACTTTATAAATATTTAGACTAATCGAATTGTAAAATATTTAAACTAGAACTCAGTATTCGTCAACATCAGTACATTGTACAGTGAACATTATAGTATTATTATTGTTATATATTATTGTCATTATTTGTTCCTGTTGTTATTTATTATTGTTGCTATTGTATTTGCTGCTGTTGTTATTTGTTGTTGTTGTTGTTATTATTTTTGTTATCTTTTTTGGCTACACATTTTTATTCAATGTTAATTATACCAAAGATTTATCATTGTTAGTCAACATTGCTCAGATTTTAGTTTGTTGTTCTTGTTGTTTGTTGTTGAAGTTCTCTCTATTAAGTAGAATCTTAGGCCCCTTTGCATGTTTGGCTTGACCCTTAGTTATAGGAACATTGAGTAAGCATTATAAAAAAATAATTGTAAATTGGTTTGTTTGGACCGTTGGAAGCAAAATAAATAAATAAATAAATAAACATCGCATTGCGTTTTACTTTCTCCAAACTACTAAAGCCGGTCAAATATTGAATACATCGGTAAAAACAAATGGTTTATACTTTTTTGTAAAACAAGCTGAAAGAAATTTCAAAGGCTAATTTATAAATGAAAACAATATTCACAACTTTTGTTTTGTGGCTCAGTTTCAAGAATTGGTAATTTCAAAGATTTGTTTAGTGTGACGAGAATAGTCAATAAAACGAACCCGAAAGTGCCTTTCTACCTTTATCAATTAATTTTTATCGAGTTAAGCTTCATGTCAAAAAGACAATTTAGGACCTAGTGGTGAAACGTTCTTTTTTGCTATCATAAAACTCTGAACAGAACTTTTATCACAACCTACGTAAAAAGGTTGTGCATTTTTACACTACGTATACGTTTGATGTAGTCTAAGCTAAAAGATACGCTTATTTGATCCACCGTAGAAGTTTGAACTTTCGGCGTTTACCTGTTGTTAAGAAATGTTTTGTTTGAGTATGATTTCAACTAACCATAGATCTAGAAGCAAAACATTTAATCATGGAATGACTTGCAAAAGCTGTGCAATTTATTAAGATGTTTTGGGGGAATATGATTTTGGTCAAAATCTTAGTTAGCTTCTATTTGATGAAAAAAAAATGTTAAACAAACTTTCCGATGAAAATAATTACTATGAAATAAGTGTCTGCAAGATTTGTTGTTCGATCACGTTCGAAAGATTTTAAAAATCGAAAGGTACCTAAACATTATTATCAAACGAAATATTAATAAATGCGACTTGAAATACCAAACGTATTTCTGAACAAAGATGGTTTAAAATCGCTAAGAGTATAAAAGATGTAAAGGATTTATTGAATGTCAATTACTTTTTGTGTACTATTTAGCAAGCATATCCTTGATTTTAAAATTAATTTTCTTAATATAACGAATATTTTTCTTGACTAATTTATCATTTAGGGACTCTCGTGTATGTAATTATACTGTTTTTTCTGCTACTAATTCTTTAGCGAATTTCCCTAAACAAAATGGCGGCCATTTAAAACTTTTCTTAAATCAATGGTTTTAGAGTTTTTTAAGAAACAAATTTTTAAATGGCCGCCATTTTGATTTATTTATTAATTTGGAAAATCTTCATAATTTTTTTCTAGCTTTGTTTGGTTGTCATAAATGTTTGTGCAAAGTTTCAATTTCGTATGTTAAACCATTCTTTGGAAAAAAATGAATAAGTGATAAAAACAAAATGGTGGCTGTGTAAGTAAATAAAGACTTCCGGACAATTTAAATATGGTATTTACATATGTTTCTAACTTAGGAACAATGCTCTAAAATTTTGGTAGAGAGTTCCGGGACACCTGTATAATTATATACGTCAGTGAACGCGATAACTTGAGTAATTTTTGTCCGATTTTGATAAAATTTGGCTTGAAGATGTGAGGCGAGATAAAATTAAATGATTTCGCGAACCAGCATAATCGGACTATGGAAAGGGGGTGTTTTGGGGGGTTTTATGGGGGTAAAAATAGGTTTTTCTCATTGTTGACCCTCAAAACATAAAATTTCCCGATTTCTCTTTCCACCATTTCATAGAACTTAAAAAAACAACAAATAATTTAGTATATTGGAGTGTTTGTGTGCGGTTATTGGTTACGGAGACAATTGAATAAGTTAGACTATTTACAATTTAGTGTTTTTTGCTGCGGGGCAAAAACTGTCTTTGTCGAAACAAGTAATAATAATTACAAGAGAAACTATTCCTCCGTAAAAACAATACGGAGCATAAAATCTGCCTTGCTTAAGTACTTAGATGTATAAGTAAACTGTTTCACTTTCAGTACCCTTTACAAGTAGCTTTTATACCAAAGAGAAGTCTAGCGTGGATCTTTAGTAATGGTTTTCGTTCTGACGCGCACCGTGGCAGCCATCACAACTCTATAACTTTAAAATATTGTTGTCAACAGCTTTTGACCACATGCAGAATGCACAAAATATGCATGAATATGTCGTAGCTCAGTTTTTTTTTTTTTTTTTTTTTGGTATATTTCTTATAGACAAGTCTTATATATTTTTACAAATCCGTATTTGTAACTGTAACAAGGTGATTGTAAATATATTATGTATAAATCAGCAGTTTAAAAGTAAAAAAAAACAAAAAAACAATAGCAAACTAAAATTTTGGTGTGTATCTAAATAATTATTTTGGGATGTAAACGATTTCATAATTTCGTCAACTTTCGAACGCAACTCGATAAAACTGTTTTATTGGCTACCTACTTATATGCTTTAAGACAGTTTAAGATTAGTATAACAATCAACCCCAGTTTCAGCAACATGTATTTTAGTCAGTGACAAAACACACTTGGGCATTGAATAAATATGCGTTGTCGAGGATCCGAGTCCTAGAACAACTCTAGTTTGCTCATTACCCTCTGAAGCTTCTCGATCTAAGAGTCAATATTTGTTTATACTTCTTAGTGACGTTTCCTGTATATTTTCTTTAAAATAAAAAAAATATTTTGTAATTATAAACTTGAACTACTCAAGCAATTTTTAACACATTTTTGTTTATTTGGCTTAATTAAACAATTTCAAGCACGTTTTACCTCAAGCACTTATGGGGCAAAAGCCGTTTTCACCCCAAAATTCGCGGTTGCCGAAAACCCTAACGGTACGGCAAAAGACGCGAT
The DNA here is from genome assembly GCF_028750875.1 of Macrosteles quadrilineatus. Classification (NCBI taxonomy): domain Eukaryota; kingdom Metazoa; phylum Arthropoda; class Insecta; order Hemiptera; family Cicadellidae; genus Macrosteles; species Macrosteles quadrilineatus. The sequence continues at coordinate 53,260,933 of NW_026542600.1, forward strand.
TATTTTGTACATTTTATGTTCATTTAGGGAGGTTATGTGGGTATTTAAAAGTAGCCTAATTTTTAAAGTATCTATAACAGTTAACTGAGCCGAACCCAACCTAACCTAAGTAAACTTTTATAACATTGACAAATTTCTTTTGATGTCAGAAAAGACATGTTGGGATGGTAGGTCGGCTGTTATGCGAATTTGGGGCGGTATTAAGTCTTTTTAAGGTGGGTTGTATTTCGGGACGTTTCGGTATTTTCTATCAACTGCCTGCTTCAGGCTGGAACACGGCTGACGTCTGACTATGTTACGGCGTCTAGAAGCAATTAAGACGCGTGGTCGTGGCGCGGATCACGGTGTCTGAAGCAACTGTCTTCCAGTTTCGATCCCAGACTATTATGAAATCTGTAGTAGACGTATAAAGATTCTGTGTCTGTTGTCTGTTGTTACTATGTGTTTTTTGTCTTCTATGTATTTAGTCTATTGGCTGACTAACGCAATATGTAGGTTTTATCTTAAGTTTGTCATTTTAAAGTTTAATTTAACAGTTACAAAACTGTTATTTTTAGGTACGTTACGTCGGAATGAGAACAATGGGAGTATTGAGGAGAACTAAAAAACAACACATTGAGATCCGTTCCAGAAGGCAGAAGACCATCAGGGAGGTCCAAATCAAGATGGCACAACCAAGTTTGGAGGTAAATAAAGAAGTAGGGACTTGACGAGGAGGATACTGCGGACAAAACCTACTGGAAAGTGTTGATGAAGCCAAGTACCGACTTGGAAAGAACCCCTTGGATGAAGTAAGTATGTAAGTAAAGGTTATGTAAAAACCCGTTATATCAGCCTTATGGGAATGCCAATGGTGCCACTAGTGCAACGGAATTATTTTGACGGAATTATTATATGCGTGGCTCGAATGATACGTTGTTTGAAAATTGTATTTTTGACAATTTTTCAGGGGAGCCGTATTTTAACATTTGACGTGTTGAATATCAACTTCTAGATCATACAATGTCAGTTTATTGTTTGTTATTCATGCTTTTACATGTTATCGAGGAAAATAATCCATTGATGTAAGATGCATGGCCATGAGGGCTTGCTCTCAGGTGTTCTTCGCAAAAATGATGCCGTCGTCGGATGTGTAAAATCAATGAAGCGATAAAAATTTCATATCAACCATAGAATATTACGTAGAAGTTAATATTTACTCGTAAACTGTTATTCATGGCTGAAACGCGGTCACCAAATACTTGTAAATATTATCACAATGGACTGGTGTTATCAATATATTCTTACTATCATGGTCGTAATGGACTAATGTATTACCAGATACTTGTTAACATCATCATAATGGACTAGTGTATCCCTATATTCTCATAATCATAGTCTTGATGGACTGATGTATTAAAAGGTACTTGTAAACATCGTCACAATGGACTAATGTATTACAATGCTCACAATGCACAATGTCACAATGCTCTGATATTCTTACAATCATCGTCACTATGGACTGATGCAATACCAGGTCCTTATACAATACGAACAGTTGTAATGGATTGACATATCAATGTGGTACTGTAGTGTAATGGATGCGAAGCTCCATATCCTTGCATGGCCCAATATGCCTTATTGATAACGTGAGGGGGTTCAACCTGACTCTCCCCTCCCAAAGTTCGTACCCAAACAGTGCTTCGAATCCGATAAACCTACGTGATTAGCATGAGAAGTAAAATCTCGAAAGAGGGGAGTGTGTTCATGCAAAACCAGCTGTAGATCTTAAGTGGGCCAATTCCTTCTAGGTTACTTATCAATTGAAAAACTAATATCGTGTTTACAAAGTTAGCTTGTACTGATGATTAGAGTTTTGCGGTAATTTAAATACAAGCCAAATGCACTTAAGAGGTTTTTATTAAATGAAATCTTGAAAGGTACAACTTTCAATACCTATATAAAAATTGAGTGGGAAGTAATTTTCCAAGGACAACTGTAATTGAATGTTAGCAAAAATGGAAGATAAAATTTCTAAGCTGCCTAACCGAATTGGTGTTAAATATATTATCTCTAAACAATTTTTAATGTTTAACATTTTTAATCTTTGTATTAAACATGCCTAAATTGTTTTCATACGATTGTATGGCATAGTTTACTTTTTACGTATAGTCCAGCAAAGTTAAACACGATAAAAGTTGGATAAAAAAAACAAACACTTTACAACAACAAACCCGAATAGTGACCAACATTCTCAGATCAAAAGAAAGGACTTATCATCGGCATTCAAAAACAACAAGGTCAAACGAGAACGAGGACGGGGGGAATGACAGGACATTCCGATGCATACAGTATTGCATAATACGAGATGTTGGCAACACGGCGGGAGAGGGTGGTGGAAAATCGGCAACAGCGCACAAGCTGGTAGACAGCATGGCCCCACTCTGTTCTACAGCGGGGTATTGATCAGAGAACTCAGCCTCCAGTACCCAGCATCCCTCCCCTGGACCACGTCACCTACCATCACGTACCACCTACACCACCTGCTACACCTAAAAATATACCACCTGCGCCGTTACTTGTATATACTGTACCACAAACAGTAATTACACAGCCCCCAGTACCCAGCATCCCTCCCCTGGACCACGCCACCTACTGCGAATATTCAGGTTCTAATACCCATGCGAAGATCCAGCTTCCAGTACCCAGCATTCCTCTTCTGGATCACACCAGCTACTACGACGATCCAGCTTCTAGAACCCAGCATTCCTGCCCTGACACACACCAGCTACTACGAAGATCCAGCCTCAAGTACCCAGCATCCCTCCCCTGGACCACGTCACCTACCATCACGTACCACCTACACCACCTGCTACACCACTATACCACTTGCGCCGTTACTTGTATATACTGTACCACAAACAGTAATTACACAGCCCCCAGTACCCAGCATCCCTCCCCTGGACCACACCCCCTACTACGAAGATCCAGCTTCCAGTACCCAGCATTCCTCCCCTGGACCACGACACGTACCATCACCTGCACTGATACTTTTAACCACTGTAGTCCCATCTCAAAAGCCTAGCCTCAGACAAATGTATCCCAAAACCTTTCATCATTTTTTATACTACTGCAAACCATTTTCTTGTATGTGCGTTTGCAGTTCTCTTACGTCCCCGTTCTGGCAAAAACAGCATTCACCTTCACTTACTATTCCGAATGTGTCTTTTGAGACTAAAGATAAGAAACCTTCCAGTTTCCAACTGGCATGGTCACTAAAATGTTATGTCTAAAGCTAGGCGAATCTTTTCTCTATTTTAAATTTCAAGTAGTTTGGAAGTACTGTATAATGAATTGTCTACTTCATGGAATAGTTAGCTATCTTCTTAATCTTCATCTTCCTTGAAATTTCTCTTGTGGGAAGAGTATCTGCTGATAACCAGCTCGAGCTAATAAACACCCCTTGTAATTACCCCCTGTCATAAATACCCTAGTATTTAGGAACCCATAAATATCCGGTTCGGGTTTACCTAGGTTCTGACAACTTTATGTAGGATCAGTCACTGTTGTGGGTGAGCTAAGCGAATTGATATTTTGTAGGATTTAATTTCTCAACTCTCTAGTTCTGTATCACATACTAATTATAAGCTGAATAGATATTTTACCGGAGTTACTTTCTCCTCAAATTCGTCATAAGGTGTCAGAGAAGTTCTCCCTACCCCAATGCCCTCATAGATATACCACCAGATGGTATCCTATTAATCCTATACACCACTACATTGTCAACCTGCAACATCTCTTCCATCCCTCTTCCCAACCGACTGCTACTTAATGTACTCTTGTACAAATTCTAGATCTGAACAAGATCGGTACATTGTTACTCACTATCAATAAATCCTTTACAGTGTTCTTTAGCTTCCAATTGATTAAATAGAAGCCCTAAATAAGATTATAAACCAACTACCTAAAAGTTGGTACAACCTTTTGTAGTAATAGATGCAGTTAGGAGGATAACTGTTAACAAGATGTAAATCGAGCCACATTCCTCAATTGTAGATGGTACGCATCAGGGACGTTCTATAGGAATGCATTTATTTGAAACTAAACTTAATGTGAAACATTATCTTTGTCACTATATTAGGTTGAAAACATTCATAGATTTAAATTCAAAGCATTTTGGCAGTATAAACAAAGAATAGTAGAGTTTAAATCAAACACTACTTAAATTAGTCAAATAGTAGATTTCCTATTTAGTTCACAAAAATACCTAGAGCCAAAAAATCAATAAACCAATATTTAGGTTTATCTGTATTTGGGATCAAATGGGTAAAAAACTATTATGATATGACATTATGTAAACTATAAATTGCTGTTTTAAATACTTCATATTAAATACTCCAGCCGCTGCAAACCTGCAGACTAAGCGAATTTCCATTTGTCTGATCGGATTATTATTTTAATATATTTAAATAACACTAGGTTTAACAAGTACCTATGTTTGCTGCTACAGTGAGGGTAGTGTTTTAGTATAATAATAAGCTTGTTATAAAATAAATAAATTTGATTAAAATACATCCATAAACAAGCAAACTAGAAAACAGTTTACTTATAAAACCTAAAATGGGAATTTCAAATTGAATTATTTGTTTATTTTCTCCATAAACAAAAATTGTAGAAACACTACAATATACAAAATGATTAGTTTTTTAAGCTATTTAACATAGTTTAAATAGATATTGTGAATGTTAGGTTTTGAGGGTCAAAATGAGAAATCCCTATTTCTACCCCATACAACCATGTTCCCAGTGTCCAATCATGCTGGTTCACGAACTAATTCAAGTTTATCCCGCCCTACATGTTCGGCCAAATTCGGATAAAAATTATTACTCAAGCTATCGTGATTACGGACGTAATAATCTATATATATTTACAAAATATTGAACGAATGGTGCTTTTGGCCACTGGGACATCGAAATCAAAAAAGGTATATAGGTCCCGTGTTTAGGTCTTACTTACGATGTTAAGCGTCTTCCCTATAGAGAAATTCGCTAAAAAAAAGAGAAGTAAAGACTGGGTTATTAATTCACCTACTAACATACAACTTTCCTTCACAACTTAAGAAAAAGTTGATGAGTTAATTACAAATGCAATAGGAAATATATAAAGGGGGTTTTTAAAAAAAGGAAGATAATTTAAACAATTCAATAAAGCCTACTCAAAAGTCTAGTGACCTTTAACAGAATGCGAGGAGAAAGGGTTGTTTAAGTTTTGCAATTGATAATGCGGTACGACTCTTACTTTTCCAATTAAAATTTAAATTTCACCATTAAGCTGGTTCAATAAGGCAATTTAATATTCTATGTTTTGCATGCACATTTATAAATCAATTATTAACAGGTTTAGTAATTTAAATAATTTTTTATTGGTTTGTGTTGTGCTGAATATTCAAGCCCTACCAATAAAAAATTATTTTATTATTAGTCATTGTATTATATTATCAGTTAAATAGCGATATATCGTATGGCATCATGTTACATATTCTTCAGAAATGTATTGTTAAAAACTAAATGATAAGTTTTTTCCTTTCTGCATATTTTATCCATGTTCTTTTATACAGTGTAAATTAAGTATTGAAACAAATCTGTATTTTTTTAAACCGAAATAAATAGAAATATTCTGTTTGTAGCATTGGTTTTAACAATGGATCCGCAATTTTTTACATCAAAAATATGTTTATCAGGGTTTTGGTAGGGGGTGACTTATTTTTTTCAAATAGCAACCCCTATAGAGTGACTCCTATTGAGTGAAAATTTTGAATTAGCGAAATGGGTGCTTTTTCACCCTATCAATTTTTTTAATACCTGCCATTATGGTTAGGGGTGACATATCGACTTCAGGTTTGCACCATTGCTTATGTCTTTACAAACCCTTCAAAATGAGGGGTCACTCAATAGGGGTTGCTATTTGAAAAAAATAACACCCCCTACCCTATTAGGGGGGTTAAAAATAGTTTTGATGTAAAAAATTGCGGATCCTTTGTTAAAAACCAATACCACAAAAAGGATATTTCTATCCATTTCGGTTTAAAAATATAGATTTGTTTCAATATTTAATTTACACACTGTATATATTTCATTTCATCAGTAGATTTCAGTTTTTAACCCTGTAATGCTAAAAAGGTAAACCCACGTTAAGTTCGACAAAAACCAAGAAGCACGGGTAAACAAAAAGGATCGGCACTTAAAACTGTTGATTGAAGACTCTTTTACATTTTTACACACTTTGGCTGAGATCTGTGGCTTACGAAAAATTGAATACAAATTCAAATAACTGATATATTTTCAAAACACACATTTTAAGTTTTGTGAAATAAAAAGAAATATTCGGAAGGTTTTGGGTCTGGTAGTTAAACGCGCAAAATAAAATCAGTTTGCAAGATACTGAACTTGTATACATTATTTTTTGCAATTAAAATAGCATATTGAAGAGTGAAGTTTATTCTCAGTTCGATAATCAGCCAAGTTAGTTCATGCTTCTCCAATTAAACTTTGTCATTTTGTTCGTCTTATTAATTCAAATATATTGTTGCTTAGTACAACTTAGTACAAAACAAACTTTCCGTCGCACAATACAATTTTTGAACTAAATGAAACTTTTTAACAACCTCCATATTCATAAATGACTCAGTAAAAAAGTATAAACTTATTTTAAATATTCAAAGTATAGTTAAAGTAGAATTCAACATTTTTACCTCTAATATTAGTAAAGTTTATATCGGTTTTAGGAATTACAGCTGCCAATTCGTAATTTGGAAATATTTTAATATATTTGGGTTTTTGGGGTAGCAAACGTCCTAATCAGGTGAATGAGGTATTATTATTTTTATATCTGTAACAACAATAGTAACCCAAAGAGTATAAATAAAACCCCATCACTTCAATCCATCACTGACAACATTAAAGACTCCAGTTACTTATACAAAACATATTTATCAGTGACATTAAAATTACTGCAGTTATCATTTAAGAAAGAACTTTGACCGAAACGGTGTCCTCAAACGATTTTACCATGATCATAATCCCTTCGTTTGAAACTGATCTTCAACCCGAGGCTAAATTCATATAAGGAATAAAATTGCCGATTTCGCTATTAAATTTCTCTAGAACTCAATCAGTACGCATCCGTCATATTTCAAAGGGCTGCCATCATATTTGAAGCCCTTGTAAATTTAGTTTCAATCATTGTTATTCCATAAGAGATCTGATTGGCACGTTTGTTTCGGTGAAGAAACCAACTGTTTTAACACGGGGTCGATTTAAATGGAGTATAACTTGTAAATGACTAGTAATAATTTCAAGTATAATTTATAGACAGTACAAACTAAAAGAATACTAATTTTTATTCATTATTGTTCAATTCACCAATAAATACAAATTTTTACTTTATCCATAGTGTATATGGAGAAAATATTGTTTTCGTCAAAATTTTCGAGTTTGAGTGGATACCAAACCCCCCCCCCCCCCCAAAAAAAAGGGCCCCAAAAGGTGGTTTTCGAAGTGATGTCTGCGTGTGGACGTGTATGTGTGGATGTGTTCAGAGCTGCAGACCACCGGGCCTGTAGTCCGATTTTGATGGGATTGTGTATTTAGGCAGTATTCTATGGTATCTCCAGGCGTGCTTTTCATTTTTTAGAAATGTAGATTTTCAATGGTGATTTCCCCATAAAACCCATACATTAACAGAAACATGGTCTGAACGAGTTTGATCAAATCTTAGTATGTTATAGCCCTTTATCTTCTGAACAAAATGGTATAACCCCCATTTCTGTAAACATTACGGCTAAAAAGTTATTGTTACTTATGTTATTTTCCCCATAAAATAACGGAAAAGCGGATAAAAAAAAACCTGTTTCGATTAAAATTAGTATGCTATGGTCCTTATAACTCCAAACAAGATAGTACAACATTTTTTAAATTCATGTATAAACTACGTTCAAAAGGTATTGCAACTTTTCGATTTTTCCTATAAAATAACATAGTTACTCCCACCGCTTACCCATGCTAAAGATAGTTGACAAGCTAATGGGAAATAGTATGAGTTAGATTGCTGATACCGTTTATTAAGTTATGAAACACAAACAATCGTTCACGAAAACTTTTCCCACTAAAACCGGGGAAACCGCATCTTAAACCATAACTTTACCTTATGATGACGTTTTACGCTAGTAAGGCAAAAATAACACCTTACACGCTGCACTGGTGTTTACTATCCATAACTATCTATAACTAGGTCGTTTAAAAATAGCTTGAGTGTTCATAGCATATTGACTACAGGCGTTAACATATTTCAGGAGACCGCTTAACCACTCAATAGTGTCCATGTAAGCAGAGAGGGTGAGGAGTGGTTTCAAGCTTGGGTTTCATCCCTTCAATTTCGGTTTATAAAATCAATCACCATCCATGTCCATCAACCTTGTTTCAATATCATTAATCAACTATTCTAACTGCACTCTTCGGCGAAAGTTTTAACGCATATTATAATATTCTGATTTCCATCGTTATTACCCATTAGTTTCTATACGAGGAAGCGTGAACAGTTTATGGAAATACTAAGATCTGTGAGATATTCAGCAAACTAAATGGCTTCTTTCGATTTCACTATGTGTGTAATGTAATTCTGGGTTTTCAATGTTTACATTAAAAAGAATTATCAATAGCATAAGAAGTATGCGCTGCGATTAATTTATCATTTTTTCGTGATCATTTTTTGTAGTGAAACTTTGTATTATGACCTGATACGAAAATTTCAGATGAAGACCATCTTTAATAAGGCAATATTGACATATAATAATTCAGGATGGTTCCAAGAAGTAATTAAGAAAGCTCCCTGGTAAAATTAAGATCGTTCTAGTAGTAGGTTTTTTCAAGAGCTGGGTAGGAATTCTGTATTGAGAAGTCATAGAAGCGCTGCTCAGATTACGAAATATATAAAACATATGTTTTGATGTTTTCTTGCGAATTTCCTATATAGAGAATACGCTATTACCGTAGGTCTCTTGGGAAGACCCGGTAACGATTGACTTTTTTTAGTTTTGATGTCCTTAGAGGCCAAAAACGCCAACCGTACAAATTCATATGAATCAAACAATAGAAACAGGTTTTTTGGTTTTTTTTTAAGGAGGTACAAATTGTTATCCCATTTTTGAGAAAAACTAAGCTAACGCTTCGCGCGGCCATATACAGTTCTCGATCGGCAAAGACGTACTTTGCGATCTTACACAAATAGCTATCACCGTGTGATAAACTTCATATTTCCGCACTACTGGCCTAAACATACTGACCCTTGTAAGGCTAACGGCGAAAAACGAGAATAGTTTATATTGTTTACCGTAATTATATCAGATAACTTAAAAAATCACTGTCATCTTGTTTGGTTATTATAAACAGCTGGGATATCATACTATTTTTGTGTCACGAATGTGTTATTTCCATGTATTTTATCTTATCAGAGCCAAATTATACAAATCACAATACAACCTACAACAACTGCAACTGCAACTGATAATAGCAATCGATAACTGTTCTCAATACATTCGATTATTTACAATCAGATTTCAAAAGTGAACAGTTAATGTTTCCGAATCCAGTTGAATCGTTTTTGCCCTAGGGATGAAAATAACTTCTTAGCCCTGCACCACATGTATTTAAAACAGTTGTTGTTACTGTAGCACAAAATGGGAGCGGGTTAGTCAGCTGCTGTAGTGGTAGAGCGCGGGACTTGAGTGCCCGAGGTACCGGGTTCAAATCCCGCCAATCACCAAAGGAATTCACCTATGTGATAATGTCACGCCCCTCCAGGACTAGGTGGGAGAAAAACTGAAGAATATAATATAGAAATTACATCAATATCGGTGGCCTAATTTTTATTACAATTGAACTTTTTAATATAATAAATAGGTTACATACCTTATAAATCCGACAAAAAGCTCATTTTGAAAAGAAGGTTGTTTACATGTTTCGGCTTGAATCGGCCATTGTCAAAACATCGCAGTTGGATGGTGAAATCCTTGTCATTGTTTCCTACTAAAAGTACATACACGAACACACACACACAGGCGGGACGAAAACATTACGAAAACGAAAATACTTTTAATAGGCCTATTATGTAGAATACACGGGGAGGACGCACGCACACCGTTGTCAAGGTCAGGATGCATCCTGACTAAATGTATTATTATTTATGTGTTGAGTTCGATTTTAATAACTTACGAACATTTAAACTACCAACGACAATTTTGTTTTTGTATACGAGTACCTAAATTTTCCAGGAATCAAAACCGTACTACTTGAACCGAAACCCTAGATAAAAGAAAACGGGCAAAATGATCCTTTTAGTTTACCCTTGTTCCCTTACATGAGTTCCGAGAAAACGTTTAACACTGGGGTTTCATGTGTCAAATTATAGCTTATCCAATACGTAGAATTTTAATTTTAAATCAATAGGAAAATTATAACCAAGATTAAACAGTTAAGAACAAAGTTCATAAGCAAGAGGACTTAAAATGTTCCTATACTTTGTGCGAACCTATGAAAATTCTCATAAAAACATGTGTTTTTTTATTTGACCTAATTTTATATTTAAACAGATGATGATATAATATAGAACTAATTATTCATATTTTCAACATGATTTTAACAAATATTATATAATAGGTACAATTTACGAGACAGCAACTGTATTTTAAAATTTATAAAATGTTTGGTAAAGCTATTTTTTTTATAAATAATTTTCAAACGTTTCGCTATTCTTGATCTACTGCACTTCATAAAAAATTGTGTGCGTTCATCTTACATGTGTAGTCGTACCTTAGGATACAAAATAAATTTGGAATGAAGCATAAAACGTTTCGCAAGTAATACAAATGAATCTATAAAGTCTTTTTGGAGCGGATAAATTCAAAAGGCAATTCCAAAGTTCGCTTATTTATTACAGCCAAAGGTACTAAAGGCATTACGGGCAGGGCAAGAAATTACATCCCCACCTGAATTTGAATCCTGAAAAACTATTGCTAAGGGAAATGAGATTCAATAAAATTTATGGTTAACCTACGATTTTCTTATCTTATTAGAGATGGATGGATCTCAGTGCTTGTCTTCGTTCAACAATCCTAAGTCATAATTATTATGTTACGATTACAGAAATCCTTCTAAAATACTTACTAACCTAAAAACATGAAATTTTGTGATTTATTTTCTAACCATTTTGTAGATGTTATACATTTTGTAGAGCTTAAAAGAATAAATAATTTAGTATACTGAAGCGTTATTGTATCCCTAACAGTTAAAGAGAAAATGAAAATAAGTGTTAATTAAACATGTCTATGTTATTCTTATGGAATAACTTCTTAAGTATTGTAGAGTAATTTAAGTTTTGGCACCTAGGAAAACTATTTATTTTAGAGGCGCGATTTGTTTAACAAATTATGTTCGACATTCATATCGTACGTTTGTTTCTAATAAAGCTTACATTTCATTGTATTGTAAAGCAAAAGTTAAAAATAATAGCTGGATGATAATAAGTGTGCGTTGTACTAGGTAAAATATAAATATTGACTAGTACAATCACGGAGCAGAATGATTGGACTATGGGAGTTGTATTCTAATGTTACTCCCATGTTATTCAAGGAGAATAAGTAAATTGTTGCAGTTTGCTACTTTATGGGTATATTCTGATGAAATTTGGCAGATTTACTTACTCATGCCTAAGCTGATAAATTTTACTAAAAACGCAGCTCCCCTGTAACAGCAATCCTAAGTGCTTATATAACCTGATGTTATTTAAACAGGGAATGAATATGATGCATTTAAGGAAATATTTAAGCGAAAATCCAATCAGGTATATGGAAATTCACTTAGCAGATTTGCTGCGACAAGGGTGCTATTTTAACTATGAACATAATAATATTAGCATGACGGCCCTAAAAACAAGTACTTTTGCAAGGGAACCATTTTATCTTAATTTAGAGAAAGAAGTGTAAGGACGTTTCCAACATAAATAGAATTCATTTTTGAAGTACAATAATACACTTTTCTGCGTACGCTCAGCCGTTTTAACAAATAACGTTCTCTAATTGATTGCATTATTTCGAGAAACCTCTTAGAAACGACAAAAGATTGAGACAGAGAGCTTGACTCGGGAAATAAACGACTAAAATGAGATTCGACATTATAATATTCAACAGAAGGTTTCATTGAAAAGAAAAATATATGGGAAAGTTTCTTAATAAATGAGACAGAGAAGAATTGTATCACTGAGAGCAGTACTTGACTGAGGCAGATGGAAGATTGAGCCATGAAATCATCTGTGTCCTGAATCCGTTCATATTGTTTAGAAGCTAAAAAGAAAATAAGTTTTCCTACAGTACCCTGACAGAGTGGTTTTCCTTGCACTGATTATAGCACGCAAAGTAGCTAATTGCTGTATTTACTTTCTTTTTCCGCACTCATTTTTTTGGCCTGACTCCAGTATTCCAACCAAACAACACAAAACTGAGTAATTTTATTAGGCACTCAATACGTGTACGCTTGAAATAATCATACTTTGTGGTATTATGTATATCCAAAAAATTGACCAATACACATTCGGTATAAAATCTATAAATCAATAAATTGATCCACTCCTAAACGGCGTGAAATTTACACCTCAATCGACAAACGTGGTTTAGCTAGTTTTAAATACATATTTCTTACATATTACTATACCTTAAATCAAGTCCTTTATTTATCACTGATTAAACCTAAAACTCGATGAACTAAATTGCGCGACAAAGGAAATTTTAGGTAAGTAAAAATATGATTGGGCGACTAACGTCTAGTTTATGATGGTGTAAATCACTAAAACGGCTTCACGAAACTTTTAAACTGTCATCCAACAAGACAACCCTACAAATCATCCTTCTACTGCTCTATTAGCTGTCCCCGTCAGCATCTATCTTCCTAGACGATCAGTGTGTTTCTATCAACAATATAATACCCTCCTTTTAAGGTTTTTATTTATCTGGTAGTCTTATAACTATTAGCGAATTTTCTAGGGAATAAGCTATAACCGTAGGTCTCATAGTACATATCGAGTAAAAATGATCCGATTTTGAAAAAATTTGGTACAAACGTGTAAACTTACGTTTAGTACGCGAACCAGCATGATTGGACTATGGAAACTGGGTGTTATGGGATGAAAATGGAAATTTCCCATTTTTACTCTTCAATCATAACACTTTGTTATTACTTTCTAAACCATTTAGTAGAGCTAAATAAACTAATAATTTAGTACATTGAAGCGCTGTTGAACGCTAAATGATTAGAAAGAAAGGTTTGAAAAAATGTAAATTTAAAATCTCATATTAATAACAAATCTCAGTAAATTACTCAACTAAACACCTTTACAAACTGCTGTAGTTTGCTTGTTTATCTTGTCGAATTTGGAAAATATGTTAATTTTAAACTAATATTGACATGTAACTAATGACACACATTATTAGATTTCGTGTAGGAGCAAACCTAATTGTATTTAAAGAGTGAATAAAATTTACATTTGTAAAGAAATATTTTAGTGACAATTTAATCAGGCAAATGGAAATCAACTGAAAGGTTTGTTACTGCGGGAGTATATGTTAACGCTTTTATTGCACAGCCTCTTAAAGATTAAATCAAATAAACGGCCATGAAAACACCTAGAAGCACTATCAGTATATGATGGGTTAATTTAATGTTGAACACTTACCAAAACTTTTAACAACTCATATTTCATTCCTCTAAGAGGAACGATCTACTTTAAAATATACATTAAGATTAATTGCATTTAATGCTTGAAATTTGTTAGTGAATCTGCAGGTTGTCAATTTTTAATTAGCTTTTAAGGAAGGTTAACCAAGCTAAAGTGCTGCGTTGAAGAAAATTTATCAACTATACAATTTTAAATAAAATAATAACATTTCCACCTGTTGTATAATAATATTATTTATATTTATATATTAGGAGTCAGCAGCGGATGGCAGTCGCCGAAATGGCAGACGCACATGCCAATAAGGTGCTGGCACTCCAGCACCTCAGAGTCGGCTGGGTCAACTGCAGGCTCAGACGGAGAGTGGAAGTTAAGAGGTATTTTAAATGCTTCTTTTCGGCCATTCCTCCCGAAACTGCAAGGGACCCGACCGAAGCAAGAACTGCCTTCGGTGCGGGGAGGTCGGTCACATCCGTAAGGACTGCCAAGTCGAGTCCTGTTTCCTTTGCAAAAAAATGGGCTCGCTGACAACACTTGAAGCATATAGCTGGATCTGGATAGTGTAGTGTATTTAAATCTGTACTACAACAAGCGAAAGCCCTCCCACGAAGATAAGAATCCTTCAGTGCAATCTTGAGCGATCCAGGACGGCTGTAGCGCTTCTTTCTTCAGCTTGCCCTAGAACACGATGTCGACGCGCTCTTAGTCAGCGAACAGTACCAGTACCGTGATAGGGACCCATCTTTTTGGTTCCCTGATAGTCTTCCCTCACAAATTCCCGGAGCAAGTACATTCTGGACTTTAGTGCCAGAGCCGGACTCGTTGTCGTCAACGAGGGCAACACGCCAACTTTCCGGCGTCCTGGGATGCGGGGAACGATCCCAGACATTACCCTTGCATCTGAGTCTCTTTTGCCAAGGATCAGAGCCTTGGAGAGTCCTGGAGGATTACACGACCAGTGATCACCAGTACATAATTTTTGATGTCCTGGATGGTCATCAGAGACAAGTAGCCGCGTTTCGTCAAGTGCCCGTTCGATGAAATTGGAAAAAAAAATTGGATGTGGCAAAATTCAATGAAGCCATCTTACGAGGAACGCCGGTGGTACCTCCCGCAACTAGCGTGGCTCACGCAGAGGCGGTAGTTACATCCATGATGGGACTGATCGTCTCGGCTTGCGATGAGTCTATGCCTCGCAGGAGATCCCGGTGCAAAAAGCAACCTGTGTATTGGTGGACTGCCGAGATTGCGGAATTGCGTTGGTCAGCATTGAGAGCCAGAAGACTTGCTACCAGGGCCAGAGAACCTGTAGACAGACGTCGTAAGTCGGATGCTTATAGAGTGGCAAGGAGGTCTCTTCGTCGTTGGTGGGAGACATTAAGGGACGATGTCGATTCCAATCCGTGGGGCCTGGGTTACAAACTTGTAACCAAGAATCTTGGCAACCGCTCTCCACCTTCCGTCATGGATGTGGCCACTATGGAGAGGATAGTCGAGTCCCTTTTCCCGGCTCACACGATGCGCCCACTGCGGGATTTCGGAAGGGTGGATGACGTACTACTTTTCAGTCTTGGAGAGATGGATGCGGCCGTCCTATCCCTAAAGAACAACAAGGCTCCTGGACCCGATGGGTAACCCGGCGAAGTCGTCAAGAAGGTTTTGACTATCCAACCCCTTGATCCTTTTGCGCATGTACAACGCCTGCCTAGTCGAAGGAGTTTTGCCCTCGTGCTGGAAAACAGCTAGGCTTGTGCTTGTTGGGAAGGGTAAGGGAGACCCAGACCTGCCATCCTCTTACAGACCTCTGTGTATGCTGGTTACGGCTGGTAAAGTCCTCAAAAACCGTTCTCGACTGAATTCAGCCGAAGTCGCTATGGATTCAGGATGGGGCGATCTACGGTTGACGCTGTTGAGGAGGTGAAGCAAGCCGTGATGAGAGCGGAGGATTTTAACCACTACTCTCGTAGGGTTGTGCTGCTCGTACAACTCGATGTGCGAAACGCATTTAATTCCGCGAGGTGGTGCGATATGCTGGATGCTCTTGAGAACACCTTCCACGTTCCGGCACGTTCTCATGCGTATCATAGAGGATTATCTCTGGTTCCGCCTCCTCATATATGACACTACAGAACCTCCTGAGGTCTGAAATTCCTGAGGAAACTGTTTTGGTTGGGTACGCAGACGACGTTGCAGTTTTGATAGCTGCACGTAGCGTTGAGTTGGCTCAGCTAAAGCTGAACCGAGTTATGCGTAACATAAACGCATGGATGGCAGACCACGGCCTCTCGCTTGCTTTGAGCAAAACTGAGATCGTGATATTAACAAAAAAAAAAAAAAACTGATTGACACCATCGTGCCGTTGAGGGTAGGGGCCGTCGAAGTCCAGACCGTTCGTTCTGCCAAGTACCTTGGGAGTTATGGTGGACTGCAAGCTTAGCTGGCGGGATCAGATTTTCCGTACGACGGACAAGGCCGCTAGGGTGGTTTCCTCTCTTAGCCGGTTGATGACCAATCTTGGAGGGCCTCGGTCTAGCCGTAGAAGTCTGTTAATGTCTTCTGTCCAGTCCGTACTCTTGTACGGTGCCGAGGTGTGGACAGACGCTCTCAATAAGGAGGTATAAAGGATGCGGCTCGCCCGAGTGCAGCGTCAGGCAGCACTAAGAGTTGCATCCGCCTACTGAACAGTGTCCGAACCCGCCGTCCTGGTGTTTGCTGGAGTCATCCCCGTCAAACTTTTGGTGGCGGAGTGAAAGGCAATTTATCAGCGCCGGGGGGAGAACCAGGCACGAACAGAGGAACGCACCCGCACCTACCAGCTGTGGCAGGAGAGCTGGAAACAGGAGACTCGGGGACGCTGGACCAGGCGACTGATACAGAAAGTCCAACCTTGGGTTAATCGGCGGTGCGGAGAGGTGGACTTCTACCTCACCCAATTTCTGACGGGTCACGGCTTTTTCCGGTCGTACCTGTTCAGGATGGGCAAAGAAATGTCACCCGATTGCATATACTGCCCAGGCATTCCCGATGACGTGGAACATGCCTTTTTCCACTGGCAGCGTTGGGAAAGGCCCCGCCTGGAGGCTCAACAGTTAGTAGGACTGCTATCAGTGGGCACGGTCATACCGATGATGACGGAGGGTGAGGACAATTGGACCTGTGTGTCACATTACATCTAGGGTATTCTCCGCGCCAAGAAGCTCGATCTTGACCGAAATGCGGTGTAGGTCATAAAGTATCAAAATGCCAAAACGGTGAAAGCCCTGAGGGCTTAGGTCACACGTTGGCCTGACTTGAAGTAATGTGACAAACAATTCCAGGTCCGTGTCCAACAGAGTAGAGGGGGTTTTTTAGTGAGTAGTCTGTGATAGATTCAGGAGTCTCACACTACAGGCTGGCTGGCACAAAATTTGTGCGTAAAAGCATTTTCCCTCCTCTCACTTAACAAAAAAAATTATTATATATTTTTATATTATTTCCCTTATTCACACATAGTGCAGTTATTACTGCGTTTTAAAATAATACCCCCGCCGCAGCAAACTTGCAGACTAGGCAAATTTCCATTTGCCTGATTTGATTTTCAGTTAAATCTATTTAAATAACATTTGGTTTAAGGAGAATTAGGTTTGCTGCTATAGGAAAAATTATAAAGTGTGTTTTTTAGTAAAATATTAATAGCTTAGTTTAAAATAAATAAATTTGCCAAGTTTGATTCAAATATATTCATTAACAAGCAAAATATAAGTTTACTTATTCACCACAAAAATAACATAGACATTTTAATTTTATATTTGTATGAATTTTCTCCATAACCAATAAGCGTACAAACATACTATTTTTTTTTTGTTTTAGTTTTATCTTTAAATTAGCTTAGAGAAAGTAGAAAGTTTTAAGTTTTGAGGGTCAAAATTGGGAAAATTTGTACCCCTTAAAACATTCGCCAAAAACCCCTTTTCTCATTGTTTAATTTATATGAATTTGAACGGTGCTTTTTTTGCCTCTGTGGTCGTAAAAATGAAAAAGTAAATCGTCCCAAATTCTAGGTTTTACAGTCCATTTTGTGGTAGCAACTTTATCCTATACGAAAAATCGGTAGTAGATAATATTTAAAAAGTATAACGTAAAAAAATACAAATTCACAAATCTACTAATTGTAAGGCTGTATGTGGCAGACACCTGTCTGAAGGAGTGTGTTTGACAGCAAAACTTTCGTCGTATCCGAATTGAAGTTCACAGACATTTCCTAGAATTGATACCACGATGTGCACATAGGATCTCGTCTAACTAATAACAAATATCAAATTCTTTCCCTGAAACCAATTTTAGTACTTCTTTGACGTTTAAAATTAGTTAAGAATATGTTTTTAAAAACAAACAGTTTTTCGTATTGAAGCGTTGTTGGTCATTTAAAGATGACGAATAAAATCAAATAAAATCTCTACGTATAAAATCACAATGTTATTCTTATGGAGAAAAAGTTTACCGTTCTTTGTTTATGAATGTATTTTGATCACATTTTGCAAATGTATTTACTAAAAACAATGCTATTAGTATAAACAAAACTTTTTTCATCCCATGTGGTTACAAACCTAGGTACTCACGAAGCTTAATGTTATTTAAACAGTGAATAAATCTTACATGTTCGAGAAAAATCAGACAAATAGAAATTTGCTTATTATGTAGGATTCTAAAGGTTTTAGTATCATTTGGATCTCCCCGTAAAAATTCGTTAACTTTGTGAAACCTGTTATACTGCTAATAAAAATATTTGAATTTGATTCAAAACCCGCGAATTCAATGTTTAAGTGCTAAGTGAAATTACAGCTCAATGAAGGCTGGTTTGTTATTGTTTTATCTGGCTATTTGAGAGGTGGGCAAGGGGTAAATCAATTGCCCATTCCACCTCTCTCCCCCAAATGCCCACTGCCCCTTAATGAGATCGGTGATCCACATGAAAACAACACTTTGCCGCACGTCGCCAAGTGGATAACATTTTACTGGAAGTAAAAAAAAAAAACAAGCTATAAAGGTTTTTAGATGCATAAAATGAGGTATCAATTTAATTATTAGTTTGCATTTTAAATGTGTTTTTTGATTGAACTTATTGATAAAATAATATCTTGGTAATGGATTTCATTTTAAACTTTTTTTGAAAATGCATTTCAGTTCAATTAAAAGCATTCACTCACAATTTCACTCTTAGCATATTCTAACTACCAACACACAAAAAAACAGAAACAAATGCTATTAAACTATCCACATTCAAAGTTGTTAAATCTAAAAAAAAATTCGGCTGCTTTCAATTATTTGATATATGCATTTGAATCAGAATTTTCACGATTTGTCATCGATCGTTCTTTAATTTTATCGTATTCGTACCAATTATATATTTACTATTGATGGCTTTGAAAAATACTGTATTAGAAAATATTAAAAAATGTTTGTCACTGAAAATAATTGTATACTTCACCCTAGGTTTAATGTCTTAATTACAGTAACTTGAAAGGCCCTTGTGAAAGAAAAATAATATATTATAATTAAAACCCACTTGTAACTTAGTTTTTCGTATATAAATTACTACTATTATGGAGACTAAATTCTGATGATGAATTTTGTATTCCTTTATTTTGAATTTATACCTTTAAATCTGTTTTATATTGGCTTTTCCTCCATTTAAAATTAAATTGAATCTATTAATCTCAGTTTGTCAACTGCATTAACATTTAGTACTATCTACAACAAGGCCCAATTCGAACCTAAGTGAATAATTTCATTGAAAATTTGAACGAAATATAAGACTGAGTTCATTGGAATTAAATAATAGTTTGCTCATTGGATGGATAAGTTGAATTAAAATCAATAGATAAGATACGTTTTTCATAGCTAACCGATCAGTTTTAAACTATTTACTTTAGTTATTTGTGTAACTAGTGTGCGAAGTAGCACTTTGCACTCGCGTTACACATTATATTTTTCCTACAGGTACAATAAAGCATATATCTAATAAGTCTTTCAAACACAAACAACACGTTTTAGGCTAAGTTAAATCCAAGCGTTGAACGAAAATAGAATGTTAACACGAAACAAGAGGTTAAGTCGTAGTATCAATACTCAAAGGCTGTGAAACGCTGCACCAGCTGATCGTAGTCGTAGTATTTTTAAGTGTTTAAGGACTTGATACTACGTTAAGTGTAGTAATACGTAAAAAATCTATTATATTATTAAAGTGATACAATCAAATTTTATGTAAACGGTTAAGGCCATTTACCAAATAAAAATATAGGCATATGGCATATCAAAATGAAGCTTAGAGTGTGTAGATTCGCCGAAAAGTATTGATATGGACGAACTGTCTAAGTGCTCTGCCCCACAGGCTGATTTCCAAAGGGCTACGCCTGGCATGTTTTGGAAGGTAACGTTATTCGAGTAATTTAGTGAACACGCTGGTCAATGCAATTGACTAAATTATAGTTTGTTTTTTTACATTATTTTATTATTTACTGTTTTGTTCTTAAAAGAGGTGCGGTGAATGGACAGTGAAGCTATTTCTAGCTGTTTGATACAAGTGAGTAATTAAAGGTGTTTGAAACACGATGAATATGAGATTAACAAACCATGTGCATTCTAAGAGGTTGTCACCGATCTTTAACAGGTCGCCATTTCATTGAAAAGTATTAAAGACGTCTTGAAAGAGAGCGGCGTGTTCAGGTACAACCGTACCCACCTCGGCTACCTTAGGACGTAAGGTATGAAGGTTCCACTGCTTTTAACATCCTTTCAGATGACAATTTCTCGAACTTGGGCCCTTTAAATGAAATATAAAGTCAAAGTTGATTTAATTAATTTAATGGTGGCTTCTGTACACCCGTGAATTCGCGGGTAGAACCTCTTGTATGCATTTAAAACTAGCTAAACCACATTTGTCGATTGAGGTGTAAATTTCGCACCGTTTAGGAGTGGTGCAATTTATTGATTTATAGATTTTATACCGACTGTGTATTGGTCAATTTGATGGATATACATAATACCACAAAGTATGATTATGGCTTGTTCACTTGTAATGTCACACCTTTGGATTGGTTTAGTTATTCGGATTTATGTGTCACACTATTAAGGATTAAAACCATTTATTCAAATTCAAATTCAAATTCAAATTCTTTATTAACTCATAACATCTTTTGGAGTACAATGTACATAGATAGGAGTTTTGTCAATATTTATAAAACTAATACTAAACTGTTATATTTTTGATAAAACTAATTACAATTATTAACACTTTAAAAATATAATAGTAATACTGAACAAAAAGAAAAAATTTATCTGTAAATTCCTAAAACTAAGCTCAAATTACAAGACTAAATACCAGTCTGGTCTGTATCAGAACAGGATATAGGCTTTTGTCCTGTATTTAATTCTACTACAGCAATCTTTCATAAACCGTGGCCAACCTACCCTTCAAAACTATCAAGAAAAAATTCTTCAATGCTATAGTAAGACTTTTCCAATAATAATTTATGTAAGGTTTTGAAGACATTTTTTGATGAATTTTTGCTTATGATTTTTGATAGTTTGTTAAAAATTTTGATTGCCATGTAATTTGGACTATTTTCATACAGAGAAAGTCTATGGTGTGGATATTGAAATAAGTTTGAGTGACGTGTGAAATAGTTATGGTTAAATTTATACTTATCAAAGCTGTCCTGATTATTGTAGAGTAACTTGACAATTTCTAATATATATAAACCTGTTACTGTTAAAATTCCAAATTCTTTAAATAATGATCTACAGCTTTTTCTTTTGGAAACTTTTGCCATTGTCCTCACCACTGATTTCTGTGCATTGAGAAGTTTTTTCGTTTTGGAATTGGATCCCCAAAGAACAATACCATATCTGAGTCTAGATTCCATGTAGGCGTAATATACTAGTTTACCAATATCAGTAGATGTTGTATCATTAACTACACTTAATGCAAAACGAAAAGAGTTGAGCTTTTTTGTTAAGAATTGTATATGGTCGTCCCATTTTAATTTTGAATCAACATGAATGCCTAAAACTTTATGAGTATCCGCTAAGTTTAATATATTATCAGATAAAAAGTCAGAATTTTTACAATTTTTTACTTTAAAATGCATTATACGTGTTTTTGAATTATTCATTAGTAAACAGTTTTTTGTGAACCAATCTTGCAGTTCTTCTATAGTCTGTTTAATGGAGATTTCCAATTGTTGAATATTTGAATTTTGAACTATAACGTTGGTGTCATCAGCATATAAGAAAATATCACCAGATATGTGAGAATCAATGTCATTGATATTGAGTTGATTCTTGAGAATGAATTGATTTATTGAGTTATTGATTCTTACTTACTATTGAGAATAATTTGTACTGTTGATTAGGTTATAGATTTATACTATTGATGACATGTACTTTTTAAGTTGTACACTCACACCATTGAACAATTCTAATTTTGATCGAGTTGTATACTCACGCTAATGAATAACAGTACTGTTGATTGAGTTATAGATTCATACTATTGAGAATTTAATTGAGAATCAAATTGTCACTTAAACAATTGTCACCCATCGTCAGGCCGATTTCCATTAACTGAAATAGGTTAGAAAGTTCTATAGCTCGTGGCCGTCGGTCAACCATCACCGAATGAAGCCGGGTGCAATAAAATGATAAGCAATTCAGTTTTGGCCAATATAGGACAGAATTGGGATTTATCCCTTGTCATCTCACTTGCATCGTCATTTCAATTTGCCAAAACAATTAACAGCAAAATGCCACCCAATTCCCACATTTTAACCGAACAACCACTCATGTGTATCAGGCTATGAACGAAATCGTTGAGATGGAATACACTTGAAAAAAATAAAAGAAACCTATTAATATTAATTCAAATTAAAATTATATAGAGGCGTATCAGTGGTTGTCATTCACTATAAGTTTTAGGAACGAGGCGAAGTATTTAAATTATGATAGTTTAACATTACGTTTGAAACTACCACTAGTAGCGGCAACGGCCTGTGGTATAACATAAAATTAGGTAATTAATAGCTATTCGTGTGTAAGTGCCCAAAGTACGTTATTCCTGCTCAAGAAATGTAGACAAATAACTGCGAAATCAGTTGATTTAGCGAGCGAGAATGAGCCATTCCCGCCCAATAGCGTAAATTAATTTTGCTTACTTTACAGGTGTGGAAATGTGATCATTTCCATGAAGTGAAAGTGTTTTTATGATTCACTTGCTATGAGTGAATATACTTACGTTACATTATTACATTTTTTAGGTAATTTCTATATAGCGAAGTAGCTATTACCGTAGGTGGCACGGTAAGACCTGGAGCCGGGACCGATATACTTTTTTCATTTTGATGTCCCTTAGGCTAAAACCAGTTTTTAAAAAAGGTTAAAAAGGTTTTGTTAAACAGTTTTCCAATTTGAACCAGAGCTATAAGATTTTACACGCTGGCGTAGCTAATGCAAACAGACAGGTACATTAACAATGTCGTTGCTATGCTGCTACTGACTGATGACATTTGTTAAATCACACATCCTCTGGTACATTTGTCATCGCTATGTGACAGCGACCTTTCTACGGTATAGCATTTGTTATCTTGCTTCGGACAAGTGTCAAACTTCCCTTAAACTTTCATGATACGTCCATCCAAAGACTGGTTATGTTTTTATCTTTTCTCCGGGGAATATTGTTTCCAATGATGTATGGAATTCGTGGAAAATATGCATCCGTTTGCCTTGTCCAACTTTTATTTTGTAGTTTACGATGTGAACGTAAAATGTAGGTTTCATTTTGTCTTTGTTACTTATATTAAAGAAGGCACGGTGTGATGAATCCATTTGCAGTATTATCATTACAATTTAAGTGCTATGAATACTTACTAAACAAATATCAGTTGAACTAAGGCTTTTGATAGGTTTTAGTATAATTTTAAATCAATGGCATTTAAATCGGAATAACTTCCGTAGTTCAAAATACTAAAAAGTTTTCATCATATCGCAATAAAGCTACGGCATGAACCATTTTTAAGTCCAAATAATGCGATTTAAAGGGGTTTTGCAGTAAAAAACATGTCTAAATTGTGTTGATTGAAGAACTTAATTGTCTATTGAAAAGAGGTTTCTGAGTTTGATTGACTAATGCTAAACGTGACTAAAAAGATCGTGTTCTTCCAACTTCACACAACTGCTTTCACCAAAATTATTGTCCCATGTGCTATGTACAATTTATCCTGAAACAGTATGTTACAGTAGCATTACTACCTAACCTAACCTAAACAACGTAACCTAACCAACTTCACACAACTTTGATGTTTATTTGTTTTCACGTCCAGTGCCTTTGGATGACTGAAATCTGTCATCGCATGCTGATTGGTTCCTGGAATCTGGAACCCAATTTCAGCTGTCTCTAGTAGACATTTCTGAATTTCGATATGACTAATCAAAGTCATTTTAAACTTAATTGAGGTATAATTAATAAATATACATAGTCTCTGTGAAAATTTTGAAAAGTAGGGCACTCTTGACATTGTGGATTGCTAAATTCTTCCACTGTCACACAGAGTTTGTAAAAGCGAGTCGAACGCTCGTACTGCCCAGTGAATGCTGGAATCTCGTAATGAACACGTTCCACGCAAATCACATTTACTGTTGTCTCATGGTGGTCTTCGGACCTATCCATGACTGAAGAGACTAAAATAAAGTCGAAACAACAGAGCACACTTCTAATCCTGAAAGATGGATTAGTCGTATTGGACATAGCGCAGGCTCAATCAAATTTCGAATCTACAAACCACACACGAACATGGATCGTACACACCCGAGACGGTACGTGTGACAATCTCAATGCTCAGAGAGGTTGAGATTTTGGTTTTGTAATTTGAAAGAACATTCAAAAGAATGTAATTGAAAATTGGCAAGGGATTCGTCCCATTTACCTTCAAAAAGATTAACCTGTAATGAAGCGCTTGTCTTATCCCCTCACAATAACGCGTAACCGGGTTTTAGACGTAGGGCAGATGCTGATCTTAATTGCAGCTATCAACCACGAAAGCTATATGCTGTGGGAACCCTCACGATCGCCGGATAGGCAGATGCCGCCCACACGAATTGTGTAGAAGAGCCTAAACGTGCTACTGTTTGATGATATCAGTGATTCTAAATTGCAGTCTGATTGAGAAGACTGACCAGCTCCGCTGGATTTGCAACTACATCACCTGTCACAATCACTTTAACCAATTAATAATTTTGAGTGACTTGTAACATTCCAGCAGATGGAGATTCCATTGGAGATTCCAGCATTCACTGGGCAGTACGAGCGTTCGACTCGCTTTTACAAACTCTGTGTGACAGTGGAAGAATTTAGCAATCCACAATGTCAAGAGTGCCCTACTTTTCAAAATTTTCACAGAGACTATGTATATTTATTAATTATACCTCAATTAAGTTTAAAATGACTTTGATTAGTCATATCGAAATTCAGAAATGTCTACTAGAGACAGCTGAAATTGGGTTCCAGATTCCAGGAACCAATCAGCATGCGATGACAGATTTCAGTCATCCAAAGGCACTGGACGTGAAAACAAATAAACATCAAAATTGATGAGTCCGTCCACAATAATTCAAGAACAATGAGTAAACACTCAGGTGTGCCTGGTCAACTCTAAGTTGACAATTTCATCTTTTCAAAATTTAGAAACATCAAAATTCAAAATTTCAGTTGGACGATAAAAAATTTAATCCGTCCTCAACACATTATAATTCAATCTGTCGTGCACTAAAGTGTGCACCTGATGAGGTATGGGCTATCTAGCCCTGAGACCGAAACAGATGATATCGTTATGCGTATAATCGCACCTTTTACGTTGCAAGAGTGATTCCGCCACTAGGGCGTCTTTTCGCACGTATAACCCCAAGAACGAGTTTCGTGACCAATACATCTAACCTGCAAAATTAATTTAGAATTTTAGATGGTTGCGAAGCCAAACACTTGCACTAATGTTACAAGTCACTCAAAATTATTAATTGGTTAAAGTGATTGTGACAGGTGATGTAGTTGCAAATCCAGCGGAGCTGGTCAGTCTTCTCAATCAGACTGCAATTTAGAATCACTGATATCATCAAACAGTAGCACGTTTAGGCTCTTCTACACAATTCGTGTGGGCGGCATCTGCCTATCCGGCGATCGTGAGGGTTCCCACAGCATATAGCTTTCGTGGTTGATAGCTGCAATTAAGATCAGCATCTGCCCTACGTCTAAAACCCGGTTACGCGTTATTGTGAGGGGATAAGACAAGCGCTTCATTACAGGTTAATCTTTTTGAAGGTAAATGGGACGAATCCCTTGCCAATTTTCAATTACATTCTTTTGAATGTTCTTTCAAATTACAAAACCAAAATCTCAACCTCTCTGAGCATTGAGATTGTCACACGTACCGTCTCGGGTGTGTACGATCCATGTTCGTGTGTGGTTTGTAGATTCGAAATTTGATTGAGCCTGCGCTATGTCCAATACGACTAATCCATCTTTCAGGATTAGAAGTGTGCTCTGTTGTTTCGACTTTATTTTAGTCTCTTCAGTCATGGATAGGTCCGAAGACCACCATGAGACAACAGTAAATGTGATTTGCGTGGAACGTGTTCATTACGAGATTCCAGCATTCACTGGGCAGTACGAGCGTTCGACTCGCTTTTACAAACTCTGTGTGACAGTGGAAGAATTTAGCAATCCACAATGTCAAGAGTGCCCTACTTTTCAAAATTTTCACAGAGACTATGTATATTTATTAATTATACCTCAATTAAGTTTAAAATGACTTTGATTAGTCATATCGAAATTCAGAAATGTCTACTAGAGACAGCTGAAATTGGGTTCCAGATTCCAGGAACCAATCAGCATGCGATGACAGATTTCAGTCATCCAAAGGCACTGGACGTGAAAACAAATAAACATCAAAATTGATGAGTCCGTCCACAATAATTCAAGAACAATGAGTTCACACAACTGTTTGCACCGAGATTGCCCCATGTGCTATGTACAATTTATCCTGAAACAGAATGTTACAGTATCATTACTACCTAACCTAACCTAACCTAACCAACTTCACACAAATGTTTGCACCGATATTGTCCCATGTGCTGTGTACAATTTATCCTGAAACAGAATGTTACGGTAACATTACTACCTAACCGAACCTAACCTAACCAACCTAACCTAAACAACGTAACCTAACCTATCCAACCTAACCTAACCAACCTAACCTAAACAACGTAACCTAACCTATCCAACCTAACCTAACCAACCTAACCTAACCTGGCCTACAGTTAATTGCACTAACTTAGCTTTAACATAAATTATTTCGTGTGCTATGAAGCGAAAATTGAGGTGTTAAATGATTCACGCAGGAACAAGTAACAACTGCTTTTACATATCTTAATGTGTTATCAAGGGGAAAAATTGGTTTACAATTTTTTTATGAGCCGAAAGTGCGTTTATATTTTTAAAAGTCAACAAATTTAAATAAGTTTTACATCGTTTTCATGATCAAGTTAAATTCGTTTTTAAATATTTCTTTACAAGTCGGTACAGTATTTACAGTTGTCATGTAGAAACAACTAACATTTGTGGTAGGTAATAAACAAAAAATTGTTTAAAATATGTATACAGTAACAAAAAAAGTTCTTACTTTTCATGAAGAAACAAGTAAAAATTGCTGCATTACCGTTACGTGAGTAACCCTTCATGAAAAATGTAGGAAGAGTAAATTTATGAGGGTGTTGAGGACACAGTAATTTTTACGGAGCCATGTATTATACATGCCGTGATGTATACATATAGCAGCAGGTAATCTATTGCCAAGGGTTAGTGGGTAAGTTATGACCTATCATAGATCACTAGTGATTTCAGTTTTGATAGTGATACCTGGATCACACTACAGTAGAAGTATTCCAACAGCTTTACTTTCCTAGTATTGATTGACATCGTTGACATCTTAAAAGCTTGTCACCAATAACTTGCTCAACATATCCCAAGCAGATCACCTTTGTTGGATTAATTGTATGTCCTATGGAAAAATCTTTGTTTTTTTGCTAATAAAAATAATTGGTAAAATATTTTACCCTTTACTTAGATGATGCTTAGTGGAAACAAATTTTTAATGTGTACGGTACTTCATTTTAATGAACATATTTCGTCCTGAATTGCTCTTTGATATTCTATAACTTAGAATACATAAATAATCCTGACGACGCCACAACATGGGACAAAATGAGCATAGGTAAAAACATCTTGTAAGATTTTTAGCTACAAAAGGTTAGGTTTATACTCAATGTACAAAAGGCAAAATAAAGCGACATCCTGTGTTTTCAAAACAATATAATGAAAGCATTTAACTGAAGTATGGTATAGCGTGTTTATATTGGTCAATAAATCCAAAAGTATTCGAAGCTATTGATGTTTAGACTATCGGAGCTATGAGAATTAAATGTGCAAGGGAGTTGAAATAATTGGAGCTATAGGATATCAGATCACTAACATGAAACACAGGCTACAGATCTTACAATTGGACGAGAATCACTCATCAAAGTTAATGGTAAAGTTTACTATCTAAAATAGCAAGGCTATGAACAATTCAGTTAAGGAAAAAGGGAGATGCCAAAAATCTGACACTAATCTAATGTACCCAATAAGGCCTGATGGGGTACCGCTAATATTTCCTTTACACATCACAAAATGAACATCTAATGTATAAGACGATGAACCTTTCAATGAGTAAAAGAGGAAAATGCCAAAAGGTCTGACATTTGGTAGTATAGTCTGTAAATACGATTCTCGCAGCCAACTTCGTTGAACGTTGAGCATCAGCTAACGACATGGACGAATACAACGGTAAATCCTCAAGTTGTGTCTTTGCCAAATCGCCAGCCCAGTAAATTAGCTGAGTCTGGCCATGCTCGTTTGTTTATAAACTTCGCCTCATACTGGTATAGCAGCAAGACGTATGAGGAATTGTCTTCTGGATTAATTACAAATGAAACGGTGTCATCTGTTCAGTGTTTAGATTACCTTTACTTAGTAAGTTTTGATTTACAGCTATCTGGTTAGTGCACTGGTAGTACCTAATTGTAATCATGTGATTACTTTAGTAAGGTAAAAATCCTAAACTTAATCTCTAGGGCCTAAATAGGCTCCTTTCGACACGGACGATTAATAACCCAAGAACCGAGGTCGGAAAATGTGCGAGGGTCGAAAATAAACTTTAGGCGTTGAGAACCTTTTCGACATGCTACACCATTTTATGACAACCAATTTACAAAAAATTATATAATGTTTTTAATCTTTAAGACATAGCTCCAAAAATTTTGCAATTATAAACGGAAAGCCGTTACCGTTTGGTGGAGGTTAGGCTCTACTGGTATAACTTCATAAACGCGAATTTCTCAAATGTTTTTGCGAAGTGATATTTACTGTAGCAAAATATGCAGTCCAGTACGGTGGTAAATACAAAATAATTTCATGAACGATGAGACAGTATTATAATTGATCAAGCATTTTATTTGGCAAATTGCTAACCTCGACTATAGCTGACTTTTTCCTGCCCTAGGTAAGTACAGTTTTAATATGTTTTTGCATTGACTATACACAGAATATACTTCCCATGTAGTGTAAAAATTTGAAGCCAAAAAAGCGTGGTGCAATCTGTTGCGGTGGTCACCAACTAATGACAATATACTGTGTTAAGTTATAAATCAATCAGCTGTTTGCTATGATACTGCATTGGTTTTAATTAATATTTAACCCAATACACTAGTAAAATCTGGTCAGATGGTCCTGAACTTCTCGTCAACATCATATATGTAAATTCAGTGTGCGTATTTGTGCCTCGCCCACTTCGACTACTTACAGGAATGCTGAATGGGTTAACTAACATCCACTAAAGTGAAAGTAGTTAGCTACCTCGCTTAGTTTTTTACAGAACTATAAAATTCTTTCAGGAACGGTCAACCAAAAACTAGCTTGAATTGACTTTTAAATTTTGCTAACCAATAAATAACTGACGTTAAGTTATTAGAGGAGATAGCAGCGAGGGGTCTGTCACAGAAGATACGTCAATAACAATCTAAGTGGCGAGTCCCTAACACAATCTGTTCACCGATGTTACACTTGTAACTAGGTTTGGGGTAAAAGCGCCTCTCAGCGATCGCCAATCAAATTGTCAACATTGAGTAACTTGTATAGGAGCGAGGAACTAAACATTCATGGAAACAAACCTAGGATTTTATAACATCCTAACATCATGAATGGGAAACGTCTATTTAAATTCGACACTGAAAAATGCAACAAGTAAAGGATTTTCGCATCAACGGTCATTCTAAATTTTAACGTTGAGTGACTTGTATAGGAGCAAAGAACCTAACGTTCATGGGAACATACAGGGTGATTGATATAAGTGTGCCAGCCGTTTTATTCGAAAACCATAAGAGATATAAAAAAAGTTCATTGGTAAGTGCCTCGGATTTTTCATTTAAAAAAAATTTAGTCAAGTCCAAAAAATTATTTTACCCGCCATTTTTTAAATATGACCACCAACATTGATTTTTCTTATGGAACACCCTGTATTTTATGATGTATTCCGATACAAAACGTAATTTTAAGACGATTTTATTCTTGAGATTTTTTTAAATAAACCTAACCGTTTCAAAGATAATAATGGTTAAAGTTTAGAAATTTCGGCATGAGAAAGAGTTTCGATTAAGGCCCAAGCAAGCATGCCAGCTGTTTATTAAAAAAACTATTCAAAATTTCTCAACTTACACCATGATTATCATTGAAACGGTTAGGTTTATAAAAAAAATACAAGAATAAAATCGTCTTAAAATTACATTGTCTACCGGAATACATCATAAAATGCAGGGTGTTCCATAAGAAAAGTCAAAATTGGCGGCCAAATTTGAAAAATGGCGGCTAAAATAATTTTTTCGACTTGACTACAATTTTTTAAAATAAAAAATCCAAGGCACTTACCATTTAATTTCTTGTGATATCTCTTATAGTTTTCGAATAAAACGGCTGGCTCACTTATATCAATCACCCTGTATGTAAGGTTTTATAACATCTAACAGAATTACTGGAAAACATCTAAATCTGACACTCCAAAAGGACAAAAGTAAGATAGCTTAACAACTGCCAATCAAATGGTATTAGAGTAACTCATATACACTTATGCCAGGGGTAAACCAAACGCTTAGACTGATCTCAGATATGTATATGTACGTATTATTCAGAATTCTACAACCACGAATTAACATTAATAAAACAATACCCATCCAACAATACCAATAAAATACAGAATTGTATACCGTACACCAAAATGCAAAAGAGTGAGATATTTAATTTTAACACTCTTAACAAATCAGTAATGAATCTTTTACTTTTGTAATATGAAAAAACTATTCTTCAACAGCATAGTGTGGGGGTTAGAGATAGTCTAGTGGTAGAGCACGGGACTTCAGTCCTTGAGGTCCCGGGTTCAAATCCTGCCAAAACACCAATGTATTTTTATCTAAATGATAATGCCGCAGACTCTAGGCATAGCGAAAAACGATCCCTGGCTAGAGCCTAATCCTAGGGGAAATTCATGGTGTAAAGCTGAGTTTCTGATAAATTTAGAACATTAAATTCTAGGTACATCAATTGTTTTCATACTGAGGTAGGTAGATTTAACTATTGGATGATAAAATGAGCAATGGCAGACGATCTTTTATAGTATCAAAATGCGTATCAAATTGTCAATCATTTCTATTTGACAGCTCCACCAGGTGGATTGCCTAGGCTTTGTGGTATGAAAGAATCAAGACAATAGGTTAACGTCTTAAGCTTTGTGATAATCTTTTTGTTCATTCAACACTTAATTTTGAGAGAATGAACTATATGAATCAATAAACAAAATTAAATTATTGTGAAGATTAAAAACTGTGTCCAAAAAGTGCAATAAGCTGTTCAATAATAAGTCGAAGTTGGAGACTGTATTTACACGATTTTTTTAAAAACATTCATAAACAAACAACTCTGGGATGAAAATCTGCTCAAAGATTTACTGAGGGGCAATACTGAAAGCGAGTCACTTTATGCTTGAGGGATTTCAAAGAACAGAAGACGTATTGTGTTATGGTACAAACATCAATTCTCCCCTCCCGATGCCAAAAATGTCTCCTCATGTTGTCAAATCTTGGTAGAAGAACAACTCTGCATTTAAAAACCATTTTCAATTTGCTAAACTCTATAAATAGTCTAAACCACCAGGATGGAAATATTGCAATTTTAAACAAATCTGTTAATTAATAAGTCTGTAAAATACGCTACTGGATTGTTGAGTGAGTCATGTTTCTCAATCTAGTATTGGTACCCTTGGTGTTGCTGTAAAACAAAATATAACAAATTATTGTATTTAAATAAATAAATATAATCATGGATAGGTCGTATAGGACCTATAGGTGTAGGCCTATATGACGTATAGGTCGATCGTTAAATATACAGGCAATGCAAACAAACTTCAGTATAGCATTTCACTTACAGTATTTGAAAAAATATTAATGCAATTAATTTAACTAACATAATGCTTAGTTTTACTCATGAATATATCATTCATTATAATATCTTTATGTCCTGGCACAGCCGATGCATGTATGTTTCTTCTGGCTAAATTTTTATTATATGTAATAAGATCAATAAACATTAACACATGACCTATTTTTTCAGAAAAGTTATTTTGGTTTAAAATAAATATTATGGCTTTAAAATCCATCCCGAAACATAATTCAAAATGTAATCAAATGTTTAAAGGATACATAGAATAACAACACATGCGACAGAATAGTACCAATGTTAATTTTTACCTCAAAAACAAAATAGACCACATTATAAAATATGTACTGAGTATGTTTAAATATTTGTTTAGCATTATGTATTGTATAGAGAACAACAATAAATCATTCTGAAATATCGGAAACTAATTAGATTTAAAACTTAAAACTCAATTTCATTGCGAGTATCTCAAATTTGCGCAGTTAGAAAAACTGAAACTGCATTTACTGGGTTTGTACTGTTTGAAATTACATCAGTGGCTATTTGAGGATGTTTCGGTGCACTAGCCTAACTTAGTTTTCAAAGTTACGGGTATTGGGTTTCCAAACAAGTTATTGAACCAGGTGAACCCACACAATATTGAGAAAGACAACTTTAAATTTCTTGTTTAGTTTCTGTCTGATATCCATATTTATTTACAGTAGTTATACAATAAGAGTTTTTATATTTTGTAAATGTGTTTGAGTTTTATTAATTTCTTTAAAATATTTTCACTTTATTTCATTACATGACTTAAAATTAACTCCTAAAGTAATCACCTAAACAAAATTTAAAAATAAGAGAAGGTCGAAAAGACCATTTTATTTGGTCTGTTTCAGGTTTTTCGCCAGACTGAGCCATTTTAACTAACTCGCAAAACCAAAATATCGTACTTTTTTACATTACTTTAAAAAATTATCTCTCAAAATTGTTTCCTTATAGTTTTGCTATTTAATTGAAAAATGTTATGCCGTTACCTATTTATATGAATTTAGTATTACTAAATGACATTAAAAGGGTACTTAATGCAATGAACTATACAATGTATTCCAAGGACAAACAGAAATAAGTTTATTGACAATACAATAGTATGCTTGTTAATTAGGAATTTTCCCTTTGGTAATCTCGGGGACGTACTTGACAGTCATATCAAAATCAAAACGTAGGCAATAGTCGTATCAAAATAGCCGTTTTTTATACAGTATGACGAAAACACAGTGAAACCGGATTTTCATTTGGATGCGTTTCAGGCAAAAGTAGCTATTAAACCTCTCCGAGGAAAATAAATCAGACAGAGTCTAAATCTTTCGCTTATTTCGCAGAAGTAAGTTATGTCGATTAACAATAGGATATTTCATTACTAGTACCGAAAGTGGCATTTTCCAGTGCGCGCTCAGATTTCATGTGTGATGCAAAGCTAAACTCAGTAAAACTAAATTTTACGTGCTACGCAACGTTGAACATGTGAGAGTATACTTCAATTACGGGGTTAATCCGAGGACGGGAATATTTGGAGTAAATGCCGGAAAATAACTTTCGGCACAAACTATGAACGATAATTTTCGTTACAACGCAAAAAATATATACACAAAGAATAACCAACCTTAAAAACTATAAAAACACGCACTGATCTAAATACACAGCAAAACTAGTTTATGCCTATGTCTTTTTACATCTAGCTTAGATGGCTTAATAAAAAAACATATGATTAAAATCATGAATCTAAATGTTAAAGAAACACTAGCACGCGTAGAGAGCAAGGGGAAATCAGCTGATCGTTTTCCCTTGCTCTAAAATAGAGTTTTAGAAACAATTATTTCCTTTAATACCAGTTGTCATGGCTTGTACAGAGTAACGAAAAATCGAATCGCCATTATGACTGTTTGTATTTATATCGTATCACATTGTATATTCCACTACAATTTACAACTATTATCAACATTTAGACAAATCGTAAATGTAAAAGAATTTCAGTAAATGTGAACTCTTATTTTGTTTGCGGAGGGGAAATCCTGCAGTTAACAGCTGTTCGCGCATCACACAAAACAAAAAGGAAACCATCAAGCGAAATAATTTACGAGTATAAACAATATAAGAAATTTACGTTTTGTGAATTATTTTGCTAAAAGAATGGTGCAGTTGTATGGCGAATTATATTTTTTGTTACATGGATTAAAATGTGCGTTCCATTGATTTACTTTTTTTATTAAATTTGAACTCTTGAAGTAAAAATTTACTTAATGAATACACTAATAAAACACACTATTGATGCGATTATTTTAATTGTAAACTACAGTATACCCAATAAAAACTGCTACGAGCATATCAACGCCAATCAAAAATATTCGCCTGTTTTTATTTAAGTTTCTTCATGCGTTCGTTATGACTTGAGCTTTAGAGGTGATTTTTTTGGTGGGAAGGGGAGAGGGAAGCTCCATAAGGGTTAGGATCAGTCTGAGCCCAAGACAAAAGCCCCATCACACTTCCTAGGCTGCCTCTTGTAGGGTCATTATGCTGTAGTACACTCCCTTCTGCCACCAACCCCTACAAACTGTGCCATTTGCTGTTTTATACCCCTCAAAATATATTTTATACTG
This sequence comes from Macrosteles quadrilineatus, assembly GCF_028750875.1. Classification (NCBI taxonomy): domain Eukaryota; kingdom Metazoa; phylum Arthropoda; class Insecta; order Hemiptera; family Cicadellidae; genus Macrosteles; species Macrosteles quadrilineatus. The sequence continues at coordinate 53,295,928 of NW_026542600.1, forward strand.
CATTAAAAAAATGTTGGTCAATTTCTACGTAGATTATTAAAGATAATATTTTTTAAATTTACTTTAAGGACAGTTTGTGATAGCATATTTTCAATGTTTATTTTTAAGAAGTTTACTAGGTTTACCTTCCTTTAGGGGGAAAGTAGATTGTAACTAATTTTGTATAAAATATAATAACACATAACTTACTTATATTTATTGTTATATAATGAGAATAAAATGTTACTTTTTTACTAATAATCTGGTTTACTAAATAGGATGAAAAATAATTTAATAATCTACAAACTTTATACATGTTCCAAATACGGTATAACAAACTTATCTGTTACTTAACAATTAATATTACGTTACGAACATGTTTAAATACAAGTTTTCTAACAGTAATTTTAAACCAGTGATATTAAATTTCGATCTATATTTGGTAAATCGTACATGGTTTACTTTGAAGGAATAATGTTAGGGTATTTCAACCTGAATTTCAATTTTACAAGGGAATTTCTTTTAGAATCATCTATAACAAAAAATAAAACTGCTATTGTGAATTAACTACTACTAACAATAATGAATAAACAATTTCATTAATCTTAATAAAGAAATACCTTTACATACATATTAGTGTGAATACTGCATTTTAGTACTACAATGAAAAGATTGATACCGCAGTGTCATCTAGAATGTAATATAACCAATAATGTAAAACAAAAGACAAGAGAGAAATAACCTGGTCCTGTCCTGTACACGATTTTATTAAATAAATCTCCTTAACTAATCAAAGAGTAGGTTACGTTGGGAATCCCATCAAAATCCAGACTCATAATCCAGCTCTTGTAGGATTATTTTTCAAAAGTTTAAAACAAGAGGTAGGTAAATGTTTTCTTTTAGAATAGGTTGTATATATTTTTCAATTCGATAGGAAAGGTCTTAGTAGATAAAAATGTTTCCTAAAAATAAACCTTTATAATCTTATTTATACATTGAAATAGATCAAACACATGCTAAATTTCCTTCTATGATGTTTCCTTCTAGAATATGATATTCATATTTTATTTGGTTCCCAATAAGTCATACTTTTAGGGAGGAAAAACAATGTTTAAAACGTAAAAACAACTTTTTGACTTATACATATTTATACATTTAATACGAAATTCAAAAAAGTTCAAGTTTGAACAACGATTTTTTATAAATAGACTATTATATGGTAGCAAAAGACTATTCCGTGTTCGATAGCCTGGATCTTGAATGAATAGTAAAATCCTATTTTGTATTTCCATGTTTTAGCCGAACGCAATTACTGAACAATTAAAGATTTTACCTATAGCATACATTGTACTTCTGACCAACAACAGAAAAACTTTTGAGTTTGTAAAGTAAAATAGAATTTAAGAAATCGACATATGTTGTTTTGTACTTGGTTTATGTCTTTTTGATTATATATATATATATATATATATATATATATATATACATTTTTATTCCTTTAATTCGGTACTAGAGTACCCATGCTGCTCAGCAGCGTTGAAATAAATATCATATCCAAGAAATAATCAAATTTATGATTTTTGATTGAGTAATAACCCTACAGTATTTCAACATAACCACAGAAAACGTACTAACTGATTCAAACGATCAATAGCTCAAATTAAAGCCAGGAAATTTACTGATTATTTTAAGTCTAACAAATATAAAAAAACATAGACAATACTGGAGCTATTGATTTTTAATCATAGAAAAACATTATAAAAAATAATTTTTATGTTGGTTGTTCACCTTGCTATTGCTTGAAACTCGTCCGATTTGAATAACTAATAGCTTAAATGAAAGCCGGTAAAATACATCTTAAATTGAAGTAACAATTCGAAAAAAAATCAAATAGTAAATAATTATATGCTTGATGTAAAATAAGTGGGTGCATACCTTCAATTTGAGACCTCAATCATGAAAATCATCGGTCGGGTAGAAGAGCCAAACGAACTCAGAAAAGAAAAGCCAAATTTAACTTCCTTTAGAAATACATGGGAAGCAAATTTCGTTTACGTATAAAGGTCGATTCACACATATCAGTTCAGTCACAGTTCCGTTACAGTCCAGTAACAGTTCAGTAACAGTTCAGTCTCAGTTGCATCCGCAATTTCTCAGTCAATAGTCCGTCAGTTGGTTTCAGTCAGTCTTCCGTCTCTAAAATTCACAGTAATTTACAGTCAAAAGTTTTAAATTATAAACCTATATTCTATCAAGTTTTCATGGTCCATCTTGTTGATTGTTACAAACAGTACTCAAAATATATACACAACCATTTAAACAAGAATAACACTATTTTCTAACCTTAAACCGGTCCGTCAGTCTTCCGAACAAACCAAAAGTATCGGTGGAAAGAAATCTGAAATTAACTGACGGATGCCGGTAGAGCCACTGACGGGACTGCAACGGATGTGTAGATAGCGCAATAGAAAATCCATTAAAGGATATTTTTGTTAACTGTGACGTGACTGAAGTGACTGGACTGTGACGTTCCGTAACTGATGTGTGTGAATCGACCTCAAGCCGAGTGGGACTGTGGGTAAATATATGCCGATGCATGATGTGAAATCTGGACGTGCATACCTTTAATTTGAGACATCAATCATGAAAATTGGTTTGGTAGAAGAGCCAAGCGAACTCGGAAAAGAAAAACTAAATTTTGTAATACATAAGATATGGATTCGGTATGCTCAACCCACTCTTGAACTAAAATTCGGATTTATTTTTAATTAGGTTTAAAGCAAATTTACACATTAAGCTTAATCAGTATAATTAGTGTGCAGGTACTTACATTTGAATCCGTCCTCAAGATTTGATTTCTTCTTAAAACTTTACTCCAAGTGGTCTGAAATAAAAAAAGTCTTTCTGTGATTGATTTCTGGTTCCTGATCAAATAATGAACAGTATACTAAATGTGGTCAAGTATAACAAATAGAAAAAACAATGTGTTTCCATATCTAACGCCTTTAAAGTATGAGGAATTTAAAAATACCCCCGCCACAGCAAACCTGCAGGCTAAGCAAATTTCCATTTCTGGCTGGATTTCTACTAAAATATTCTCTTAAAATTGTCAGATTTAGTTCCTATTTAAATAGCAGTACCAGGGGACCGAGCATTGCTCGAGGTGTTTGATTTTTTGAAGAGGATAAAAAATAAAACCTATAAGCCTACATATACATAATTTCAGTTTTGCTGCGATTAATTAAGTTGTAAAGTCAATTCGTTTTCGGTAGACATTCATTCATTCTTAATTTACCTAATACACTATTTCATATGGACGAGCAATCTATACTGAACATTTCTATGATGAACTTCAATGTAACAACTCATGATACGTAACATCTGTTGACCGTTATTGCGTCACTGGGTTCGCGGAACGTCGCAACTAATTTCGGGATCGTGGAACAACGCTTCAATTTCGTCGGAGCATCGTCGAAAATCTACAAAGCGTCCTTGTCCTTTCCACTAGACTTTTAGTTAAATATTAGTGTATAATGTTTTGCGTGAAGAGACTTTTGCGTTTTTGAACAGTCATAATTATTATCCCTTTGGTTAGTAATGCATCAAACACCCCAAATGTATTATATAATCAATGTTCAATAGCATATATAGGAATGTCCTTTTCCTTTGTACTGTATTTTGTAATTTGCTACTGTACTGTATATTATTTGTTACAAGCATATGTTACAATTCATTTGTTTACATTTTCGTAAAACTGCCATAGCTACTTCACAGTTCATAAGACTAATGTTAAAATAGAAAAATTGTATTTTAAGTTTTGAACGAAAAACGAATTTTCCCAGAACAGATCCTAGCATGGATATTGTTTTAGCCTAAAACTAAGATACTTCTAACAATTTGGAGGAAACCATAGGAGCCGTTTTTTAAATCATTGTGCGCAAACGTTACTCATATTATAGTATAGATGAATTTTAATGAGTACTTAGTAGGGTTTCTGCTACAGGGAAGGTATTATGAGGTGTGTTTTTTTATTGAAATGTTGATAGCTAGTATGAAATAAATAAAATAGCCAAATTTGATTAAAATATATCCAACGAGCCACCTAGAACAGTTTATTTATTCTCCATAAGAAAGACATGGGATTTTTTTTATTATTATTATCTCCGTTACCGTTAGGCATACAACAACAATCCAATATACAACATTATTTCTTTTTTTAAGCTGTACAAAATGGTTTGGAAAAGAAATTGTGAAATTTTGTGTTTTTAGAGTAAAAATGGGAAAACCGAATTTTTACCCATAAAACACCCCATAAACCCCTGTTGCCATACGATTATGCTGGCTCACCAACTCGTTCGAATAGACGTATGTTTACACGTTTGTACCAATTTTCATCAAAATCGGATCATTTTTGCTCAAGTTATCGCGCTAACGGACACATAGGTCTTACCATGAGACGGTAATCGCTTATTCCCTATATGGGAAATTCGCTAGTGCCCCCGTCGCAGCAAACCTGTAGCGTAGGCAAATTTCCATTTTCCTGAATGGATTTTGACTAAAATATTTCCTTAGCCTTGTTAGATTTGTTCTCTATTGCAATAACAGTAGGTTTTACTAGTACTTGGGTTTGCTGCAACAGGAAAGGAAAGAGTGATTTGTATGAAAAACTATATGAAATGTATTAGCCAAAATTTGATTATAATACACTTTTTTTACAAAATATAAAATCTTAGAAAAAATGTAATACGAGTTAAGATCGATTCACACTTATCAGTTACGACACGTCACGTCACAGTCCAGTCACTTCAGACACGTCACAGTTAACAAAAATATTCTTTAATGGATTTTCTGTTGCGCTATCTACACTCATCCGTTGCAGTTACGTCAGTCGCTCTGTTGACGTCCGTCAGTCAATTTCAGAATTCTTTACAACGATATTTTTGGATTGTTCGGACGCCTGGCGGACGTGTTTTAGGTTAGAAAATAGCACTTTTTAATTTAAATGATCAAGTTTTAGTTTAAGTAATGTTTGTAACAATCAACAAGGCGGACAGTGAAAATTTGATAGAATGTTGTTTTTAATTCAACATTTTTGACTGTAACAACACTGTAAATAAAGTAACGGAAAAGTGACTGAAACTAAATGACTGGCGGTTTGACTGAGAAATTGTGGATGCAACTGTGACTGGACTGATATGTGTGAAACGACCCTAATGAACGATACTTTTCATCACGGCGTAAAAATACACACAAATACACATTAACATACCTCGGTAGTATTAAAATAGTTTTAGACCAAGCTTATAATTAAAAATCTACTTCATAACGTAAATGATTTCATGATTATAGATTTTTTAGATAAACTAATTAATCACTAACTTCATTTCGTTTAACATTTTGTAATTTGTACAGTTCGTTTCTGTATTCTTCTTCATATCTTTTACATTATTTCTCTGGTGGAATGTGTTTAGTTTTTTTCATCATATCATCTAGAATGTCTAGACATATTTTGCGCAATTTTAAACCCGTAATGTGCTAAAACGCAGCAAAACAATTCGTCCAATGCTATACTATCTTACAATTCAAACGTACGCGAATAATACTATACTAGAAAATGTTCTGTTCATGAAAATCTACCATTCAGATGATTCAAATTGAAATGAACAATTACTTGCAAATACATTTTCGATGTAAAACTACTCCGCGATATCCACAAGCTCCATTAGCTCCAGAATGGATCTTAGAATTTACCAATACAAAAGGGAAGGGAAGACCTAATGGTTACTATCAGTATTGGTACAATAACCCAATCGTCCCATTCTATTTGCTGAGTGATACTGTTATTACTACAACCTAATGTGAGCACGGTTTGATCAGCACTATGATTAGCTGCTAGGGATCATTGCGCTTAAGCGTTGGCAATTTACCATCTAGTAGTCAACATAGGGTCTGGTCAGTTGAATTTGCAACTCGTATGGTCTTATGGAGACAAACCAAAGAAAGGTTTTATAAGTCGAATTTAGAACTTTTAAGGACTTTTTTAGTAGGATCTTTAACTATAAGTAGGATCAACAAGTCAAAGTAGGGTTTGGCCAGTTTAATGAAGATCTAGTACTAATAGAGTCAAGTGGTATGAGTGCACATTTCTGCCATAGAGGCCTGAATTCGAATTCTGTCAATCACCAATACATCTTAGATTGATCAATTTAATTTATCAATCATTTAAGACACCGAACATGTGGGTAAAGCTGAATATAGGTGCAGGGTGAGATCAGAATAGAGTAAGATGACCTGTGTATCTTTACTGTCAACATCAGCTGTTTTTGTGACAGGATCATTTATTAAAAGTCCAACGACCAGAAACAACTGGGTTTAGTTACTAAACATCATAACTGTCTGCAAATTCATTACCCTCAGGCATATCTCCTGTTGGAGGGCGAGCAGGACTAGTGGTAGAGCGCGGGACTTCAGTCCCCGAGGTCTCGGGTTCAAATACCACCAATAAATTATGGATGTTATCTAAGTGATAATACCCAGAAAAAAATATGTGAAACCCTCAAAAAGCCTAGGTCTTTTCACAGGAACAAACAGCAGCCTTATGATTACTAAGCGAGCACCATAACCACTAAGATAAACAGCTTTTTTAAGCATATGCATGTATTATTGTGAACCATTAAATAAATAAATAAAAAGACCTTTATTGACAAGCGAGTTTCATATTAAATCATTTTTTAAACTTACTCAAGTCAAAAACTAAATCTAAACTAGCCTAATATTTACCCATATAATATATGTTTAAATGTAAAGACAAATTTTGAATATAATATATTGTTGCATATGAAATCATATGCAACAATCTTGGAAATAAAATGTTTTCTTTCAGTTTCTGGGTACTCAACAACATATTTTTTCCAGAACGTTTACCTGTTTAGGGGGGCAAATTTTAAAATATTTATACTGAAATAATGGTTCAGAACAAATAGACACAATAAAAAAAGCTTGCATAAATTTCAGGCTTAAAATCTAATTTGGACTTGATCTATATCAAATCACCTTTTACTAAGGGGGTTAACACAGTAGACACAGACTAGTTTGCAAAGAGAAAAATATAATCTCAGCAAAATTGGATTGCCGAGTTAGAACTGGCAGGTTTCACAAGATTACTGAAGCACCAACCAGTCTTTGCATGAAGATATATCTGTCCTATCTGCTGATATTATTACATATATGTCATTGGAAATCATATTTTCATTCAATCCTCTCCAAGAATTAATACAACATTTGTTTAAAAAAGCTCTCACTATGTGATAAAGAGGTGTAAAATAAGGTGTACAGCCTTAAAATTGTTTACAGAAAATACGTTTGGCGTTTAAAATAATATAATCTTATTAGAATACCAAATAAATATAAATGGGTAGCTAGCTACAGTTGTGAAAAAGCCTTTTATTAAATATTTTCAGGAAGGATTTAAATTATATTTCCAGTAAATGATCACTACATTTGGAATCGAATGTCGCCAATTTAAAATTCTGAAAATTAATATATTTATGTTTTAAAGTTCCAATGTGGTTTCTACACTACGGATTATTGAGCATCAAAGGCATGCTTACCGTAATACAGGGTAATATGCATATGATTTAATCAGATTAATCGAAGGCTTTATAGATTTTCTCAATTCGTCTGCAACATTGATCTCATATAACTTTGACCATAAGCCTTTATTTGTGATTGAAAGATTTATCAACCATTATTTATTGTTGAAAATAGTGGTTTTAGTACCAGTATTACAAATTAATCAGACTTTTTTTAGCGAATTTCCCATATAGGGAACACGCTATTACCGTATTACTTAAGGATTTTTTTTTATTTGGCAAGAATATACAAGGCGAGGCAATGAGAACGCCCCAATCCGCAAACAGTTCACATTGAATACTATTAGCCCTATACATATAAAGAGCACATCGAAACAAAGTTTACCTTTTTTATCTGCCATTTGGACTTGATAGGGTTTTTTTTTCATTTATTGAAAATAACGTCCTTCAAGTGACGTCTAAAAAATACTTGACATTTTTCAAGTTACTTGAAAAATCCACCGAATACTCGTTCCAGTATTTTTTTAGGTTTGCTTTTTTCGAGCAAACCCGTGGGGCGACTTGTAAAACCTTGAACTCTCCCATAATGACATCCTCCCCATAACAGTCTCCCCCTAACATCCCATATCTCCCCTTAACAGTCCCATATGACGACATCACAGACAGATAAAATATGCTCATTGAGCTGGTCAGGGGAAATTTAGAGATCACACTACCTTCAACAAGTGTCTTATCAATCGATCTGCTTCAATTCTGCTACAGTTTGTTGGCTTACACCTATTCTTTATTAGCTAAAGGTGTATTTAAGATAGCTAAATAAGCTAAGCCGTTCCTTATCATTTTCCGATCTGGAACAGAAGCACTGACGTTGAGATTTGTTATAAACAACCTCTGAATCACTAATCTCAAAATAAGTTTCAACAGCAAAAGCACGGAGTTTATGACTCCATAGCACATTTTTTTCCTAAAATGGTGTGGTTTAGTTGAGGGAGACAGCAAAGGAAATTGAAGTGCTCTCATTACCTAACACAGTTTAATATTCTGAAATATTTTGTATTGGAGGAATAAACTCATTATTTCAAAACGAGAAATGTTTTGTCAATAAGTCATACCGATAAAAATTTATTTTAACTCACTAGGTCTACCCACAAGTTAAACTTATGAAAATAAACAATAGGAAAACCCTAACAGCTAACAAAATCAGGAAACCCGGTAACTCAGTGTTTAAAAGCGAACAAAGTGATATATGTTCGCAGGAGAGTAATGCTCGCTAATGCCCAACCCTGCACCCGCCAGTCCACCGCTACCACTGAACTGTTAATGAAAAACAATGACCTTCCGCTGTCGGCCCAATTGGAATTTGCAAACAAAAAACCTACCTAAAAATATTCCCAAAGGTGAAAACAATGGTAAAAAAATATTTACGATTTTGGTTTTGCAACTGTTGTGAATTTTATGACCGATAATGATACTTTGAAGTGTGAGATTATCTAATTTATGTTGCTTCACCATAGTTATGCATAGTTATTTGTTCCACCATCTGTTCTTGTAATTCCATTTAGCTCATACTTTCACCTATCTTCTTTTATTTATTTATTTTTTTTTTATCAAATAATGATTATGTTTGGACGCAACTACAGTCGACGCACAGGCTCGCTGCCCATGTCGGCTTATTCTCTAAAAATATGTACGTTTTGTTAAACATAGATGTTATGCAAATGTCAATTTAAGTTATTCTTTTGATTTTACATTTATGTTTTTTCACCATTATGTGTGTAAAATGTTTGTTAATAATTTGAGATATTATTCATTCATTCATTATTCTTCTTGGACGGAGTACACTTTTTAGTAACTTTGAACGACCTTTGTGGTTTGAAATTTGTTTAAGGTAACTGATTAAACAACTTATGTTGATTCCTAAAAATCTTAATTTTTAAAACGTGTAACATAACACAACTAGTGTGCATTTTTTACGAATTTTCCTAAAGGGGAGTAGCTATTACCGTAGGTCGTATGGTAAGGCCTAGACCCGGGACTGACATACTTTTGTGCCCATGAACACGATAATTCAAGTAATTTTAGTCATATTTTGATAAAATTTGGCATGAACGTTTGGGTTGGCCTTAACTTGAATGTGTTAGCGAACTAGCAAGATCGGGTCATGATAACGTGGAGTTATGGGGGTTTAAAATTTGCAAATTTAGAACTGTTTACACTTTTACATTTAAAACATAAAAATGACACAATTTCCATTACCACAATTTTGTATTAACCATTTATTACCATTTAACATTAGCTAGAGAGCTGAAACCCGGTTAATTTGTTTTGAATAATGAATAATATTAGTCTATGAGCAAGTTGAATTTCAATCTCCGATGGGGGACGGAACGTTAGGAGTCAGTTTCAGCTATCTTGCTAATGTTGACTATGAGTATTTACCAATACTAAGGCCTGTGCAGGTATTTTCCGCAAAAACTTTGAACAGCCGCCATTCTGTAACGAATGAACCTTTTGAGGCGCGGTTTGCGGCAATGAACTCCACTTGACAAGCCCTTTAAAGTGATGTGCACATCAACCTATGCTTACATATAAGATTATGTACCTACTCCTCACTCCTACTCCTACACCTTCACTCCTACTCCGGGTAGAGGTAAAAAATGTCAATGCTTGCAAAAAGTAGTTTTCATACATATGATGTGAAAGGTTTGAAATTTCTAACAGATTTAGTTAAAAAGATATTAATCCGTTTCCAGACTTTTTTGTCGCTCTGTATATCCTCACGATAACTCGAGCAAAAATAATCAGATTTTGATGAAATTTTGTACAAACATGTAAACGTACATTTATTTAACGAGTTTACGAATCACCATGATTGGTCCGTGGGAACGGGGTTTTACGGAGGGGTTTTATTTGGTAAAATAGGGGTTTCTCTATTTTGACCCTTAAAACATAGAATTCACCAATTTTTCTTCAAATCATTTTTTAGAGCTTACAACTCAAATAATTAAGTATCTTACGGTAATTGGCTATGGAGGAAATTCAATAAATTGTAAATTTAGAATTCCGGTGACATTCTTACGGGGGCTAAATAAATTATTGTACTGTAGTTTACTTGTCTAAAGATATATTTTGATCAAATTCGCTTGTTCTGCAGGTTTACTGCGGCGAGGGTATTTTTACTAGGACTGACTGAGCAGCCTGTCGGTTAATAAGCTCGTACTTTAACCAAATTTGTTCTAAGAACTAGATACTAGAATCATTGACTATGCCAAAAAACTATGAAGCCAAAAACCGTGGTGCAATATCTGTTGAGATGGTCACTAACTAATAACAATATTCTGTGTGATAAATCAATCAGCTGTTTGCTGTGATACTACATTGGTTTTAATTAATATTCAACCCAATACACTAGTAAACTCTGGTGAGATGGTTCTGAACTTCATCTATTTTCTTGTTGGCTTCAAACTTTCATATCACATGGGAAGTCTATTCTGTGTATAGTCAATGCTAGAATGTCTAAATTTTGTCATGTTCTTGATTGGTCTGACTGCGTAAATGAGAGAGAACTATCAAAGTAGTAAAACAGCATTGCAATCATAAAAGAATTACCAATATATTAAATATCGCTAAAATTTTTAGGAAAGACTAGGAAGGATGAAACACAAGAGAGACGAAGAGGAAAAAAGAGAGAAAGAGAGAGTGACTTGACAAAACGCCAAATAAAAACAATTGACCAGATCAGACCCCAGAAATAGCTACTAGGAGACAATAGCACATTCTCGTGGCTGGCAAGACCCCGATTAGACAAGAAGACAAAACGACACACGCGACAAACAATATACACCACTCCTTACTGATAATCATTGAAACACCAAGACTTTAATAGGAGGGAGGGCTGCAGACTAGCGATGCGAAACCTGTGATCAACTCCTCAAGATCAATGGCTTCAAATCCATCGGAATTGTTAACAATAACGTTTTAATAAATTATGTTATGAAATAATAAGTAATATAATTTTAAAGAAACTGATTTTATGTCTGGTCAAAAACAATCCTTATTTGATAAATTAATTTTGGTTCATACAAAAATAATATGTAAATAGTCTAGTGTAAAAATAATTTAGTGGTTTGTACTAAGAGTGGTTTGTAACACTGGTTGTACATTGAGATATAGACAAAATATTTTGTTTATTTACTTTTTCTACGACTTCAACTGGCGTCTTTTTAAAATAGCATTGGTAATAAAATACGAGTGAAATGGTACAAAATCGTACATGACAACGATTTTAAATTAGTTTTTATTTCATCGCTTGGTAATAAGGAGAAACAAATTTATTGTATGGTAGCAGCTATTCCATAAGCATAGCTTTAATGGGCATATACTGATTTTTCCCTCTTTCAAAGCATTGCTTGAAAAATGCGTCACAAAATAATCCCTCCCGAAAACCTTGTTCAAAAAAGAAATTTAATTAAAAGTAGTCCTATACAATATGATATTAAAATGTTTTATTCATTTTTAAGTTTTGTTTATTAGTATACCATGTTTCAGGATCTCTTTCGTAAAGATGATTTGAGTGAATCTTAAACTTATTTAGAGAACATAAGTCATGTTTATATTTGGTAAATAAAACATTTAAAAATCAAATGCATGCCATTATTTGAAGGCTGTAATACTCTGTCACATGTTTGGGGACCTCTCTGTTGGTCATCAGATATTACTGTTATTGCAAACGGGCATTGTGACATTGTTTAATCAAACTATGCCTGAAGTAGAAAGCATTGACATTTTTGCCCTTGGAACTAGATTTTGGAAACTCTCTCATGCCTAAGAAATATAAACGGTATCAGCAATCTGTCACGTACTTTCTCCCATTGGCTTGTCAACAACCTTTATCATGGGTAAGTGATGAGAGTAACTATGATATTTAATAGGTCACACAAATTTCATTAACTTTTGGACCGTAATTTTTACAGGAATGGGGGATTGCACTATTTTGTTTAGAATTATAGGTACCATCACAGACGAAATTCAATCAGAATCGGTTTATTTTTTTAAATCCGTTTTTCTGTGGGTGTTATAAGAAAACACATAAGTTACTAAAACTATTGAACTTTAATTTTTAAAGCTATGGAGGGTTACACTATGTTTTTACGAATTATAAGGACCGCTAATTTAAATCAAAACATTTTTTTTCGATTTCTCTCTTATTTTATGTTTTTTTTTTATAATAACATAATTTACCATTACTTTTGAACCATAATCTTTACTTGATTTTTTTTTAATTTTTATCAAAATCGTTCGGGCCATTTTCGATAAAATCCGATTTGTCCAATATTTTATTGATTTTTATGGGAAATCACCATTAAAAATAAAAATGTCTAAAACATGAACAACACTTTTGGAAATGCTATGGAATATTACCTACATACCAAAATTTAATCAAAATCGGACTACAGGTGTAGTTTGTAGCTCTGTACACATCCTCACATACAGACACACACGCAGACATCACTATGCTCTTGTTATAACGCTTGCTCGCTTAGGTGCATATTTTTATCTGAATATGAGAGCAAGGTGAGTGTGGAACGGAGTGGGATGATCTGTCTGGATTTGTTATTTATTAACATCAAATGGTTCTTTGGTAAAGATAATTTCACTGAAAGCCAGTGTAAAGAAAGCTATCATATTGGAAGGTTTAATGGACCTACTACACCGGAAGGTTCAGGGAAGCTGTTAAACCGGAAGGTTTAGGGAAACTACTACACTGAAAGTTCAATGAAGTTGTTACACTGGAAGGTTCAAGGGAACTGTTACATTGAAAGGTTTATGGAAGCTACTACACTGGAAGGTTCAAGGAAGCTACTACACTGGAAGGTTCAAGGAAGCTACTACACTGGAAGGTTCAAGGAAGCTACTACACTGGAAGGTTCAAGGGAACTAATACATTGGAAGGTTTAGGGAAGCTACTACACTGGAAGGTTTAGGGAAGCTACTATACTGGAAGGTTCAATGAAGCTGTTACATTGGAAGGTTCAATGAAGTTTTTAATTTGGAAGATTCAATGAAGCTGTTAAACTGGAAGGTTAAGGGAAGTCGTTTTACTGGACATTTCAAGGAAGCTGTTTCACTGGACATTTCAAGGAAGCTGTTTCACTGGACATTTCAAGGAAGCTGTTACACTGGAAATTTCAAGGAAGCTGTTACACTGGACATTTCAAGGAATCTTTTACACTGGAATTTTCAAGGAAGCTATTTCAATGGACATTTCAAGGAAGCTGTTACACTGGAATTTTCAAGGAAGCTGTTACACTGAACATTTTAAGGAAGCATTTACACTGGACATTTCAAGGAAGTTGTTACACTGGAAATTTAAAGGAAGCTGTTACACTAGAAGGTTCAAGTGTATCTATTTATATGGCAGGTGCAAGGGGAAACTAAAGGGTAAGTTGAATTTGAATTTAATATTGTGAGTAAAGTACATTTGATTTTTAAATATGGTACATTATATGAATTAGTCACAATTTTTGTAATTGAGGTAATTTGTATTTCACAGTCTAATTTGATTTTGACAAATAGGTTTACAAGAAGTTTTCAGGGATTCAACTATTAACATCAAATGCTACAAAATAGTGATCATTGAAATTTACTTGTATATCAAAATTACTAGACATTTTACTTCTCTTAATTAAACATCCCAGATCAATGAAAACTTTTAACTAATTAGTTACTAATTCCCTTATAGTCTATATAAAAGGTATTAAAACGAGTTACAAATTATTAATGCTACAAAATTAAAACATAAGCTTATTCTTTGTAGAAAAAAGTATTTCATAACTTTTAGGCTACCGGTACTATAAACTTATCATTTGTAGTTTAACATCCTTCATTCTTAATAATTCTTGTTTTAAGGATTTGGTCTAATTCTACACTATTTCTTTCTTACAAATATTGAACCAAATATTTCAAAAACATATTCAGGTAATTATTAAAAAATATAATATTTCAAGAATGTATAACAAATCTTCCGGTACTTTTCTAAGTTTGGAGCATCCCGGATTTGACAGAAACTAAGTTTTAATAGGATTTTATTATGATGACTCGCTTCAAGCAAGGCTGCCCGTTGAATAGGACTACACAAAAGCCATTGTGAACTAGGGAGACTCCGAGTTAGTGAGTTCGCAGACTTCTGCTTGCTTTAAACATGCCCATTATGAATATAAGAGCTTTCAGACTTTTTAAAAAGACTGAGATACATTAAAAACACTGCTGTAATATCTGCAGTGTATAGAGTCGTTTTATACTTAAAATAAGAGCTGAAAATATTAGGTTTAAATATTGGAACTAATAATAATGTATTGTTTGGTGAGCAAGCTGTAGCAAATTGTTTTTACATTTTAGCGAATTCCAGATAAAGGGAATAATTACCAAGAGTGGCACTGTAAGACCTAGACCCAGGAAATTTGCGGTCTATATTATATACAAATACAAAAGTTTTACATATGCATACAGATGTCCAACTTGATAACTCAAGTAATTTTGGTCCAATTTTGATCAAATTTGGTATGAATGTGTAGGGCTGGATACACTTTAATGAATTTGTGAAAAAAACAAGATCAGGTAATGGGATGAGAGTGTTAAAGGTATTAAACTTTTCAGAATTTTGTTTTTCAAATCTTTACCCTTAAAACATGGAAATTCCCAATTTCCATTAAAGCAATTGTACATTGTGAGTAGACCATAAGATTTTTTTTTTCATTTTGAATTGTTGTACGATATTAGATTTTAAAAAAAACTCTTCAATTAAAATTACCGTTTTATTCTTATAGAGAAAAGGTTAATAGTTGAAGATTGCTTGTTTATTGATTATTTTGACCGGATTTCTACTTCTTACTGTTTATATTAACATTTTACCGAAAACAATTTTTTTACACCTTGTAACAGCAAACAAACAGTGCAATTTAAATAAATAATAAATGTGACATGTTTAAGGACAAATTTGAGTTAAAATCCAATCAGACAGAAAATTTGCTTAGTCTACAGGTTTGCTGCGGCTGAGCTATTTTACAATCTCAATCTCCCATACACAGGCATAGTGAGTTAATACCAAGAGCTCAAGATATTATGAATCCCTATATAAATTACTAGAACTTCAAAATTTACGTAAACTATTTTAAACAATGAAACTGTATGAATCTGGCGACTTATGGGTTTTTTTCTTATGCCCTATAGATACATTAACTACCTTATATATGCAGATATATTGGGTGACATTAGCTGTAGAAAGTCTAAAACAAATAAATTAACAAGATAAATAAGCAATACAAAATAAAAGTAATGCCTGGTTTATAGATATAATATGTCAGGTAAACTAATAAACTATTTGTGTTATTGTAATTGGTGTTTGATTCTACTCTAATTATTTTAAAGTGTTTATTTAACTCTACAGAATGGAGAATATGTTAAAAATCGTTTTGAAAATATCATCATCATGTTTTCTACCTTAAAAGTAAGTCATGTGGTAAATAACGTTACAAAAATGTAATATAATTGGAATACTCATGCCCATTTCTCAGCATGTTGTGTTGACAGAACTTATAATCAATCCTCAGGCTGATTATAATTTGTAATCTTGTTATTGAATCTGCTTCTAAATAAGCTTGTCTAAATTAAAAAATTAGTTTTTTGAATTACTATTTCTACCCACATAATATCTGTAAAAAAATTAAAAAAGCTGACCCAACTGAACATGAATAAATATTGTTTTCAATCATCTTGTTTAGGATAATTTGCAATCAATTAAAGTTTACGGAATCCAGTTAACTCAGTGTTCATTAGCTTCATTAAATGGTATAAGATTTGTTGTCAGTTTGATTAAAACTTTGAAAGTTATCAACTTGAATTAGTTGCGTTGAAAATCATTTCTGTGGCAGTGTAGGATTTGGAATAATAAACCAGATTCCAAGTTAGTGCATAAAAAATTAGATGTTCACGTTATGTATAATTTTCATGTGATGTATGTAATTTTTATCAAACAATTTAAATGTCTATCATTCATGTTGTTTAATACAGTTTTTTTTTTTCATTCAATCAAGATAAACCATTGAAAAATAAAATTCCTTGAAAAAGACTTACTGCATACATAACAGTAAAAGACTCATTAAAATAAATTTAGTATACCTTTTGACATTTAACTTCATGTAGCATAATTTTATTTGTTTTTAATGGGTCTAAAATACAGGGTGTTTTATTTAACCTGCAACCCATATTAAAAGTACTGTGAGACACATTTTAATGACAAAACAACCTTACATTTTGGTATCCCTGTTTTCTTTACTTCATTGCCAATTAGCTAATATGTGTTGATGCATAGTTATCTATGAGGTTTAGTGTTATTGGGAATTTATTGTAAATAAGACACAGCATGGCATTTCCCCAATCTCGAAAAGTTAGAATAATACTTAGAAAGTAAATCATTGGTTTTATGCCGAGGGTCAAAGTTATGAAATTAAATTATGAAATTATGTTTTCAGGTGTGATTCCTATACCTAATAAATCAACTATTATTGACATACACAAATTTATGAAACCGAATCCGCAATAATTCATCCGTTAAAATGTGTCGCACAGTACTTTTAATTTGGGTTGCTGGTTAAAATAAACACCCTGAGTACATTTTTTTTTATTTGAAACAGAAATTACATAACATTTAATAAAGGAACTGAAAATAAGATTAGGATACAGGCTTGCTGAAGTGAGGGTATTTATTTGTATATTTTCAGATAAGGAAATTATTTTAAACTTAAACATAGAAATTACGAGCACAATATCGTGTTATTAATATTAGCCACATTTATATACTAACATTTATTTTCCTCAACTATAGTTTTAAAGAAATTGTAAATAATTGATTGTTACATTGCAGCTAAATAACTATTTTTGATACATGCGTTGAGGGGCTTTTTTAAGTACCGTAGTTATTTTTCTAAGGTAGAGAAAAATCAGCTAGTCAATTATATCAGTTACACTATTTTGAACTTGTAGTTTTAGCTGTTGATTTTAAAGTTCTAATCAGTAAATGTATCATCATGGCCATTTAAGTTTATAAGTACTTATCATCGATTTAAATTGAATATTTTCCTACAAGAAATGTTGTTTTATCAATATTTAAGGAATTGATGAATTAACAAATTATGTGATTTGAATGTCTTATTGTGTTGGTGGCCTGTTGCTTCTAATTGTGTATTCAAACATTAGCATTACATATTAATTATATGTGTATTATCATTATATATTCATTCATTCATTCATTCATTCATTCATTAGCTATTTATTAATAACAAGGTGAAACCCGTCGAAATAGACGGTTACTTTTAAGGCTTACGTTGATTCATCTAACTGCGATTAATTGGGTGAAATATGAAAATATTTTGAGCATTTATCAAACTAGCATTGTTTAAAGAGTAATAAGTGTAAAAACAATAATGATATTAATTGCATTAGTTGCCAAATTTGGTTGATCATTCAATGATTAAAATATTTCCTATACTGGACGTCATCAGAGTTATTATTAGTATGTTATATGGTATCTCTTCCTTTGAAAGAACCTTTAAATAGTATTAAAATCGTATTGGTGGATCTTTTGTAGTTAAACACTTCCGTGATTTCGTCAGTGTAATATGATTTTATTTGAAAAGAAAATATTTTTTGGGAAGACATATTCTAACTTCAAAGGGAGGTATATCCGTTACAGTGTAAGTTTGATTTTTCCTTTGTCACGTCAGTTCATATCGTACTTCTGTGCCAATGACTGAACCCTCTAGCATAGTTTTGAGAAATTGATTGTGGGGTTACTGTTAAAGCTGGAATTCCTTGACATGGGGGATGTCAGTTAGTTGTCTCAGCCTTATCAATAACATAAAGTTGTCAATATAATCTCTCTACGGAATGTTAGGTGTAGTGGAATACTTGAAGTGAAGTTGGCTTTTATTCTTGAACTGTTAGGGGCCTCCTAGTTCGTATGGTCTTGGCGGCTTCATTGGCAACAAATAATGCAAATGACATATAGCAATGGGACATTTCCAAAAACAAAAATACTGTAAATTGGCTGTTACGTATATATTGACGTATACATATTGTTAATCAACGTATCTTATAAAGGATTATGTGATCTAGTTTAAAAGGAATATGACCGTTCTGTCATGACAATAGCTGCCTAAATAGTATTTTCTCTTTGTACCATATTTTACAGCCAAAATGTCGTGTTATTTTCAATAATGTTACCAACCCAATGCGCCAAAGTCCATAATATAGGCAGGTGCAAATAATTTGTCAAGATGGGTACCATTTTAGGCAATGTTTCTATGTTTGGATTTTATTAGACACGATAAGAGCAGATATTTCTACATAAATATTTGATATGTGTAGAATAATATGATAAAATGCAAAAGTGGTGAAAAAGGCAGACACTAATCCGTACAATATATATAAGATAGTTCAATAAGAAATAATTTAAGAACTGCTGAGAAATAAGGATTTTCCACTGATTTCGCAATGGAACTTTATTTTGCAAAACATATGACATGATAAAGAAGAAAATCAATTTTAAAATCAGAAAAAAACATTGCAAATACTTAATTCGGTAGAATCAGAACTCAGTAACTCCCAATAAATATGTGTTGTTTCAAATACAATTTAAAAAAGTATTATTCACATGGCCAAAATGTAAACAACTCTGTGGAGGGATCTTTAAACGCTTCTGGGGCAGAGTCCTAAGGGATATTGCTTAGTTTTCCTTTTGATAACTCATCTACGGACCAATACCTTTCTTTGGACACATCTACCAAGTTTCTACGCCCAGCCGTTCTCTCAAATTAGTGGGGATAAAGTTTCCGATTAAATATTTAGATTCCCCCATGTTAATCTTATGGGAGAAACTCCAACTTTGATGGCCTGTGGGGCAAAGCCCGAGGACCTTTATTACAGGAATTGTTGAAAGGGGGCGTCTACACAAAATATACTTTATTTTGACACGTCGTTTGTAAAGATCCGTCCATTATTAACGGAGGAGTAGTGTTTCGTAGAAATCGCCTTCACGTATTATTTATAAGGATACTAAAACAAGAAGCCAATTTGTGAGCTAGCTATAAAATAACGATAGGCCTAAACAATAGAAAAAATTGTTATTTTATGAATTTGTAAGTCTCAGAAAATTAAAAGTGTAATAAAAAATAGTTCATAATAGAGATTGCCCTTTTTTTGTTAAACTTGAGTTTTTTTTTTTTTTTAAGAGTTTCTTTAAGCCCAAAACCCAAGAAATAAAATTATGCTATTAAATTTGTTTGATGGCATGATTAATCATGTCCTACAATTAGCTATGTTTTCAAACTATAACCACTACAAAATAATTTTATCGTAAAAACCATTGGTACCAAAATATTTCACAATACAAATTCCTCAATCTGAAAGCCCAAAAGTTGTAAATTGTTTCTACGTTTTACAAGTATTATGAAGACTTTGGGCAGAGAGGAGAAAAATAAAAATATGGAATGAAAGAAGAAAGGACAAAACACTCCACTTTCTCTTACCATGAATGGTTCATACAGATATTGATTCTACCCATCCTTACCCTGTTGTTTCTAAGTCTGCATATCATTTTAATTGCAAAACTCACAACAAAGAAACTCGTCCTTTATGTCCTCCTACCCTGACAATAATTTTGACACAAAGGTAGGCTACATTTACAAATTGTCTGTGTTAAATTTAATATTTTAAATTCTTAATTTTACCTAAAAAATTTCTATTGATTTCTTATACATGTTTGAAATATAAGAGAAATAATAAAAAAATCAAATAAGTTGAAGGAGTAGTAATTGCAATTTTCTTGTTATTCAAATTCAATATTTTACACTATTTTTGAGAGAGATCACTCGATCTGTTGGTCTAGATTGTAGAGTTACTTGGAAATAGATCATATAAAGATTTTAACAGAATATTGTGTTTAATTATGATCTGTGGCCCTGTGGGTACAAAAACCTGTGCATTGGATTAGGTTTGAGAAATGTCTGGGAACTAGACATACCAGGGTAAGTTACAAAATCAAGTACCCAAATGTTTTATATGAAATAAATATTGCCTGCTTTCAAATGCCTATCCTACAAAATATTAGACTAATCTCTCTAAAACAAAATGATAGTTTATCTTACTTTGTTTGTCTCATAAGTACAGTATGGAATAGAATTTTTGAGTAACAGTAAACAAGCAAAATTTATTTTTAAAATATAAAAGAATCATACAAATCATAGCATTTTCTTGTTTACCCAGCTATGCTGTCTTGAAGTAGATGTTTATATAAAATAAAAAATTGACTTTTGCATATTACTACGACTAGCGAATAATAATTTGTCTAATAGACAAATTACCAGTAGAACAAATTTGTATGCAAATCAATTTCCCAAATCAGGCAAGAGAAATGATGTAGCAAAGGTTAGATAAAAAGACAATGCCAAATTGGAGACTATCCACTATTAACGTAGAAGTCCTCATCAATCTAACGTTACTCAACTACTGGCGTAGATATACGAGCAAGCCCATCCTCTCAAACTCATCAGTCCAAACTAAACTGTTACTAATCCACAGCTTACGTTTATAATATTAGTAAATTCAGCTTGAATATAATTTGAAGCATGGCCAGATCAATTTTTTTTTTATTCTTTAATGGTAAATAAATTGAATACTTTATCAATCTTTAAAGATTTTTCAAAGTTAACGATAAACTAAACCTCAAACATCAATCATCGATCAACAACAGAATGTCTCACAAAAATGTGTTAAAGGCAAGGAAATCTAATCTCATTTCACTAAACTGTGATAAATTTTTCTTGCATGAAAACAAATTTATTGTCAGGTTAAGTGTAAAAAAGGGCCATATGGCCCTAACTTTGCCAGAAAAAATCAAGAATTTTTCATTAAATTTGATTTTTTATTGTATATGTAATTAAAATCATCAACCAATTGAAACAGTTAGATAGAAGCTCTACAATTATTTTTATGGGGGTTTTGCCGTAGGCGTTCAAGGGATTTTTTGGCGGAGATACGCTTTAATTTAACTTTAGCATAAATTTTGATGTTCGTAATATAATAAAATGGAAATACTTTGTAATAATTTTTTTCGTTCATCAAGAAATAGAAATAAGACATAAAGAAACCCTGAGAAAACTTTGTAGGTTTAATTAAAAGTCTCAAAAAAATTCTTGTGACAGTCTCAATGAATGGTTGGAAAATGTTGTGAAGCCTTCCATTCGGCTATGAAAAACGGAGTTTATTTGCTCATTAACTGGATTTTGTGTAAGAATTCAGGTGTGTGATAGATCTTCCATCTACATCTACCAATCTGTCACTCAAATCTTAGATATTGTTTTAAGCCGTCCAACCTCCAACTGCAATAAAAGTAGAAGCAATAGCCGTAAAAACAACTCCTAAGTTGATTAAAGGTAAAACCTAGTAAAAATAAATTAGTCTCATTTATTTTACAACAAAACAACCTGTTACAGTCTTATTAGGTTTACTGGTAGTAAGGTTGAATAGTATACTGCTCATATTAAAGAGTAAATATTTGAAATTATTTCTGTAACCCAATTATTGCAGTATGGAAATGATTATTTAACTGTATCTGGTTTATATAGATTATATTTGAACTAGAGAACATTGTCTAAGATCTAACTGTTTATGTGTTAGTATGATTTGTCATTTTGTTACAAGTAATAGAGCTGTCAAGATCTGCTTTCCTAAAATAGAAAATTCCTGAAAAAGCAGAACCAGGGATATAAAAATTGTTTACAAACTAATATATGCTATCAGGAAATATATAATAATAACAACAACAATTCAACAAGACAAATACCAAGGGTCTATCAAAGTATCAAAAACATACCAAAACATTTAAAAAATAACTACAATAGTATTTATTTACAAATATTGACGCTATTCTACATTTATATTTGTATAATGTAGATCTTAAATAAAGTGTTTCTGAATCTGAATCTGTAAAACAAAATAGCCCAGCCGCAGCAAACCTGCTGGCTAGGCAAAATTTCTATTTAACTAGCTGTTTGTTTAGGATATGATCTCCACCAAAGTTGGATATTCCCTACAAGTTGTCTGAACATTAATTTTAATTAGTACTTAGGTGTTTGGGGATCCAGGGAAGGTAATAAAGTGTATTTTTTATAAGGAAACTGCAACACTTTTTTTGTTCTCCATAAGAATAAGATGGGAATTTTAAATTTACAGTTTTTGGGAATTTTCTTCATGTCCGATAGGCATTCAACAATGCTTCAGTATACAGTATATATTTTTAGTTTTTTTTTAAAGCTCTACGAAATAACTTGAAAAAAAAATGCAAAATTCTATGTTTTTGGGGTAAAAATGGGAAACCCCAATATTCAACCCATACAACTCAGTTCCCATTGTCCAATCACGCTGGTTTGCGAACTCGCCCAAATATAAAACTCTATATACATGTGTTTTTTGCCTCTGGCGACGTCAAAATAAAAAAAAAAAATCGGTCCGGGGCTAGCTCATACTATGAGACCATGAGGTAATAGTTTATTCCCTATAACAGCGGCTCTTGCAAACAGAGCCTTTGTTCTTGTGTCAGAAGGAATCGTTAGGTTCTCACCACCAGCTCTGGATAATAGACGAGTTTATTAATTTGAGTGAAAATCACAATATAGTGTCTCAACGCTTGCGTCAAGATATTACAATCGAAGAACCTCCTGGCACCCAAAACCCAACCTCCTAAACCAAACAAAGAAATTTCCTTGGACTTTTTCTAGTTCTTTTTAGCGAATTTCCTATTTAGGAAACAATAAGCAAATTTCCCATATATAGAGAATAAGCTATTGCCATAGATTTTATCGCAAGACCTAGCCTCGGATCGATTTACTTTTTCGTTTTAAGGTCTCCAGAGGCCAAAAACCCCCATCCACTTAAACTCATAAATATTGGCATATGTGTCCGTTTGCATGAGAACTTGAGTAAAAATGATCAAATTTTGATGAAACTTGGTACCTACAAACTTGTGTACCAACGGTTAGCCTATTCTTACAATTTAGCGAACAAGCATAATCCAACTAGGGAACAAGGTTTTATTGGGTAAAAATAGGGTTACGCTCTGATAATCTGCTGTAAACTCTTCGCAGAAAATAAGAAACGTTCCACCTTTGAACGTGTTATGTTGTCTGTTAAGAGTTTCAAGTTTTACATCTTAGTTTTGATTTCAGACGAGACTCTTGAAAAATTAGTGGATAATACAGAATTAGCTGTAGCCTACAAAATATACAAAATATTTCATACAATTTGTAATGAAATATTTATTTTTATACATTTCATAAGGTTTCCAAGTTTTCAGATAACTTCTTATCTCCTCGAAAGTCCAACTGACTATAAGAGCATCCAGTTTAGGGAAGATTGAAAAACTCTGTTAAATATGAAAATGTTGGAGAAATCAAACTCTACATCTATACGAGTGGCACTTCACATAAGGTCAACGTGAGTAATAAGGTTTTTGTGGGTGTGTTGGTAACTAAACCCGTTCCTCCAGCAAACTAAGTCCGAGACGCTAACCACTAGGCTAGCAACACACCCAAGCGTTTATGTCAAGTTGAGATCTGCATGACAAAGGATCCACTATGTGGAGATGAAATGAAATGATGGACTTTTTAAAAAGAGGAATGAACCGCTTTGGGCAGTAAAGAACATCAGCAAAGATAGAAATGAGAAACACTGAGCTAGTTAACCAAAATGTTCCAGTGTTGTATAATGGTTAGGTAACTATGGATGCCGTAGGCCTAAAGCTATAAGAAAGGGGTCATTATGAAGAATTCCTATAAATTACATTTTTATACAGTCATGATTTATTTAAATATATGGGCTATTATAAGAGGTTATTTTACCTTGAATTTGTCTAGTGATTCCTTAACCTCCTTAAGGGTGGATGACGATTGTTTCAGCGACTATGTTACCTTCGTTAGATCCCTGTCAAGAATACATAAATTATTATATAGGCCTATAAAAGATTGCAATAATTTTTAGATACTGTAAACAATATATTGAAAGGATCGTGGGGAATGAGACTGGGATCCAATTTTGTTCAGCATTTTTACAGATTATCTATTTACAGTGTGCTAAGGTACTGTTGGTGAATTCCCGGGATATGATAGCCTATATCAGTCTTTAGCACTAAAATATTTAAGTGAGACTTAAGTGATAACCATGAGGATGAAATGAATTAGGCTAAGTTATTTGAGCACAAATAACACTACTATTTTAAACAAACCTAACCTTACCATCACAACTTTCGAGGAGGATGGTTAAACACTAAACCCCCCGTAATATTGAAATCCTTAGTCGAATGTGGAATCCCCTCCGTATTGCCAAAGAATAAAACATTTTTCCATTTGATTATCATACCTAGAGTTGAGTTGTTTATAGTGCTAGCCAAGTAGGCCTAGTCAGAATGTTGCTAATTGGGCTCTGTGAAATGTCAAAAGATTTTTAGAGTTTGAAACTGGATCCAGCTGCCCTTGATCAATTTAACAAATGTAACAGCTGGTTTTTAACAACTTTATCCTGGCTAAGGAACCAGCTGATATTAGTCAATAACAAATCTGTCATCTCATTTATTTAAGCATTTAAATTTATAATTATTAATAACTTAGGCCTAGCAGTGTAACACAACTAATGAGCACATTTCTTATGGTTAGCCAACTAAAAGTATAAGACAAAAACCAAATTTGGGCCATAACAAAAAAAACTAAAAGTATAAGACAAAAACCAAATTTGGGCCATAACAAAAAAGCATAACTAACTTATTAGCCTACCCACCTTCCTTATTAAGTTGGATCCCTAATAATCAAAACTGAATGTCAACAAAAGGTTTTATTACTTTGAAAACTTCATTAACTATTTACATAATAATCCAATTCACTTACAAGCAGAAATTTCCAATTTGACAAGTAATGTTTTATCCGAAAACCCACGTATAATAGTTCAACTTATCATAAATAAATAAGTTACAGAAACTTTAAAATTTAAAAGTGCCTATGTAAACAAAATGGATAAACAGATGTGGGGTGGAACAGTGGATGAGGAATGTCAAAGTCAAAGAATGAAACGTCAAACAACAAAACGAACAGACAGTATTTCTGCTACCGCTAGAGTAACAAGTTTAGAAAGATCTAAATCCATAGAGTTTCAGCTATTCATTTTTATATCAAATATAAACCCATTGACCTACTCTTTCTTTTTAATTTGTCATCCTAATGGATCAGTTGAAGAAAGTTTCAAAATTATTTTTATTGGGTTTATGTAAAGGGTGTTTTTATATTTGTATTTGACATATATTTTAAAACTATTTTACTCTAATAAAACACCTATTTTATAATGTAAATCTGGTTAAATAAATGACTTATGACTTATAAACCATTAGATTTCCTGTATTATTTTTTAACCAAAGTGTAGGCCTACAGCACAAATCATAAAAATGTATACAATTTTAAAAATATATTAAGTCAACGCTAATGCATAAACACAAGGCCCCACTAGAAAAACAAGCCGAGCTGCAGCGCGGGCAGCGCAACACTACGTCACAATGGTGGATAGTTGTACTAAACTCTTACCATTAAAATCTTACAAACAGCCAGCTTGTTTATATACCTAAAACATATGAGAATGGCAATGGCAATGAATTTATTAGTGAAATCTATCCACTAGTGTGACGTCATGGATCCTGCAGCATGGCCTGTTTTTTTTCTAGTGGGGCCTTGATAAACAACACTAAAATGGAACAAACAAAATAGGATTCAGATTTTACCTTCCGTAGGATGAGAAGTATTACTACTTTTCATATGTAAACTATAAAACAAACAAAAATGTTACGGTAAGCAAAACAAAACACTGTTGGCACTATTTAAGTTAGGCCTAGATGCCCCTCAACCTGTAAAAACAACCTTATTGTCATTGAATGTCTAATGACAGATTTAGTGATACGGTTGAGTTCTATGAAAAATACGGGGAAAAGAATCGTACATTTAAGCTGACCTTATGAAGGGGATTAAAGTCCGGCGGGGGTAAAATTCCGGCCTGTTCCTACACTCTAGGTTTTATAATTTGATGTGTTTTGATTAAATGAACAAACTGGAAGATAACTTAAACGTTAAATTCCACCTTTAATTTATTAAACTGATGTGCAACTGAAAAGCTCGCACCCGGAATTTCACACCTTAGGTTGTGACATCAGTTTGGTCAGATGTTTAAAATTACAGGAGAATACAATTCCGCTATACCCCATTACCATAGGTTTCATGGCAAGATTTGGGCCGCGCGCTTTTTACCATTTTATACTTTAAAAACATAAAAATTGGCATTTTCTTTTGTAGGGCTTAAAAAAGAAATGATTTAGTATATTGAAGCGTTGTTGTATGCCTTAAGGTTACGAAGGAAATAAAAAAAGTAAAATTAGAATTTTTCATGTTTTTCTTATTCTTCTTTCCTTGTAGCAGCAAACCTAAGTACTCATAAATATAGGCTATTATTTTTATCCAAGCAGACAATTAAAATAGAATATTTTGTTAAATATCTAGCCAGGTTAATGGAAATTCGCTTAGTCTGCAAGTTTGATATGGCAGGGTATATAGTTTAGAGTGTGATAATTTATTTGTAGGTATCATTGTAGGCTATAATTATTAATTTTGTCATTGAGTGAGATAATTATTAATTCTAATTATGGGACGATTAATATCTTTTAATACTAAAGTACACTTTGGAATATTATCGTCTATGATTTAGGTACTATGTAGTGCAATAGCAAACTGCATGATTAAATATATCTGCTGGTAATTCAAAGAGGAGAACAAGAAGCAACAATCAGCTATTTATTGTCCTTGGCAATTTGGCATTTCGTTTTTGAATTTTAACGCTAATGTTGAAATGTTGATTTTAGAGTTGGTTGCTGGAACAGTGGGGACAATTGATTTTAAACTTTAACTTAGTTTATTGTTTTAGCCTTTAACCAGTGAATATTGCAAAAATAAATGGCAGACAAAAAGAATTTTTGTTTCTTTGTGACATTTGTATATCTTGCAGTAGCGTTTGCCGAGCAATTGGGAGACATCGAGCAATTGGGAGACATCGAGCAATTGGGAGACATCGTTGAAGTTACCGCAAAACATGGTAAGCTAAGGTATCGCTAAGCATTGTTATAATCTAAGGCTTACCTTACGATCCAATTGATTTAGGCCTACTGTGGAGACCTAGGTTTTTACGCCGGAGCGTTATCTTCAGTCCTAGGCTAAGCTAAACCTTTTGTTTTTAATCTCTTACTCAAGATATTGTTGGTTGAATATAATTTTTACAAATAAAAACACTGAATATACATAAATATTTACAAAGACAGTGGAGAACTTAGATGCATGGCCATCACTCCATGACCACTCCATGATCACTCCATGGAGTGATAACAGCCATGCTAGAACAGAACCTTATCACGTCTAACTTTGGTGGTTAGAATTGAAATGATCATGGCCATGCATCTAAGTTCTCCACTGTGTCTTTGTAAATATTTATGTATATTCAGTGTTTGTATTTGTAAAATTCTATTCAACCGACAGTATCTCAAGTAGCCTAAGTTAAGAGATGAAAAACAAAAAGTTTAGCTTATCCTAGGACTGACGATAACGCTCCAGCGTAAAAACCTAGGTCTCCACAGTTAATCAATCGGATCGTAAGGTAATCCTTAGACTAAACCAAGAATATCACTAAGCCTTTAGCAGAGAATGATTATTGTTAGGCCTATGACTCTATAATATGTTAAACTTAGTTGTGTGGTAATTTTACGTTGACTAACTTAAGTACATACTAATATCAAAACTTGTTTATCAAAATGCAAAATGCATTTGTTCATGTGCAGGTAAATAGTACCCTAAGACATTGGTTCTACGTTGCGTACTAGGTCGAGGCCTAGTTATCCTGGTCATAGGTCAAGGTCTATACGCTAAAACTCGTGTCATTCAAATCCCCTTATTTATTTGCCTTAGTGAATTAATGAGATCTATTTAGATTAATGTTTCCATTGCTAAAAAATTGCAGGAATCCATAATCTGTAGCTATGCTTTATATGTAGGCCTATCAGTTTAGGCCTGGCGCACATGGTCGATTTTTCGATTGGCCGATTAAAAAATTGACCAAAAATAAATTGCCCTTGATTTATGTCCAGGCGCACACGTCGCGATTTTTTAGTCGAGAAATGGATTTTTTGAGTGCGTTTAAAATGGACTTTGTTGAATTAACCTGTGTTTGTGCTCTTCTAACTAGATCAAAGAAAAAAAGAAGACAACTTAAATATTGGGTTCATCCGATAGTAAGTCAGAGACTTTTAAATCAACAGTTTTAGAAACTATACACTTTACGTGATGACAGTAAAAAGTTATTTAATTACTATAGAATGTCTGTTGAAAGTTTCAGTTTTTATTATAACAGCTGTGGCCTTTTTTAGCAAAGAAAACAACACAACTCACACTGAAGTTCACTGACTCCTGTGGAGAACAACAAGCGACTGGCCGATTTTTAGTTGACCGTGTGCGCGGACTGATAACAACCTGTACGTAACAGATTTCCGGGCGACAATCGCGTCGCCTACGAATCTGTGGCAAAACCCAGATTTTAAAATCGACGCAATTCTCGATCGCCTGTGTGCGCGCTTCCATTCAAATACATGATGCACAGATCGGCCGATGAAATAGTCGCCTCAAAATAATCGCTCGTGTGCGCCTAGCCTTAGTTTATACAGTTGGTCTTGGCCAAGTATTACCAAAATAAAGTTTAAAGTTAGGTCTAAAGTTTATAACCACTCGGTTTTGCTGACCAACTTTTCTTTAAACTGGATACGTGTAAGTTATTAAAAACCTAGACCTAGGACCAGGCCCGTTATTAGAACGTGATGTACTATGAGCCCAAGATGTACTTACCCTCCCCCCTCCACCGACATTGATTTGAATCATAAAATGAAAATATACATTTTACGAGTTGTACGTGCATCTGCAATATAAAAACGATAAGGCTTTTGTTATATTGGGGAGGGGGCCTGGCCCGGTCAAATGTAAAATCTTTTCTATACATGTAGCCTAATCTGCTAAAGTAACAAAATTTAGCATGGTTTTCCAGATTACTTAGTATTTTTTTAATAGAATACCGTAAAGTTGCAACTGTAATAATTTCAGTTCAAACCATCATGCATTTTAGGTATGTAGCCTATTGTTATACGAGGTACCAAAACGGCACGGAGGTGGCTGGACACTAAATCAGGAAAATAGGGGGCCTGTTACCGGCTGTTACTGGCTCTCACGGGCCCTGTTAATAGGCCTAATTGTATATGGGTCTTTATAGCGAATTTCCCATATAGATATTAAGGAATACGCATTTACCCCAGGTCTTATGGTAAGACCTTGACCTGGAACTAATTTACTTTAATTTATTTTAATATAAGATTGAAACAATTTTAAAATTGTTTAACAATAAGTTTTTTTGCTGTTAAAAAAATAAGTTTTAATACAAGTTGTAACTATTTTACAACAATTTTAAAATTGTTAAAAAATTAATTTTTTGCAGTAAAAAAAAATAGTTTTAATACAAGTTGTAACTATTTTACAACAATTTTAAAATTGTTTTATTCTTATTTTTTATAAAAATTTTAAAACAATGTTAAAATTGTTTACAATACTATTTAACAATTGCTTGTGTAGTTCTTAAAAAAAACAAGTTTCAACAATTTTGAAATCAATTTTCTCAACAATATTTCAATTGTTTACAAAACTTTTAAACAATTGTTTTGTAGTTATTAAAATACAAGTTTCAACAATTTTGAAATAAATGTTTAATTTGCTTGATTATTTATGTTTAATCTTAATTAATGGGTTGTATCCCTTTTTTGGCCTTTTGAAATTTGCTTATATTTAATTTTGATATATACAAGATAAATAGGTTTTATCAATCATGTTTAAATAACAGCCTATAATATTTAAATTCTTTAATTAAAAATGAAATGAAGTAATTGGAAAAGCACCTATTAAAATACGTAAAAAATTATACCCTATTTATTGTACAGGTAAAGCATGGCAATTAAAAATAATTCTTATAAAGAATTTTTTTTTATAATACAATTCTTTATAATTTCGTAGTAGTTATTACATTATGAATATTGAATTACTTGAATAGGTAAATTCATAATGCATAAGTTGTTACCGATTTTTGTGATAAGTCACCAATGACGTTAATTGTGATAGTTGTGATACTAGATACAGTGATAGAACACCTGCTTAACATATAGGCTAATAGGAATAATGCAAATATTTTTGTTGTTTTTTTCTGTTATTTGAGAAAATTTTTAGTAGTTGAACAATAAGGGGGGGGGAGATGAATTAATCATATAACAATAATAATAATAATAACATTAGCAATGTTAATTAATTTATCTATATACCGGTCAATCAATACTACTATATACCTACTCAACTCCCAGAAAATCAATTCAACAACTTGATGCCTAAACATAATCATAGTATCAAAAATATTAAGTATTGCAACCATTGCAACTGTCAGCTCCTCTTTAACCGATTGAAAACTTCAAATATCAACAGCCGTAGATAGCACAGAGGTAAGGTATGGGGTTCACAAACTGGAGGTCTCGGGTTCAAGACCCGGTGGGGGAGATAATTTTGATTCCAGTTTTTCTCAAAATTTGTTTTGATGAACTATTTAATCAAAATACTCCATTGATATATATGCATTTCATACAAAATCTTTATTATTTCATGTTCATGTAGGATATGCCCATGGAATGGTTGGTCCTATGTGAAAACAATTTTTAACTTGTTTTAAAGTCAATTTTAAAATTGTTGTAAAACAGTTTTTAAATTGTTGTAAAACAATTTTTGAACTATTTTAAAACTAGCAGAGTACCCTTCCTTCGTACGGGGTTGGAATATAAGTATAAAATGCTTATTGCAGTTATACTCAAGCTTTGCATTTGCAATAAGGGAGGACACAGTTTGGTAAAATTTGCTTTTTTAAATTTACAGTATTCTATAGTATTACACATCTAGCATAGCCATAATGTTCTACCACTTCACCTAAACAATAGAGAAAAATAAATTATCAACAATTCGCAAAATATCACAAATTATTCATGAAATGAAAAACATAAACATAACTGTAAACAATCCTACTTTGACAGTTCTCATTGCGAATCACAGTTTTTTGTTGCTGCTTAGTTCAAATTAGCTGTTTTCATAAATGCAAAGAAAATATAGTGCTGCACCCTGTTGGTAAATCTTATAACTTTTTAATGCTTTCCATATCATAGAACCAATTTTTTTAGTTGAAACAGCTGACTAAATTCTTTAATTCCCTTTAAATATGAATACTCATAAGGTTAACATGGGGAATTACAGATCCACTGGGGCGGAGCCCGAAAGGAGTTTTGAGATAAGAATATGCCTATATGTTAATCGGGAATGTAGCCTAAGCTATCATCATGCCAAATTTCAGCCCAATCCGTCCAGTGGTTTATGCGTGATTGAACTTCAAACACACAAACAAACAAACAAACTTTCACATTTATAATATTAGTAAGATTTGCCGGTTGTCAACTATACTCATATTAATAACAGTTTTAATATAAGTTTTAAATTGATATCAAAACAATTTTTTTCTCGTTTTTCTGCTACTTGGGTTCGTACAGTAATTATTGTTTACTTTTCTATTGGGTTCTCACCAAGCAATTGTTTAACCTTTTAAAACTATTATCTAGTATAAGTACAAATATTGTTTTTACTCAGTTTAAAATAATTAACAATTTCAGGTAACAATATCAAAAATGGATCCATTTTCTCATGTTGCAACAAATCACTGAACGAGAGTAATCCTACGATTTTCTGTTACCATGGCAATGAACTGAAACTGAGTATCACAAGTGTACAGGTAATTTTATAGTACTCTTGTAGCTTTAGATAATGGATAAATAGTATAATTATGTAAATTTTGCAACAATATATTTAGCAGGTCCAAGTGTTAAGGGTTAAAACCTTTGCAAATGTTTAAGATTAGCTGTGCATTAGGCCTATAGTTACATCACACAACAGTTTTTGCTGACAAAAACCAAAGTGTTATTGGATACTTTCCTGTTAAAGGGAACATTCATTATTATCGATGATTTCTTTGTACCAAATTTGAGGTAAAGAACCTCAAATTCAAATCCCCGCACAAAATCATATATCAGCTGGCCACAGACTAACTTGCATTACCCACAATCCCTCGCGTCTTCATCCAAGCTCAGAACCAGAGCAACTGCCCAGTCGTTTCTTGTGTGTTGTCCACATACGTGCAGGGTAAGCCTTTGGTCCGGGGTTGTGTAAATTCACCAAAAAGTCGTGGTACTAATTGGTAAAAATTTGATTGTCATTACCTGCAAAAGCCTACATCCCGCCGGGATATTTTATTTTTTTATTCGATATATTGATATTAACAAATTGAGACTTATCAGCTGACAACTATGATAAATACATATTGTTATCAGTAATCAACAAACAATAAAAAAATTATATTGAAATGAAACTGTTCTAAGCTAACCTAACTTGCTGTAAAATTTCAAAATTCTGTTTGATAGCCTATTCCCCATATGCCTTTTCTGTTATCAAACAGAATTTTGAAATGGTAACTTAGCCTACAGGAAGTTTGGTTAGTTATGTTAATTATATGCTATTAATTTTTCATAAACAAGATTAGTTCTTAATCCTACTCTCTAATATGAGCCATATCCATTGACTATATACCTAGTTCCTTTATTTTATTGTTATAATTTTTGGCTTTATTAAAACTCGTATAATATATTTTAGTGACAAAAGTCTCTGTCTATTATACTTTATTTAGTTTATAATTACAGCTTGTAGCCTATGTTTTTTTGGAATAAACTATATTCATTCATTCATTAACCAATACATATAGTCCAATACCAATATATATATAGTAGGTATACATATAGTCAATAATGGTTATAGCGTTATAGCTCTGTAGGTATATTACATTGAGATATAGATTATAACTGGAGTCACTACTCTCTGGTTAAACGTTGGAGAAAAACGTGCCACTGTTTTGGCTGGTTTGTTTTTGGTGTTTCGTGTTGTTAGTTAGGTTGGCCGTGTGATCGGTTGGTGGGATGCTGTCAAGAAATAATTCCAATTCATTCTAACCTAACCATACTATTTATTTGGGGTTATCTTATTTCAAGGACTTGTATCAACAACTTATTTAAGCTATTGCACGTTAAAACCTCTGTATTTAAAGTTATTTTGAAACGTTATAAATTGTTTTTGTTTGATAGTAAATAAATACTAACTTATTTACCTCTTTTCAAGCTATGTGGTGAAAATAGGCTAGTTAAATTTCCTGGTTTGGAGATATTGGTTTAGGCCAATAGCCCTATGGCATTTGATTAAATAACGACCATCGGTTTATGATCTTGTTAAAATGGGTTGCTCTTGCTCGTAAAATAAATAAATAAACTTATATTGCAATCATAATGTTGAGTTGGCAGATTTTTGTTTACTACTGTATCAACAAAACAGGATGACGCCATCTTGATCTTGCCTCTAATTTGACAAGTCCCACCAACCCGATCACCCGGCCAATCTAACAAAACGAAACTCCGAAACAAAACCAGCAAAAACAGTGGTACGTTTTTAAAACACAGAGTGGTTACTCCAGTTATTATTATAGCTCAGTGGTATATTATAGTCAATGATAACTCAATGCTATTAACTTGGTTATTGAACCAAGTATAACTTTGACATAATTGCTATGTCTGTTTGTCTGTGTGTATGTAATTTAAATTCATTTGAATATATTAAAACAGATGGAATATGAATTGTAAAGGAAAACCAAAATATCGATGTATCATAAAGAAACCATCGATAATAATGAATGTTCCCTTTAATAGGAAAGTACCAATTATTGATTTAAAGGAACAGGTAATAAGCTGCTGTTTTCCTAATAAGTTTGTTAGAAAAAATTTGATGTTTATATAACTTGGGTATTTATGAATAATGTTACCATTCTATACTAAACACTAATTTCATGTTTGTAGGCAGTGATATCTCTTCGCTACGATGAATTCACACTTTACTGGGGTGGAAATGAACGAGAAGTGTTGAAAAGGTTCACAGACAAAAACCCAGTTTTTAAATTCTACATCTTTGATTGGCCTAAATTCATTATCAATATAGATCCACACAAGAAAACATGCTTTGGAATCGTAACCAGCAAGGATTATATATTGAACGTAACTGAGAAACGTAAGTCTCTATTTTCATATACCGTATGCTTGTGTAACCATAAAATATGTTTGAGTTGTCTTATATTTAATTTTTTACCGTTCATCTATCTATAGTTGGAATTTATCTAGCCTACATATAGGATTATTTTGTAAAGTTGACAAATATTCGAAAACAATATTGGACTTGAAAGCAAAAATTCATATTTTTGTTCTCTGTCTAATTTTTGCCAGCTGG
The DNA here is from genome assembly GCF_028750875.1 of Macrosteles quadrilineatus. Lineage (NCBI taxonomy): Eukaryota > Metazoa > Arthropoda > Insecta > Hemiptera > Cicadellidae > Macrosteles > Macrosteles quadrilineatus. Next base: position 53,331,116 of record NW_026542600.1, read on the forward strand.
TTGCTGGTTGTACATCATTTCTAGTATTGGTCAAAACACCAAATATCAGAAATATTCAATCTCAAAACCAAAACTCAAAAAATAGAATCTCGAAACTTAAAACCCATAAGCAAAACTTTCACAGGTAATTATATAATTTTTATTATGCAATCAAAACTGAAAGATTTTTATTCCTAACCTCGACATTATATCATATGTGACGAATAACTAAAACCATAAAAAAAAAATACTCCCTTAGTAGATTTCCCATTCTTATGGAACAGCTGAAGCCAATTTTACTGTTAGTTCTGTCCGGTGTACTGTAGAGTCGTGTTTTGTTTACAATTTGTTTCTTGCTATTTCAGTAATCTAAAACCTCGTTTAACCAAATAAAACTATCTAATCATAAACAATATAACTTATTGTCTATTAGTTATATAACCAAACAGTGAGGCACAAATCATGAGAAACTAACCCTAAAATATTAGAAACAAATTATAATTAATTTCCTACTACTGGACCGTCAGTTATTAATAAATAATAATGATATTACCTTCTACCGTTCCAAATTTTTGCAGTCTACGACGCGTTTTGTCAACTCAGTGACATCATCAGGTATCCGCTATCGCTTCGTCTTGAATATTAACATAAAACAGTCATTGCACAATTCACAAACACACATTTAATACATTTAAAGACCGATCGGTATTGTCATCGGGGTGGCCACAACTCGCACACGCACATGATTAAATCCAAAGAAATCATGAATTAATCATGTGCGTACGCGAGTTGTGGCCACCGCGACAACAATACCGATCGGTCTTTAAATGTATTAAATGTGTGTTTGTGAATTGTGCAATTACTGTTTTATGTTAATATTCAAGACGAATCGATAGCGGATACCTGATGATGTCACTGTGTTGACGAAACAAGTCTTAAGACTGCAACAATCTGGAACGGTAGAAGGTAATATCGTTATTATTTAGAAACAAATTGTAAACAAAACACGACTTTACAGTACACCGGACAGAACTATCAGTAAAATTGGTTTCAGCTGTTCCATAAAGATGGAAAATCTACTAAGGGAGTATGTTTTATTTATGCTAAAACCATTAAAACCTTTAGAAGTCAATATTATGTGTTGTTCAGTAAATATCAATATGAAATTGTATTGCACATTGTTCCAGTATTAGTATCATGATACCTATTGTAGTTCAGAAAAAAAATTAGGTACTTATTTCACCTGTGTTAGCTGTTATCTGTTTGCTCCATTATTGCGGCCTGCTTAAACGGTGTTAAATAAACAATAATGACACCAAAAATTGTAAGCAGTTTCAAAACCTAAACTTACAACATTTTCAAGTTTGAGTCTTTGAATTTTGAAACTCGCCAATCAAATCTCTTTTTCAATGTTTTTGTGATTTGAGATTCGGTTTTGACACGTCACTAGTCATTTTCATATAATAACAAAACCTAAACTTACAAAATTTTCAAGTTTGAGACTTTGAATTTTGAAACTCGCCAATCAAATCTCTTTTTTAATGTTTTTGAGATTTGAGATTCGGTTTTGACACGTCACTAGTCATTTTCATATAATAACAAACTACTAGTTTGACCAGTTCCAAAAATGTCACATTATATTTTGTGTTTTTTGGAACCGCTGCAGTTATATATATATATATATATATATTTATATATATATATATATATATTACTTTGTATATACAGAGTGACAATTTAATTCTTAGGACGACTTAATAACTTTAAAGCAAAAATAGATATCACAACCAAATGGAATATCATTACTGGTAATAGTAAGCTAATTTTTTACCTCCTCAGGTATTACCTTTCAGGTATTTACCTTCAGGCCCGCTAGAAGACGGAAGTAAATTTTAAACTTAAGCATATGTCAATTGTAATGGAAGGGGCCAAATATTGTAAGCAGGAAGTGTTTGGCAATGTTTTGTGAGTAGGCTGGGAGTGTTGTTAAACAGTAACATGTTGTGCTAACCTACTGAAGGCTGTTGCTTTAAGTAGACCAGTAAACTAGATCAGGGGGATAGTTTTGTGTGGTGTGGTGTGTGTGGTGCACCGGAGGACAGAGTCCTGCTGGGGGAGCTGGAGCCCATGGCCCTTTGGCCTTGGGTACAGGTAAGACAATGTTAAGGGTTTTCAAAATTTGGGTTTAGAGTCTTTTCCAAATTGGGGTTTCAGTTTGTAACTAAATGATTTATACAGTTCCAGTTTACTTTACCGTTAAGCTTGATATTTATTTATCTTTGTGTTCATTGTGTTGTTTTATTTATTAATAAAGTTGGGTTTTGTAAGCGAGTGCTGAGTTTCATTCCTGAGCTACGTTACCCGAAGTAACAGTGGGTAATTCAAGGGGAAAAATACCTACCATTACAGGTGATGGAAGCACCAGGGTTTTTGTAATTTTTTACAAAACTTCGATCTTGGTACCTCTTGGGCAAAATAATTGGACTTAATTTTGGCGTTCTACTAGTGTTACAAATTTTGGTTTTTTAATATGCCTTTTTTTTATTATTTGTAATCACCACTTCGGTGCAATTTTTAATAAGTTTTATAGGGGGTTCAGTGTGTTTTGGGATAGCAGTGAAGGGCTGGAATGTCGTAAATGTGAAGTTTTCCAGTGTTATTTTGTGCAAGTTTATATTTCATGTGCGGTTTGTGAGTTGGATATGTGTTCGTGTTTGGTTACACGAGTGTTCTATTTGTCATGAGTGGGTTGCACGTGAGTTCGATATGTGTTTTGGGTTTGTGTTCGGTTACACGAGTGTTATGTGTCATATGCCGGTAGCATGTGAATTTACTGTCGTGTTTGGAAGCACAAGAGTTTTTGCGTTATGTGCTGAGTACACATCTGGATGCACAGGGTTTGCATTTGTTATATGCTGGGATCACAAGGTAAATTTGTGTTATGTGCTGAGTGGACGAGGTATTTTTATACTGTATGCTAAGTGCTAGCTGCACAAGGTTATTATTTGTCCTGTGCTGGATTCACATGTGTAATGTGTGTTTCAGATGTTGTTTGTTGTGTACAAGTGAGTGTATTTGCCTGGTTAATTTGTATTGAATCTGATATCTTGTAGTTCTCAAGTTTCTTTTTAATGTGATTCTGTGGTTGCATACTTGCTATTTCCAATCTAGTGTGTATTGTGCGAGTAATGTGGCGAACATGTGCTGTAAAATTAGTCTGTTTCAGCTCTTTATGCGCAGTAGATGCAGTGAATGATGGATCAATATAATTATATTTTGTAGAAGTAGTTTGAGGGATAATTATTCATAGTGTTTTATGGTGTACTGTTTTTAGGAATATATTTGAGTTTAAAGTTTAATTTAATAGTAATAAATCTTTTCAGATGGGGATTTTTACAAATGGTTAATACTGTTAGAGTAGGTGTTTATATATTATTCAAACATCTATGGGAATATGCTGCGAAACATTGTCCACTTTCAAGCGCAACTGTATGGGAGTCTAGTGGGGCAGTTGGATGACAAAGCTCGGGGGGAGTGCAAGAAGAATTTTCTACCTTCGATACTGGTGCCTGAAGAGTTATTACGGAAGGATCTGGTGGAGCTAGGGCAGAACGTGTCAAGGCATGGATATGAAATTGCTCTGCCTCTACAAAACGTCGGGGTGTTGCTTTGCCCATAACAAGTTGTAAAACATCACCAATGAAGATGGCTTTGACAATAACAGTGCCTGTCCAGCAGATTGGGCACAGATGGGCATTATATGAATATAACGCGGTACCAATGGCATGGAAGGGACTCACCTGTTCTATGGCACTGAGCCCTAATCTTGGGGCACTGGCGGGGACCACGGTTCGTACAATCTTGGGGCTGCAAAGGGATGACTGCAGGCCTGTGGCGTTGTGACTCTGCAAGCTACCACGACAGCGGTGAGGTTCGGCTTTGTCGATGGAGTGTGCGGAGAAGCTGTTGGCACACCGTACCATTGAAGAGCTGAGGAAGTCGTGCCCGTTCTAATGCAGCCCTTTGCATGGTGGCGTGTTGGTGACACAGGTGGCGGAGGACTCTTTCCTGGTCACAAATCCATCATCGAACATCACCCTATACTGTCCCCATTTTTCATCAGTTTTACCCCTAGATTTGCCAAATTTGCTAGATTTTGCTTTGATGGGGTTTTGAGGTTAAAGTGGGTTGCGATTGCGAGTTGTTTGATGGGGGCGTGGTTTTAATAACCAGGCAGTACCCTTGTTTGCCAAGTACAGAATCACCTTCCGTTATTCATCTACTGCCTGCGGCGTGGACCTCTTTGGAAAACTTTACAGTAGATCCGTTTGTGTTTAATTCTAGTGCAGTTTTTAGAAATTTTTCTCAGATATTAAATACGAATAGGAATGTTTTTTCTCCGTCTTTTGTGGTCCACCAGAACATTCCACCATCGTTGCTGGATGACGTGGTTTTGCCAGAAACATGGTGGGGTGTCACAGACCTGACGTCATTTAAATACATTGTGATTTTTGTATGGTTGGGGATTTTATCGGTTCTTTTGATTTATTAAAGTCTAAAATTGTACAAGTTTGATGTTGAAGTTACACTGTTGGATTCAAATGCAAGGATTAATAGGAAATTAGGGGCGGGAAGAATTATAATAGAAATTTTTGACCGATGACATGTTATATTAGGACTATGATTGTTAATTTTTGGTCACCCTCGTAAGGTTACCCTCGTAAGGTAGGGGGGATGTAAGGAAGAGATGGATTTTATATATTATTTATATATGTAAATTAGAGGTTTTAGAGTTGAATTGTAGAGAGGAGGTGAGAGACCTTGCCAACTAGGAAGTGAACTGAAGGTGTTTAGGTAAACACTGAGGGCTTTGCACTCAGTAGCAGAGCGATCAGATAAATAGGCTAAGTGGCAATAGAATGGGGTCCGTCGGACAGGAGGGGAGCCACAGGAGGTGATGCGTACCGGTCCTATTGCTATTGTTGGGGTCAGCTCCGACGGGAAAGGTTTTAAGGGTGAAGTCTTGATTTTGGGGAAAATAGAGTTTAGTTTGGTTCTATCTATCTGAGTAATTTGGGAGTTTTGTTAAAAGGGAATTTAGTAGTCGTTTATGAGTTAAAAGGGAGACGTTATTTATATTAATATTCGCATTTGATAAAGGTTTAAAGTAGAGTAGAGAAACTAGCTTAGCGATTGCGCTACCTCCAGAGCGGTTCTGTAGTTAGCTCTCATATTGTTATTATTATAGTGTCAGTTTTGTAAGGTAGATATCTATTTTAGAGCTCAATTAAATAAAGATTTGATTATTACAACATATACAACTGGTATAATTATTTCTGGGGAAACCAACCCTTTCTCATAACACAAGCAAACTAATGCAGTAACACAGTAAATTAGTGAAGCACATACAGAGCTACGCCCTCATTTGTAAGTTCACAATAGCCTAAGGAGTAGAGAGGATAGGTATCGTGTTCCTCACACAATAATCACATCAAATTAAAAGTATTTATAATACAATGCCGCAAATTTGAGCTCAGAAGAACTACTGAGAAAAGGCGGCTCCAGACATGCGCCATTCGCCAAGCACAGAGCTGTGACTCGCAGAATCACGAGTAGTGTGGATGGGTGTTTGTCTATTTGGCAAAAAGCAAACATTCGTGCTCATGTTTTCCCGTTCGTTGTCGGTATTTTTGCACACATAAAAGTAAACGAATATTTGCTATTCCTGAAACAAATGAAAAACTGACAAATGCTCGGAAAATATAAACACATGTGTGTAGGCGTCTACTCGTTAATCGATGAATCAAGACAACTAGATCGTTGAACGTCAAATATTTTGTGCTTTGCGAATGGCGCATGTCTGAAGCCACCTTTAGAAATGGCAGCCGTTTAAAAATTCAAAGTGGCAGAATCAAGATATCATTGATCGGCTGCCATTTTTGAGTTTTAGTTCAACAAAGACCTTTAATTTGGTGGATATATCAATCTATGCCTACCTTTACCATTTTAAACTTACTCCCTATGAGCCGTCCTCCATAAGTGACATCCAATCACCATGTACAAAAAATAGTAGCTTACTATTACCAGTAATGAAGTGCCAACTTTGGTTGTGATATCCCTTTTCGTTTCCAAGTTATAAAGTTGTCTTTAAGACTTAATTGTCACCCTACTTGTTTCATTTGGTCTACACTCTTTTTCAAGTTTGCCTCCTTAGTGATTGTGCAGCTGTCACAGCGGCTTATCTGTGCTGTGCTGCTTATCGTTAACACATTTAAGTTGAAAAGTGTGCTGCAATTGAAAATACCGCAAGTTGTGAGGTGTGGTCTGTAATATGGTTTTGTTGGCCAAAACTTAAACTTATAAACATTTTTGATCAAGTGTGTGATGTTTACGCAATCGACATGTTTCATCACCAGTTGCGATCTGATCCAATAAGGAATCCAATAAGGAACTGTCATCTAGATGACAGTCCAAAAGCATCAAAGCTGCCAACATTTACTGACCTTTATTGTAGTCCATTTTTGGCACCCATCCTGCACAACGTTTGTGGTAGAAAATTTTTTGCATTATATTTTCAAACAACAAGGCCATGAAACCTGTAAGAATCAAAGCGAAAGTCCCGTTATTGTGGAATGGCTGTTTTCACATATATTTTCATCAACTTAAAATCATTGCATCAGTCACAGGTTGGGCGTTCACTCCCTTTTTTCATGAACGTTAGTTTGGACTTTTTAACCCCCATATGTCTAATTTGGCTTTGTTTTTCCCACCAACCTTAATACACGAGAGCCAAGTACAGGCATTTTGCTAGTGGCCGATTTCAAAACTCAAGTGCATAAAAGACATACACGACAATACCAATCCCGCAGCCGGATATTGTTGCTGTTTTCGACAGCGAGGAAATCTTATCTTGAGAAGGTGAACACATCTGTACTCAAAAGTGTGCATTTGGTGTGCTCCCAGCAACAACAGGCGGAAACGTTTCTTATCTTCTGAATATCCCTTTTATTTATAATAGTTGAAATTAAAATTTACCTTATTTTATCTTTTTAGGTGAACTGTTATTGATAATTTTGCTTAACACATGTTACAGGGTCCTTCAATAGGTTAGGTAATACTGCTAGGATAGTTCATTGTCCACTTGGCACTTCTTATTCAACTTCTTAACCCTTCCCGGCCGGGTGACAGGTATATCCGCCTAAGTCTTTGGCGATAAAGGACAGGTGGGAGATATATCTGCTTATTGTTTTTGATGTTCCGGACGGGAAGCAGATATATCCGCCTTCTCTTCAGACAGACTGGCAGGTGCTTGAGCAGTAACCAGATGTTTTGCGGTACCAGAGCGCCACTTTCCTGCTCTCTCCATGGCTGTGCTCTCTCCTGCACTCCCTTCTCTCTCTTTCACGTCTACCCCTCTCCCACGCCTCCCCTTCTCCTGCGCACCCTCACCTCTCCTACGTTCCCCCTCGACCTTTCGCACTCAACACTACGTTATCTTTATTTATTGTTTACATATTGTTCTTTATTTATTGCCTAATGTTGTCATGGTCATATCTTCAAAGACGGGTGGCGGATATATCCGCTGCTTTTCTACTCATCCGCGGACGGGTAGCGGATATATCCGCAAAGTTAAAAACGAGTAAAAAATTATTTTGACAGTATGAAGTGTTCTATTGTGTTTATTAGCGAATTTCCCTATAGGGAAGTAGCTATTACCGTAGGTCTCATGGTAAGACTTAGGCCCGGGACCAATTTACTTTTTCATTTTGATGTCCCCAGAGGCCAAAAACACCACTCGTTCAAATTTTTATATATGTATATATATATATATATATATATATGTATATATATATGTCCGTGAACACGATAACTTGAGTAATTTTTATCCGATTTTGATGAAATTTGGTTTGAAGGTGTAAGGCGGGATAAACTTGAATGAGTTCGCGATCCAGCATGATCGGACCATGGGAACAGGGTTTTATGGGGGGTTTTACGGGGTAAAAATTGGTTTTTCTCACTTTTGACCCTCAAAACACAAAATTTCCCAATTTTTCTCTAAACCTTCTTAAAGAGCTTAAAAAACAAACAATTCAGTATATCAAAGTGTTTTTGTACGGTTATTGGTTACGGAGAAAACTAAAAAAATGGTAAATTTAAAATTCCCATGTTATTCTTATGGAGAATATTGTAAGATGTTGTAGTTTGCTTGTTTATGGATATCTTTTGATCAAACTTGGCAAATATATTCATTTTATACTAAGCAATAATTATTTTACTTAAAACACACACTTTATTAGTTTCCTTGTAGCAGCAAACCTAGGTACTCGTTAAACCTAATGTTATTTAAATAGATCAATTGAAAATCAATTCAGCCAAATGGAAATTCGCTTAGGCGTCAAGCAATAATTATTTTACTTAAAACACACACTTTATTAGTTTCCTTGTAGCAGCAAACCTAGGTACTCGTTAAACCTAATGTTATTTAAATAGATCAATTGAAAATCAATTCAGCCAAATGGAAATTCGCTTAGGCGTCAGGTTTGCTGCGGCAGGGGTATTTTATGTTTACTTGTATAACAAAACACATATAAAGAAAATTAATTTTTATTTTTCCTATAATTTTTTCCTGTTCTATGTCACGATTTTGCCCGTCCGGGAAGGGTTAACAGACTTTTATCCATCATCATTCCTTTAAATAAATTAAACATGCCTGTTACTTTTTAATACTATATTGCATTTTAAAAGAAATGAATCAGAATGTCACTTACTTGTTAAAATTCCACAAATAGTACAACATTAATTTATAAATTAGCATTATTTACTCATAAAGTTGGTAAATCTTAACCCTTCGCGGACGGGTGACGGATATATCCGCCTAAGTCTTTGGCGATAAAGGACGGGTGACGGATATATCCGCATATGGTTTTTGATGTTCCGGACGGGAAGCGGTTATATCCGCCTTCTCTTCAGACAGACTGGCAGGTGCTTGAGCAGTAACCAGAAGTTTCGCGGTACCAAGGCACCACTTTCCTGCTCTTTCCATGACTGCGCTCTCCCCCGCACTCCCCCTCTCTCCCGCGCCAACCCCTCTCCTGCGCCTCACCCCCTCCCGCGCACCTACCACCACTCCTACGCTCCCCCCCTCGACGTTTCGCGCTCAACATTACGTTGTCTTTATTTATTGCTTACATATTGTTCTTTATTCATTGCCTAACGTTGTCATGGTCATATCTTCAAAGACGGGTGGCGGATATATCCGCTGCATTTCTACTCATCTGCGGACGGGTAGCGGATATATCCGCATAATTAAAAACGAGTAAAAAAATTATTTTGACAGTATAATGTGTTCCACTGTGTTTATTTTATGTATACATGTATAACAAAACATAAATATGAAAAATTAATTTTTATTTTTTCCTCTAATTTTTTCCCGTCCTATGTCATGATTTCGCCCGTCCGGGAAGGGTTAAGACCACCAATAATTACACTGACTTGTCCATGTACATGGGATTCATTATGTGCTTTTCTTGTGTTGCAGTTGGGATGCCTGATTACTCACTGGTTTATTTTCTTGGATTGTGTCTGTTTGTATATGGTCGAGATTACTTCATGTTAGACATTGAGTATATCTTTTTTGGGGCCTGGCTTATTTTTATCCCTCTCATGCTCTACGTGTCACTCTCATTGACGCCGGATCCTCATCAGGTACTTATCTTAGAAAACTACAACAGTTACAAAATTATACATTATTTGTTTAGTTTAAATTTGTTTTACAATATATACAATTTATTATCATTGAATTATGAACCTAAAACGTAAATCATAAGCACCATATTATATTAAAACTTTTGTAGGATTCTCATAAACAGCCTTGATCTTGGTTATCTGAATCAGGCTTAAGACTGTACAGTACTCCTCACATCTGCATATCTCTCTGCTAATTCTCAAGTTTTAAGGTAGGGTTTCCTCCGATCTGCTGGAATATAAATGATCTTACAGCTGTGTGTACACGGTACTCTCTTTGTACTTCTAAAGATACTGTTAGATTTGGTGATTAGAAAACGTCAGCTGGAAACCAAAAGATATTAAACACTTTTTCATCATAGTTTAACTACGGTATTGTTTGCTTTTTAATTATTTAATGTAGCATTTACTACCCATTAGCATATTCATCATGTAACCTTTAACCAAACACATAGGTACTTTCTAAGTTTTTTATGTTCAAAAATATTTGTTACATATTAAGGTCATCATGTTCTTTTGTTTTTGTTTTTATGATGTTCAACTGTTGTTACTTGTTTCAGGATGATATGGGGAATGCATTCCTGAAGTTTCACCCCATCTTCCTCTATTGGCACAAACTTCTATGGGACGACCTTTCTGAATTTATAATAGAGTATGGATTGATTAAGCATATCATTTTTTGGTTGGCTGTTTTTAGTTTCACCGTAGTAAGAGTCGCAATACCTCCGGCATACCACAGAATGCCGGTAATCAAACAGATTCTAATGGTTAGTCCTTGTGATGAAACATTATCTTCACTTTATACGTTATTTTTAAAGGATCATCAGATTTGCATATTGTGTAGAGTAGGATTTCTTAACAGTTTATTTTAAATTATGAGAGGAAACATTAAAGAAAAATTGTACATCTATACCATTTTACTTAGTGATGTACTCAGTTAACTAACCAAAACTATTGACTAATTAGACTAAAAAATATAAGTAGACTATTGAACCACTAATTTATAGTAGGCTACTAAATGTATAGTAGGCCTACAATTAGTCTGAAAAAACAAAAAGATATATACATCTAATAACACTAGTAAAAATATATTTAAATTTATACTGTTGACTCACAAGACGGTAAATACATATGAAAGATGGTAAGTGGTGATCGATTTTGATTAGACACTTCAATCATCATCAGACCCAATAGGCCATTTCAATTAGTCACCTAACTAATCGATTATCTTGCTTCCTGTTATTAATGTTGTGAGATGTCTGGGGAAACAAGTTGTCTGAAAGTGGTTTAAATTACCTGGTTACTGTCAAAATGATCTATTATTATTATTTGTCGAAGGAGCCAAGGTACCCCAACGGCTACCCGGTACCCATGATTAAACATAACCCGGGTCCCATAGTGTCGGCTAGAGCTTGCGCACAAACCTTGAACACACCAGGGTTGGTATACTTAAGGCCATCAAGCTCACTGGCTGCCGAAGCAACCCTTCAGAAAGAGGGTTACCCCTCAATCCTAACCAGGGATACCGGTTACTTGGTCGCACGTACACTCCAAATGGGTTCCACCAAGGCCGAAACCCTGAAGGACCATAATGAAATGCCCTGAACGCAACACAGTGCAAGCAACACTCGGGACCTATCTAATCCCTGACAGGCCGAAACCCGCCATCAAAGCCAGGAGGAAAGGGACCGTCAGCGGGAACCCCAACCACCCATTTACACCACTACCCGATGATAACTTAACTCAATTGAGGTTCCAGGTAGAACCCCTCACACTCTAGATAACCATACCTTCCGGGCTCAGAGACAGGGATTGGCTGATGGAGTGCGCCCAGCCGTTGCCCTCACACTGCGGAAAGTTACGTTCCCCTAGAGTGTCCCCATGAGCTTACGGGTACTTGCCCGATTTCACTTCCAGGAAAGGCTACTTCCAAAGTCGAGGATTTGCTACACAAAATGTTGATCGCACACAGCAACCGAAACCCATAGAACCATAGCCACAGGCAGGTGAGAGATTGATGGCGCACTTCCACCTCTCGCAGAGCTGAACATCCCACCAACCTGGATGGAGGAATGTCACTGGGTACTCTCCCCTATGGGGCTGGTTTGTCCAGTTGTCCATAGCTATGGCCTACTTGCATTGCCGATTCCAACACCGAGCAGTTACCTCCCCTTCGGGGGCTTTGCTTGCCCGTTTTTCACCTCCCAGGAAGAGGCTACTTCCAGAGCCGAGGTTACGCCTCACATAACCTCAGCCATGACCAGTCATGACCTGGGGTCAGTCGTACACTACAGGCAGGGCAATCCCCAAAGAACCACAGCCACAGGCAGGTGGGAGACCGAAGTCTCGCAGAGCTGAACACCCACCATCCTGGATGGAGGAATGTCACTGGGTACTCTCACTTTGGGTACAACCCAAAGAGGCTGGCTTGTCCAGTCGTCCATAACTGTGGCCTACCTGAAGTGCCAGTTCCAACACCGGGCAATTACCTCCCCTCTGGGGGCGTCAAAATGATCTGCGGTGTTTAAAATCTACTAATACTGTTTCGTGCTGCGAATGGAGCACGTCATCAGCTGTCAGAATGTCTTACCCACCTATCCGGCCACTCAAACTTCAGTTGGTTTTTGGCCTCACCAACAAGTCGCCACCTTTCTCTGTCTTCAATCCATTCCGCCTCTGCTCTTAGCTTTGCTACGTCTCTTTGCACCCGATCCTGCCATCTTAGCCAAGGTTGTCCTAGTGGTCGTCTTCCTCTAGGAAGATTTCCAGACACCATTCTTAGCACTGAATCTTCGTCTTTTCTCTTCACATGACTATCCCATCTCAGTCCCCTACTTTTTATTTGGGCTATTAGGTCTGGGTCTGTATATAGATTCCCCTTGGTATTTTGTTTGTACTAATTCTTCACACACTCTTTTCATTGATGAAACTATAGATAGTTCTTAGTATTTTATTTTCCAAATGAATTATTTTATTTTATTGGTTCTTTATCAATGTCCAGGTTCCCGACCAGTGAGAATCAAGAATCAAGAGTTTTATTGCCATTGACCTTTCTTTGTACAAAGGAATAGACATAGTCAAAACACATACAAAACATTCCAAATTAACAAATAAAATACAAAGTTTTACAAAATACTTACATTAAAATACAATACACCTAGAGAATATGGATCATGTAGATACACATAAAAATTCAATATCAACTTTTGTTTTTAGAAATTCATGGATGCCATAGAAAGGATTACTTATCAACCATTCACATAATTTAGATTTGAATATCTTGAAGGATACAGTTCTGGCCGAATCAGGCAATTTATTAAAAAAATTAATGCAGTTTAGTCTATGACTATTGCTACTTTTTTTTAGTCTATGAGCTGTTATGTCTAGCTGTAGTTTATTCCTTGTATTATGAGAATGAAAATCTTGTCTTATATTAAATTCATGTAGGTTAATTTTTGTATGCTGCATAATTTGATAAATGTATAAATTAATTATTTTCATAATTCTAAACCTGATGAAAAGAGGTCTGCAGTGATCCACAGGACCTGCTCTACAAATGGTCCGAATGACTTTTTTCTGTAAAATAAGAATTTCATCTGAATAAGACGAATGCTCCCACAGCATTAGCCCATAGTATATATGTGACTGAAAAAAGCAAAGTATGCCGTTCTTAAATAATCAAAAGTAACAAAATCTTTGAGTTTCCAGATTAGGCATTTAACGCGGGAAATCTTTTTACAGATGCTTTCTATTTGTTCTTTCCAATTCAATTTAGAATCTATACAAAAACCCAGCAATTTGACTGAGTGTTTTTCAATTTCATTGGAGAAGCCAATTAAAATATTTTGCGTTTTATCCTGATTACATTTAAGCTTCCCGCTGAAAACCAAACAGAAGCTAGGTTTATGGCTTCATTGGTCATTGTATTTAGAGTATGAATGTCTTTATGAGTGGCGATTAGGGTAGTATCGTCTGCATATATTACAGAGTAAATCCCAACATTTCGAGGTAAATCATTGATACATATTATAAATAGAAATATTCCAAGGACCGAGCCCTGTGGAACACCAGAGACCACATCTCTTAAGCCAGATTGCATCCCACCAACTGAAACATACTGCTTTCTATTACTTAAGTACGAATGAACGAAACCTAACTGTGCATCCTCAATGCCATAAAATTTGAGTTTACTAAGCAAAATGTTATGAGGAACACAATCAAAAGGTTTGTGAGGTCAAACAATGTGAGAGAAACAATTTCTTTGTCTTCAAAAGCATTTATTGTTTTATTAATGACTTTTAGAACTGCAGAAGCAGTTGGCTTTCCTTCCCGGAATCCAAATTGCGAATCTGTCAATATATTATTGTTTACCAAGTGCCCATTTAATTGTTCATAAACCACCGATTCAATGATTTTTGAGAAGATTGGGACAATAGATATTGGTCTATAATTTTGAGGCAAGTTTATTCCCTTTCTTGAACACTGGTATCACCTTTGAAATTTTTAGAAACTCAAGAAAACTGCCAATCTTTAAGGATTTGTTTACACAAAAGGCCAGTGGTTCACTTATTAAATGTATAGCCCGTTTTAGAACATAATTTGACAGCCAATAAAAATCCATGGTTTTTGAGTTTGAAAGCTTGGAAACTATTTTAACTATATCATCTGATGATACTTCCCTCCAATTAAAATTCAAAATGTCATGAGGGCTACCTAATAAATCCGATGGACATTTATTAACGACATCAATGCTGTTTTCCAGCTCCCTAACTGAATCAACAAAATAATCATTTAATTTGTCAGCATCTAAGTCCACAGACTTGGTACACATTGGTGAGTTTTCATGATTGATAACCTCCCGTGCAGCTTTACATCTATTAGAAGCAAGTTCAATATGTTTTTCAAAAGCTTTTCTTTTGGATAATTTGAGTTCAGAATTGTACTCCTTCTTACATTTCAGGTAGATGTTATAAACATTTTGAGAGTTTTCACAGTTATTCTTTAATAATTGTTTATAAATTGAGAAGCTGCTATGATTTGTTGTACCAATTTAGTTTACTCTTTATAGATTTAGATTTGTTATTTAGTAGTTATAAGTAGGGTAATATTTGCGGTGTTATAATTATTATTTGGTTTTCCTTGGCAAAAGTTTACGTTTTAGTAGTGATATACCCAAATACATTTATTCCCCATGAATATCAGCACTTATATCAACTTCTTCTTTGTTTTCTTGGCCTATGGTTATTCTTAAGTACTTAAACTCTGTAGTCGTTTCAAATTGGTAATCTCCAACTTGTAAAGAGTGTTGATGGCAACTCTATTATTTCTTGCCTACTCTTGTACCTAATAGTTGTACGACACTAGATTTTACATTAGGCTTCAGCAGTCCGGCGACTGGAACGGAAAGTCCAATGATGGTTTCCAGACAGCTATGACCTATGACAGCTATGAGGAGGTAGCAGAGGAGACCGATGGAGAGGTGGAGGCCCGGACAGAGGGAGAGGAGGTCCTGGGGGTGGGAGGGGAGGATACCAGAACTAAAAGAAGTTACATTACATCCTTTGCCATGATGAAAATTCAAACCATTCTGACGACTACTTATATTTTTGAGTAGTCTAAGTAGTCAATGTTTTTGGTTATTCAACTAAGCATACATCACTAAGTAAAATGCCTTGTATATACAAATTTGTGTTAAGTGTTTCCTCTTGTAATTTAAAATAAATGTTAAGAAATCCTACTCTACACAAAAGGCAAATCTGATGACTCTTTAAAAGCAACATCCATCGTTTACATTAGTACCCACTTACCTAATTTCATAAAAATCGGACCATATATGTCTGTAGCTCTGGACACATCCACAAAATAATAATAAAGTTATTAGTGTGATTTTTATGCAAGCAGTTTACAATCCACACAGAAACGATATTCAACAACTAATATTTTAATAGAAACTTAAAATTTCCTATTCGATTTAGTTGAATTTACAAATGTAGAGCTTCCCCAACCTTTATGCTGAGGCATTGTATACACCAGTACAGTAGTAGATCAAATACCTGCCTCTACTTTGATTGACGTTGAATTGCATTTACTTTTGTAAATATATTTAGGCTACTTACAGTTTTCAAACTCTAAAAAAAACACTACAGCCTTTTTGGAGATCACTCCATTGTCGGGTGCGCTAAAAATAGTGATTTTAGTTTAGTGTGCGACTACTCACCCAACGATGGAGTGATCTCCGAAACAGCCGTAGTGCTATAACTATTCAGGTTTGCAAAAGACAGCCTATTTACAAATTAAATATCCACAAACAATCTGCTACACTGAAAATTTTTTAGCATTTGGTTGTCACCAATTTCATGGATTACAAAATAAAAGTGGAAATACAGAGGCAATGTTCGATTTTGTAATCAAAACTAGTCTAAATGATTTTTTTTACTAATTCTTTCAAATGATTACAGGTACTTGGAATAGTGATGATGTTGTATAGCACGCCAAACAGATTAGCAATGGCTGTCGTTTTAGCTTTTTTTGGATTGTTATGGGTAATGAACGTAGGGAATTAGTCATTTTCTTGCATACTTCACAAAACATTAAAATTGCAATTTAAAGTGTTTTTACTCTTGTTTAGTTTTAAATTTTAGTTGTAGTATTGTATGACCCGTGTGAGACAAGACTGACATTGTTAATGAAATGCTAAATTTTTGTACTTGAAGACTTTTAGTCTAAGTAATTTTATTTTGTTGTTAAGTGTTTGGAACATACTATACTAAGCAGGCTTGTTAAAATACAAATTCTTTGTTTCTATTGTTGTTCTTAAAATAAGGAATTTGGTAAAATTATCATCATTCACTATAGTTCCTTGTTTTTTATTTAACTTGAAACTTGATTCTGTTTTAAAATGTTGTAGTTGGCTAAAGAGTATGCCTACAATATTTGTCATAAAACTGTAATTTACTGATTACCAGTGATTCTTAAAGAACAAAATTTCAAAAATAATTTAAAATAGCCCACAAAAATAAAGTGAATTAAGTGTAGTTTGTGAATTAGTGTAGTTTTCTCATGTGTGATTTTGAATTATAATTATAGATCTGGTATATCTAGTCTGTGATAACAGTAAAGACTTAAAACAAGACTGATGTGTTGTATAATGTAAGGAACACTTAATTGTTGCACCTAGGGTTTATAGTCTAAATAATTGTATTTAATTGATGGGTGGATGAAACAAACTATACATACTTTTGTCATGCAGGCTTGGTCCTGCTATTTCTATCCTCAATACTAGGTTTATGTCAAAATTGTTAGGTATCATTCACTTTAGGTCTTTGCTCTCGATTCAACTGAAACTTGATACTGTCTTAAAATGTAATAACTGGATAAATAATACATAATTTGTCCTAAAAGTAATTCACTGTAAGGTTGAAGATTTGGATAGAAATACTAATCTTTGATTTGATTTTAAACTTTATACCAGCTTAAATGTTGTATGGTATCCAGGCTAAAATTCATATAGCCTATTATTCGTCATGAAAATAAAATGTACAACTTTAGATTTTTTTTTATTATAAAAAAAGCTGGAGTATGATGAAAACTATGCAGTCTGAATATTTCAATTAGGTTAAAATTAGGTTAAAAACTGTAATGAACGTCAATGCAATCTTTTGAAATGTAATTTTTTATATATAGCCTATTAATTTTGATTTGAATGCTTTTAAGATAACCTTTGCATTTGTTAAATATGCGAATCCCGAAAATGTAATAGTTTTTCATAGTTAATTACTTTTTGTTTCCCCTTAATGTTTTGATCAATCTGTACTGTTTGTAAAGTAACCGAATGTTGTTATACAGATCTTTGACAAAATCATCAATGATTAGTCTCAGCTGTATATTGTTTTTTTTTTTAAATAAATTATATAGAAATGTATTGTTGTTTTGTTTACTTGTCTTTACTTGCTTACTTGGCTTGTCGAATGGATTGTTTCAAAGTACATTTACTAACCAGGCTGCAGTGGGAAATAACACTTTTGAGGGGTTTGGGCTCTTGCATGAATTCTAGGGACTCGCTCAGCTCCTCCAGCAAATCAATGACCATCTTAACAGGGTGTTTTGAATTGCTGCTGTTTTGAAAGAGGTGCACCTTTGATATTCATCTGCCGCACCGTCTCCGGCAAGATGTTAAAGAGCCGTTTGGCATAGGGGAGATAGTGCGGGTGGGGGTGAAACAACATAGCGGAATATCAAGGTGTAGCTTGCCAAGTGCCATAGCGGTTGTGTACTTATCTGTCAAACAGGTGGAACTTCTCTTTCAGAACCGTAAGGATGCTCAGTAAATACAGGCTAACAACTGTAAGAATGCCAAGGTCTTATGCCCCCCCCCCCCACAGTAAACCTGCAGACTAAGCAAATTTGTATTTGCTTGATTTGGTTTTGTTTAAATGTTTCCTTAGACATGTCAGATTATTTATTCCCTATTTAAATAACACTAGGTTTAACTAGTAGGGTGACACACGGGAGACGGACGGTTTTCATCTGCGTAGTACCATAGATAAAACATACTCCCTTAGTAGATTTCTCATCCTAATGGAACAGCTGAAGACAGTTTTATTGTTAGTTCTGTACGGTTTATGTAGAGGTCGTCTTTTGTTTACAATTTGTTTCCCATTATTACAGCCATTTAAAACCTCGTTTAACCAAATAATACGATCTAATCATAAACAATAACTTGTCCCCTAGTTATATAACCAAACAGTAAAGCACAAATCAAGAAATTAACCCTAAAATAATAGAAACAAAGTTTTGTCGACACTAGCGCCTTTGTGTCACGTACATGAACTAGACACGAAAAACGTGTTTCAAAATTTACAATGGGATGAGAAGTCTACTTGTGTTGGTTAGTCTATAGTAGTACTGAGAGCAGGGCCGATTTACGGAATAGGCAAGGTAGGCACGTGCCTAGGGCGCGAGGCAATTGGCTTTTTTGGGGGGCGCCAAAAAATTGGAAAAAATAAAAAAAATTGTGGCCGTTTTTGCATGCGATCGCGGTAAACTGATAATCATCCCTTGCGGCCGTGTAGACACCTTAACAGTCTCCCACAATTGCGGCAAGATGTTAATTATTTACCGCGGTTGTATATACGTCATCATCGTCCGTCTCCCGCGATCGCGTCAAAGTTCTGACTATTTCCAGCGGATGTGTGGACATAATTATTATCGTCTTCCTTGATCGCGGCGATATATGAACACATCCCGCGGTCGTGATGAGATTATCACCGTCTACCACGAATGAGGCAAAATTGTAATCTTTTCCCGGGGTCGTGTGGACATTATCATCTTCTTGCGTGATCACGATAAAATTCTGATAATCCCTCACAGCCGTGAAGACATCATCGCCTCCGGTGGTCGTGAGGCATTGTCATCCTCTCCCGCCATTGCGGCAAATGGTAATCATCTCCCGCGGTTGTTTGGAGATCATCATCGTCTTTCACGAATGAGGCAAATTTCTGATCTTTCCCGTGGTTGAGTGGACATTATCATCGTCTTACGCGATTGCGGTAAAATTCTGATCATCCCTCGCAGCCGTGTAGAGTAGACATCATTATTGTAACTCCCGCGATCCTGTAGACATCGCAATCGTCCCCCGCTGTCGTGAAGACATCATATAATCGTCTCCCTCGGTCGTGAAGACATCGTAATCGTCTCCCGCGATCGTGAAGAGATCGTAATTGTCTCCCACGATTACGGCAAAATGTTAATAATATCCCGCAGTTATGTGGATATCATTATCATCTTCCACGATCGTGGCAAATTTCTGACTGTTTTCCGTGGTTGTGTGGACCATGATCATATCCCGCGGTCATTTAGTCATTATCATAGTCTCGCGCGATCGCGGTAAAATCATGATCATATCCCATGGTCGTTTAGACATTATCATCGTATCATGCGATCGCGGCAATATTCTGATTATCCTTCACGGCTCTGTGGATCTCATTATCGTATTGCGCGATCGTGGTAAAATCATGATCATATCCCGCGGTCGTTTAAATATTATTATCATCTCATGCGATCGCGGCAAAGTTCTGATCATCCCTCGAGGGCTTGTGGAGACATATTATCGCCTCCCGTCTCCCGTGGTCACGGAAACGTCACTGTTGTAAATTGACAATTCCAGGTAGAAATAGAAAATTAACACATAATTCCTGGTTCAAAAAAATTCACGCTTAGTTCCCGGATTTCCCGGTTGGTGGTCACCCTGTTATATATTGCAAAGGGGCGCCACTGTTAGTTGTGCCTAGGGCGCTGACATGGTCAAAAACGGGCCTGACTGAGAGTGCAGTGGTGGAAGGTGGTCGTAAACGGGCATAGTTCTGCTCTACACAAGACGACATTTCATTAAAACAATCCTTATGAAACAATGGGACTTGGCTATGGAAGATTCAGGGGAAATGACAAGTCTATTACAGCTACACAGCGATTTTTTGTGTGCATTTTTTAATGTCGGTCGACAATGAGATGTTCCGAGCCGTAACACTATCCTCAGATGGATGAAAAATTTCAAATTGACTGGAAACATACTGGATAAGAAGCATCCTGGCCCAATACGCTTTGTAACGACACCAGAAAATGTTGAAAGGGTAAAGGAAGAGGTAGTCAGAAGCCCAGGACAGTCAGCTAGACATCATGCTAGTGAGCTACGAGTTAATCATAAATCTGTAAGACAAATTTTGAATCCAGTATGTTTCCAGTCAATTTGAAGTTTTTCATCCATCTGATGTTTGTGTTACGGCTCGATACAGCTAATTGTCGACCGATATTACCGTGCACGAAACAATCGTTGTGTAGCTGTAATAGACTCACCACTTCCCATGAAACTGCCATAGCCAAACAATCGACATTGCAAGTCCCACTATTCCATACTGACTGTTTTAATGAAATGGCGTCTTCTATCGTGACGTCATGCTTGACGAGCATTACGGCCTTTTTTTAGTGTGGCCTTGGTAGAGCAGAACTATGCCCATCATGACCACCTCGCACCACCGCACTCTCAGTACTACGCAGATGAAGACCATCCGTCTCCCGTGTTACTTAGGTTTGCTTCTACAAAAAGTGTATTAAAGTGCAATTTTAGTCAAACGATAATACCTTTGTACAAAATGAATTAATTTGCAGAGTTTGATCAAAATATCCATTACAGGAAAACCACAAAAGATTACATTCTCCTTACCATGGGGATTTTAAATTTTCATTTTTTACAGTTTCTCTGTAACCAATAACCGTACAAAAACCCTTATAATCTCGAGAATTAAGATATCCTTTGCTGCTGATGAGTCCTCCCACATTACTAAGGCGTAGCCTACATAAGATGGCCGTGAAATAAAGCATGGTGCCGTACACAGTTATCAAGTATTGTATTGGTATATGTACCAAGGTATAGGCTGTTTCAAGCTAATCCGTTTGGATAAAGTATCTTGGGAGAAATGCATTGGTATGTAGACCAGGTGGTCTGATTCAAGCTGATCCATCTAGAAGTGTTTACATAAGTACCTTGGGAGAAATGCATTGGTATGTGGACTGATTCAAGCTGATCCATCTAGAAGTTTTTACATAAGTACCTTGGGAGAAATGCATTGGTATGTAGACCAGGTGGTCTGATTCAAGCTGATCCATCTAGAAGTTTTTACATAAGTACCTTGGGGGAAATGCATTGGTATGTGGACCAGGGTGGTCTGATTCAAGCTGATCCATCTAGAATTTTTTACATAAGTACCTTGGGAGAAATGCATTGGTATGTGGACCAGGGTGGTTTGATTCAAGCCGATCCATCTAGAAGTTTTTACATAAGTACCTTGGGAGAAATGCATTGGTATGTGGACCAGGGTGGTCTGATTCAAGCTGATCCATCTAGAAGTTTTTACATAAGTACCTTGGGGGAAATGCATTGGTATGGGGACCAGGGTTGGCTGATTCAAGCTGATCCATCTAGAAGTATTTACATAAGTACCTTGGGAGAAATGCATTGGTATGTGGACCAGGGTTGGCTGATTCAAGCTGATCCATCTAGAAGTTTTTACATAAGTACCTTGGGAGAAATGCATTGGTATGTGGACCAAGGTGGACTGATTTGAGCTGATCCATCTAGAAGATTTTACATAAGTACCTTGGGAGAATTGCATTGTTATGTAGACCAGGTGGTCTGATTCAAGCTGATCCATCTAGAAATGTTTACATAAGTGCCTAGGGATAAGTGCCTTGGGATAAATGCATTGGTATGTGGACCAGGGTGGTCTGATTCAAGCTGATCCATCTAGAAGTGCTTATATAAGTACCTTGGGAGCAATGCATTGGTATGTATCAGTTGATATCTAGACCTCGTTGAGAGCGGACCGCTTATCAGTTAGCTCGCCGGTTATCTAGTTCCGTGCTGATACCTGTCTGCCAGTGCCTTTACCACTTTGTGTCGTGTTTCTTTTAAATCAATATAATTATATATATATATATATATTTTGTTCGGTGACTGTAAGTTGCCAGCAAAATGTTTTAAGTGTAAAGTGGACTTTAAGCAAGAGAATTTAGTTGCTAAATGCACGGACTGTAGTCATGAGTTCCACTCCACGTGCACGCCACTCGGTCTGCAGAACTCAACCCAATAGTGCTATTGTGGATAAAAAGACTCTACTCGATGCCCTTAGTAACTTCTAGGCCGATCTAATAAAAAACTCAGATGCAGCAACGGGGTGTTTAGTGGAAAAGTTAGACAACTTAAAAGAAGAAATGCACGCATTAAATGCTAAATTTAATTCCCTGGAAGCTAAACAGCAGGCTACAGAGTCTCGGTGCGACGCGCTGGAACAAGACAACGCCACGCTGATCAAGGAAGTCCGGTCACTGCAGGATCGCCTCAACGACGCGGACCAACACTCTTGTTGTGCTAACATCGAAGTTCCGCATTCCGGAAACATCTGGTGAAAATGTCTACTATGTTCTAAAGAAGCTCGCAGCTGCAATTGACATCGACTTTAATAGGGAAGATGTGTCAATCGCGCATCGTCTACGACTCTTCTCGGAGAAACACACGTTCCCACCGATAATCGTACAATTCGTCTCCAGATCAATTAAGGAAAAGTGGCTCTCAGCGGCTAGAAGAAGAAGGAATCTGAACACAACTGACATCTCTCCGAATCTAACACCTAACAACGTTTACGTTAACGAACACCTGACTGCGCACAACAAAAGACTCCTGGGCCAGGCACGTGCGATGCAGCGAGACGGGGCCATTCACTTTGCCGGATACTTTAACGGAAAGATCCTAATCAAGTTGGGGGAGAAGGATGAAGCTGTCAGAATCTGGTGCAAAGAAGACCTGGACAAGTACAAAAAGTGCAAAGAAGACCTGGATAAGTACAAAAAGTGAACTTGCAGGTATTTTGATCATCGTAAATTGTAGGCTACTTAAATATAGTTAGTCTACCACATTTATTTTCATAGAGATCTGAATTAAAATTTAAAATAGCTCAGCAAACGAGATTATTTTGATTATTAACTTTTACAAAATGTTTTTCAAGGTGTGAAACTTTAAAACTTAACAAGAAATACGTGTGAAGAGGGCGAGGCTAGCTGCAGTGCGAAGTGAGGTTAAGCGCGTCGCAGGGTGGCGACGAATGCCGTTGGTATACGACCATGTGTACATAAACAACATAAGGTTCAGCTGGGAAGACGACAAACTGATGGCAGGCAAGGACGACGGTGCAGAAAAACTACGGGCGATGTTCAAACACGACCTTAGGGAGGCCCTGGAGAAGATTAAGAACCATGACAGCAAACAGCGCGATCGCCGGCAGACGTATGCTGAGGCAGCAGGTGGTAAAGTGGCCTACAACGAGACCGAGAGCAACACGACCAAGCATACAACCACCATGACAACCACCAGTCCGAGAGATCAGGATTTGGAGGAGGGGGAGCTGTCATCAGGCTGAGGAGGCTGCGCTAATCCCAGGACCTTTGAGGGCGAGGGGCAACGGACCAGCAACTCGAAAACACCGGTAAAAGACTATTTTTTGAGAATTTTGAGTTACAATATATGTGGATTAAAAAACAAGCTAGATGATTCATATTTTCTGGAAATGTTAAATAACTATGATTTAATTTTACTTTTAGAAACCTTTGCTACAGAAAAAGATAAAGAGTATTTATGCACTAAGTTTAAAAATTATTCTGTGTACATTATAAGTGCAAGTAGAGTAGCTCACTATGGTAGACACAAGGGAGGTTTGGTTATTCTAATCAATTTACAGTTACCGTTTGCAAAAAATATAAGTTATGTAGATTATCAAGATTTTCCTATAATAGAACTTTGTCATAAAAATCTCTGTTCAGATTCAGGTAAAAAAATTACAATTTTGCCTCTATACTTAAACTACGGCGAATGGGAGGAACAGTTTCAAAATTTGGTATATTTTACTGAACTGCGTTCTTTAGATAATTTAGTTTTGATTGGGGATCTTAATGGACGAATAGGAGCTGAACAGAATTTTACTGAGGGAACAATAGATAATTTTAATAACTCGTTAGTTAGTTGCAGAAGGTCTAAAGATACCATAGTGAATTCTAGAGGTAAGAAAATATTAGATCTATTTACAAATTTAGGGTTAGTAGTTTTAAACGGTAGGACAAAAGGTGATAAGGATGGAGAGTTTACTTTCCTAGGTGGCATGGGAAGCTCAGTAATTGATTTAGCTGCAGTATCTATAGATTGTTTAAGCGTAGTCAGCGATTTTAAGGTTATCAGTTGCCCAGGTTCTGATCACATGCCAGTTGAAGTGAGCTTAAGGGTCCTAGTCGAGAATGGGATTGAGGGTGAGGATGACAATGTTATCCTTCCTCTGTTACCTAAATTAAAATGGACTAAAAATGACGATTTATTTTACAGTAACAAAATTCAAAGAGCCATGCTCCAGTTTTCGAATACAGAGGACAACGAGAAAGTTATAGCAGAGTTAACAGAGACAATTGTTAAAGCAGCGGCCTTTAAACTAAAGCCACAACAAAAATCTTATACTTTTATTAAGAAACAGCCTTGGTTCGATAACGAATGTTTGGCTCAAAGAAAACGGGTTTTTAAGATGTTAAATCGTTACAGGAAATCAAACTGCCAAATAATCAAATTACAGTACTCCCATGAGCAAAAATTTTTTAGATCCCTTTGTAGAGAAAAGAAACAATTGTATCAAAATAATTTAGTTATAAATTTAAGTCAAACATCAGATTCAAGGAGTTTTTGGCAAGCAGTCAGTGTAATTAAAAAAAAGGAAGGGAAGAAGATTGGGAAAATTGCATCGTCAGAGTGGGTTAAACATTTTCACACCCTACTCAACCCACCTTTACTAGTAGATAAGATAAGTTACGCAGAACCTTTTATCGTAGATGCATACCTTGATAGTGATTTCACTCTCGCTGAGTTAACAACCGTCTTGTCCAGTGCTAAACAAAACAAAGCACCGGGTCGCGATAGAATTCCGTATGAATTTTACAAAAATGCGCCTCAGGTTTTACTAATTAAACTACTTAAAATCTACAATAATTGTTATAAAACGGGAATAATACCAGAATCCTTTAAAAGTTCAATTGTGTTTCCATTGCATAAGAAGGGGGATATTAACTGCGTTGAAAATTACCGAGGTTTATCTTTTATTGATTGTATAGCAAAACTTTTTATTGGTTTAGTAAACAATAGACTTACTAATTGGGTCCATGAAAAAAATATATTAACGGAGTTTCAGGCTGGGTTTAGGAGGGGGTATTCAACAATAGATAATATTTTTAACCTAACCTGTATGGGACACTTAAGATTAGAGGAAAACAAGGGGAAACTATTTTGTTTTTTTATTGATTTTTCATCAGCTTTTGATACAATAGACAGAGATGCCCTTATGTTCAAATTATCGTGTTTAGGCTTATCAACAAAATTACTAACTATATTGAAGAACTATTACTCGGGAACCACGGCGTCAATATGGGTTCCTGGAGGAATAACCAACAGCTTTAACACCTCCATGGGCTTAAGACAGGGATGTCTAATCAGCCCTATTAATTTCTCATTATTCATTAATGATCTGCCAGAAGTGTTAGAAGGTGGGTGCAACTTTGGTGGTCAGAGGGTCAATATGCTGATGTATGCAGACGATATAGTGATTATATCTCCGACAGCTACAGGTCTGCAGCACATGATAAATAGGCTAGAAAATTACTGTGAAATATGGAACCTCAACCTCAATTTAAATAAATCAAAAGTCATGGTATTTAGGAAAGGAGGGAGGCTTGGAACAAATTGTCAATGGTGGTACAAAGGCAAAACAATAGAGGTAGTAAACAGCTATAAATATCTAGGGGTCGATTTTACTCCATCTTTGTCGTGGAACTTATATTTCCATCAAAAGAATATTATGACAAAACTAGCAATTAATTCAATATGGGCTAGTTTCATAAGGGGCAGTAAGATTCCGCTAAGCTCAAAAATAGTTTGTTATAACGCAGTTTTAAGATCGATTTTATGTTATGGAGCACAAGTGTGGGGCTTTTTGGAATCCAAAACAATAGAGAACGCACAAAACTTTTTTCTTAAAAAATTATTCCGTCTACCTAGAAACACTCCCAATTATGTGTTATATTTAGAAACAGGTTTCGAGAAATTGCATATTTATACATTGGCGCTACATATCAAGACAATATTAAAAGTTTTATTACTCCCAGAAAATAGACTCCCACATATTCTTGCCAAACAAATTATTTCAAAAAATATTTACTGGTGCAAGCAATTAAAATCGATTGGGTGCAAAAGAGGAATGACGATAGATTTTAATATTGATGATTTAGACTCACTCCAGACACAGCTGTTTGGTCTGGTAGAGGTAGAGCGGCGCGCATGGAAGGGGGAGTGCGAGGGGAGAGCGATAACGTCTGTGTACCACCAACAATATCTCTCTCTTGACCTTGAGCTCGGCGACAGACCCTTGCTCACTGATAACTTGGACATTTCCCTTATATCCTGGATTATTAAGGCCAGAGCAGGGCTACTGTCATTAAATTATCAACCTTGGATAGAGAATAAAAATTACATTTGCTCTCTATGCAATAATAGGCAAATTGAATCAGTGTTTCATTACGTAGCAGTATGCCCAATTCTAAAGAATATCAGATATTTTTGGCTAAAAGCACATTCTTTGAGTGAAGACGAATTCTTTGATTATTTAAATGGAAGGGATTGGCGGGCTTTGGGTGGGTTTTTAAGAGATGCTTGGAGTGTAAGATGGGATCTAATACAGGAGTTTAACTTTTAGACAACTGGAAAAGCAAGTAATCTCAAAAATGATTTTTTCCTTGTTTGTGACTTTTACTATCAGCTCTGTTTATAGATAGATCTTAAAAAAAAAAAAAATGTATTTTATGTTAAGTTTATTATTTTATTTTCAGTCTTTTGTCAATGAGTTACTTTCGGTTATTTATTTAAAACAACAATTAATGTGTCAACCAAACAGACGGTTTATTAACCATTGTTTTTGTGTGCACATAAGTATGTATCATTGTGTAATGTTCCAAATTGTACAATAAAGCACATTTCATTTCATTTCATTTCATTTCATTTTAAACTTAACACTTTTAAATATTTCAACTTTTTTGGTTTTTCTATAACATTTAATAATCTGAATAACTTTATGTTGGTATATGTATATACGAGTTATTTTACAGTATTTTCGTTGTAAATTTGTATATTTATTTATAGGATCTGTAACTCCATTAATTGTTTTAAGTACAATTACATAGACTACTTTCCTGAAACTATTAAATATTCAGTTATACATAGGATGGTTTCAGTCAGATCTATTTATAAACATAAAAATGTTTTACTTTTTTTTTAAATAATGTTATCTTGATATTAATACTCTTGTTGCATTTTACTATTCTAAGAATTGATTCATTTAATTGTAACAAATGTAACAACATGTTTAACACATATTTAATGCCTTACATTGTAATTTGTTTTTTAAGTATTTTTGTCACAGTAAATAGCTCCAATTCATTACTGAACTTCCAAGAGGCAATCAATCAGTAATTTTGTATTATTTTGTTTGTTTAAATGTGTTTAAAGTCAAAATCATAATCATAAATTGTTCTGCTTCTATATTTAAGATGAGAATATAACTTATTTCGCTCCAATTAAATTAGGTTCCTATTAATTATATTATTATGTTTTATTATTGTTACTGGCACATGTTTTATTTTGTAAATATTGCAACTGGCAGACAGCAGGCAAGGTGCTGATGCGGTGTGATGACGCTGAGTCTTATTATTTATCAAATATTAACTGTTTAAAATTAGGCTACATACTTTAACTCAATTCACAGATTTTTACAGCAATAATCTTGGTGGGGGAAACCATTTTTCAATTTTTCAAACAAATATTTGTAGTTACAATAAAAATTTTGATAAATTGCTAATCTACTTAAACTCTTTTATTCACGATATAGATGTAATTGTGTTGACTGAATGCTGGCTCGGGGAGGGTGGGGTGGGAACCGGTTTGGATGGCTTTGACCTGTTTCAGACTGACACACAAAGCAACAAAAATGACGGTGTTATTGTTTACATAAACAAACGACTTTCTGCTACTGCCACACAAGTTACACTTGGTGATGTTTACGGACTTGGATTGAACTTGACTTTAAATGACAAACCATTTCACATTCTTGCTATTTACCGAACTTTTGACAGCAATCCAGACATTTTCACTGATAACATTGAACGGTACTTTACTGGGATTAATAAAAACTTTACATGCATCCTTTTGGGAGACATTAACATAGACTTACTGAAAAGAGACTTAATGAGGGAAAAATACTTAGATTGTTTAGTTGGGTGTGGTTTCACTCAGTGCATTGACAAACCTACTAGAGTTTCTGGTGTTTCGTCAAGTTGTCTGGATCACATTTTCGTTAAATACAGCAATGTTTGTGAAATTAAATCTGCTGTGATTCAGACGGCTGTGACGGATCACTACAGCACTGGACTTAAGATCACTGTTGCCCCTACACAACCCAATACGTCACAATGCTCCACACCCACACATACTTATCTTGACCATCAATTACTCTCACACCTTCTCACACATTCCAACTGGGCTCCTGTTGTTGATTGTAATCAAGATGTTAATTTCTGCTCCGGCCACTTCAATACAATAATTGTAAATTGTGTTAAATCAGCTACCAAAACCTCGAGAAATACCCCGTCCAGACTTAATAAAATCAAACCGTGGATTACTACAGACTTGATTAGACAGATTAGGATAAGAGACAAACTCAGCAAACGAGTAAAAAAACAGCCTTTTAATAATGTGTTAGTAAATCATTACATCAATTTTAAACAAACTCTTAATAGTAACTTAAAGCGTACAAAACGCAATTATTACAGATCCAAACTAAATGAATATAATAATAACCCCAAAAGATTCTGGGGAATAATATAATGAGTTGTCAGGTAGAATAAATAAAAAGGATTCCTTTCCAATTGAAAAAGATGTTCCTGGCAGTTCTGTTTTTACTACAACTATATGTGAAGAGGTGGCTGGGGATTTTAATAATTTTTTGCAAACGTTGGAAAGGAGCTGGCTGATTCAATTGACGCTTCGGGTGTCCCAATTTTGAATGACAATGACTTTCGACTGAACTCCACATTTGACTTACAACCGATCAATGAACTTGACTTGCGACGTTACGTTCACGGTTTACGGGGAGGGTCAGCGCCGGGCTGTGATGGTGTCTCGGCCGAAGTCTTGAAAAGCAATTTCAATGTACTATGTGACCCCCTACTTCATATTGTCAACCACAGCATCATTTCTGGAGTTTTCCCTGATTGCTATAAGCTATCAAAAGTATTTCCTTTACACAAATCTAACGATTTCATCAATAAAAACAATTATCGCCCATTATCTCTGCTTAGTGTCTTCGCAAAAATAATCGAAAAAAATAGTAAAGGATCAAATGGTTTCCTATCTTCAAACAAATGGCATCCTCAGCGAGCGTCAGTACGGGTTTCGTAGAGATAAAAATATTTCAGATGCTTTGTTTGATATAAATAAAGAACTTAATCGCGCTATCTCTGATAAAAATCACCCAATGTTAATATTCCTTAACCTTAAAAAAGCTTTTGATTCTGTTGATCGTGCAAAATTATTAATTAAAATGGAATTATTGGGAATAAGAGGCACCACTCTTAACTGGTTTAAAAGTTATCTTTCTAACAGAACACAGTATGTTTCTATATGTGGTGTGAATAGCAGTGTAGAATGCCTGTAGACTACGGGGTGGTCCAAGGTTCAACTCTCGGGCCAATTTTATTCTTATTATATATAAATAACATCTCAAAATTAACTATTTTTGGTAAAATGTTTTTATTTGCTGACGATACCTTAATTTTCCTTCAGGGAAAGACTTGGCCCGAGGTCCGAGATAAGGCTATGCATGATCTTATGATTGTAAAACGATGGTTACAAAAAAAAACATACTTTCGCTAAATGTATCTAAGACCAAATTTATGCCAATTTCTATTAGTAAAAGTACTGAATTTAATTTAACTAATTTAATTATTCATAACTGTAATGACTATCGAAGTACTACTTGTTTATGCGAAAGCATCGATAAGGTAGACTCGTACAAATACTTGGGTGTATTTTTTGACGAGCGTTTGAAATGGAATATTCATACTACTTATCTCAGAAACAAAATTCGGAAATATATTTTTGCTTTCAAACAGATGAATGAAATATTATCAATAAAAGAATTAAAAATGGCATACTTTGCTTATGTCCAGTCGCTGCTTTCATTTGGTATTGTTGCGTGGGGTGGATGTTATAAAAGTATTCTTGAACCTTTAAATGTGGCTCAAAAAACCATATTGAAAGTGGGGTTTGGTAAATGCAAACGATACCCGACTGACGCTCTGTTTGAGGAATTGTCCATTCTCACTATTCGACAGTTATTCATCAAGAGCCTATTAATAAACATCTTTAAAAATCACACTAATATTTTTCAAGGAATAACTCACTCCCACAGTACCCGTTACTCCTCACGAGTAGGTATCTCATCACTTCAGATAAACTATACTTTTTCTAAAACAAACTCTTTTTATATTTCTAATGTTCTCTATCGAAATATCTGTAAATATTTTACCAATGGTAATCTTTTTGAATTACCATCAATTAATGTTTTCAAATTAAGAATCAAACAATTTCTCTTCAGGCTTGGTATAGATGAGGTCAACGTTATCATCACAGCTGATTACCGGCGCGTTTGACCCGAACCTTGCCCCCTCTATCCTGATCCAGCATTAATCCTAGTAGTCTAGTCCCCACCTGTTCAAAACTGTATTCATTGTAGATATATTCAATTTTACAATTCATAAATCTCCTTTCTAAACTAATAACCTTTAAGCAACAGTCTAAATTCTATTATTCATCCTTTTATAGGCATAATTCCATATAACTTGGTTACTATAAATATTTAAATAGCAACCCAGCAGACGCACAGGCAGCACTTGCCTATGTCTGCTGTATTTCATACAATCAATTTAATTTACTTTATACAGAAATGTTCTTTTTTATTCTTCGTCTTAGTTTTATTTTGTAAGTATTTTATTTTGTATTAAAAAGTGTGTCATTGTTTTCTGTATATATTATGTGGAAATAAATAAATATTCATTCATTCATTCATGTGGACCAAGGTGGTCTATTTCAAGCTGATGAATTTAAAAGAGCTTAAGTACCTTGGGAGCAATGCATTGGTATGTGGACCAGGGTAGGCTGATTCAAGCTGATCCATTTAGAAGTGCTAAAGTAACTTGGGAGAAATGCATTGGTATGTGGACCAGGGTGGTCTGATTCAAGCTGATCCATTTAGAAGTGCTAAAGTAACTTGGGAGCAATGCATTTGTGTGTGGACCAGGGTTGGCTGATTCAAGCTAATACATCTAAATGTGCTTATGTACCTTGGAAGCAATGTTGGTATATGGTCCAAGGTGGGCTGATTCAAATTGATCCATCTAGAATTGTTTCAGTACCTTGGGAGCTATGTATTGGTATGTAGACCAGGTTGGTCTGATTCAAGCTGATCCCTCTAGAGTGCTTATATAAGTACCTTGGGAGCAATGCATTGGTAGGTGGACCAGGGTTGGCTGATTCAAGCTATTACATCTAGAAGTGCTTATATAAATAAGTAACTTGGGAGCAATGCAACGGTATATGTGGACAAGGGTGGGCTGATCCAAGCTGATCCATCTAGAAGTGCTTATACAGGGTGCGGCCAAAAAAAAAGATCCATTTTCTGCAGTGCACTGTTCAGCGACAGGTCATCTGAGGGTGGTGGGAGTAGCCTCGTTGGAAAGCCTATACAATGCAATTTTTACAAGCCGTTGTCCTAAAGTAAGTAACCCACCGCATTATTGTGCTACTCAACGGAACTTCTCCATGTCGCCTTAATTGAAAGAATGCATGAAACTGCCGCTGAGTAGCAATGAATGAATTCACAATTTTATAAAAACGACTCCATAACAACCACACTAGCTCAGGAGACCACTGCTCTATGACTACAAAAATAGAATCGTGTGGGCTTTCCAACAAGCCTACTCCCACCATTCTCGGACAACCTGTCGCTGAACAGTGCTCTGCAGAAAATAGATCGGTTTTTTTGCCGCACCCTGTACTGTATAAGTACCTTAGGAACAATGCGAATGCATTGTATGTGGACCAAGGTGGACTGATTCAAGCTAATCCGTCTAGAATTGCTTAAGTACCTTGGGAGAAATGCATTGCTGGTGTGTGGACCAAAAGTGATGAATTATCTTGGGAGCAACATGTATTGGGATGTGGACCAAGGTGGGCTGATTCAAGCTAATCCTTCTAAAAGTGATCAAGTAGGCCTACCTTGGGAGCAATGTATTGGTATGTGGACTAGGGTGGTGTGATTCAAGCTCATCCATCTAGAATTGCTTGAGTACATCGGGATCAATGCATTGGTGGTGTGTGGACCAAGGTGGGCTGATCCAAGCTAATCCTTCTAAAAGTGCTTAAGTACCTTGGGAGCAATATATTTGTATGTGAACTAAGGTGAGCTTATTCAAGCTGATCCATCTAGAATCGCTTAACTACCTTTGGAATATGTATTGGTATGTGGACCAGGGTGGACTGGTAAATCAAGAAGTGCTTGAGCACCTACACTAACCAACAAATTTCAAAACATCTAGTTTCTTTAGTTTTCACTGGAAATTGTGTTTGCCTATTTATTCAAAAATAACATTTTAGACCCAAATTATTTCCCTACAACACCCCCCCCCCCTTCTGATAAAGCCCACAACTATTGGACCCACCCAACTATCAAGGTCCAATTGATTGTATCTAGATCTTGTGACACTTGGAGCAGAATATATTTGTTAAAAACCCCTGAACAAAGTTAAGACGCATATACTATACTACTATACTATACTACAAAATATACTAGAAAACACAGTAACTAAACAAAGTTTAAAAATAAGAAACTTTTTATTGAAATAATGAGCCCTAACCGGAACACTAATCGGTGCACAAAAAGCGTCGTTCTGGGAGACCAGTGAGTTTACCTAGTAGACAGCTATTTTCCTTTTTTTCCTCCACCGGTGCAATTCATGCACTGGAGAAATTGTACGGCGGCCTATGATTGGTCAGTTTCTTGGACCAGTATGCAGCTATGGCAAGATGGCGGGCGGGTCCATCGAATAATATTCAATTGTTTATCAGTTTGATAGGTTATTACGTAATAAGTGGAAAATCTATTCTTTGAGGAGGTTATATTACGTAATATGTGAATATTTTTCGAATAATTTTTTTCATTGAGGGTAAGATTGTTTGATTTTAATATTATAAAGTAAACAGTAAATTGATGTGTAAATTGCAAGTTGTTGTATACCGCAAACCAATGACCAACCATTTTGGGTAGTGACGTGACGAGTTGATTTGGCTAGTCGAGTTGACTCGAGTCAAGACCCGACTCGAATCAACTCGAGTCATCACATTCACAACTCGAGTTGGTACGAACTCGTACGGAGATTGCCGAAGCTACACGAACTCGAAACGTGGCGAGTCCAACTCGCAAAACTTAAACGCTATTGGCTCACAACCTCAAAGCGAGTCAAGAAACCGTACTCATACGGAGAAAGCCGAACCTTTACGAACTCGGGAATTAACGAGTTGGCTCGCGAAACGTAAACGCTATTGGCTGAATGCGAGTTGAGCCGACTCACCAAACTATAACCCTATTGGCTACGCTGCGAGTCGATCCGAACTCGACCGATGGAAGCCGAAGTTTCACGATATACCTAGTTGAGTCTGACTCGAGTTGACATAGTCGTGAGTCGAGTTTGACTCGAGTCAAGAAAATACTCGACTCGTCACATCACTAATTTTGGGATACCAAGACTCCTGCCCCGGGGTTATACCGGTGAGTAAGTAAGATTGTGGAGGGGTGGTAGGCCTGACCTACCGATGTTAGTCTGCTAGTTAATGTGCTGAAGGAATTTTTAGTTATTTTACTACTAAACGACGAGTTTAGTGAGTAAACAACGATCTGTATTAGCTACTTATTTTTAGATCTTGATATACATTAGCCAAATTTTATTTTCTCAATAGACATTAATAATATCAATCAGCAATAATTCTGACTGTTATGATAGGTTAGACAAGATTTCAAGATTATTGTAGCAAGATTGCCGTTGAGTTCAAATTTGAAATCCGCGCATGCGCATTAGAGAGTCAGGTTCACAGCTCAAGGGAATCTGCGGTAAATATTGTGGGAGCTTGTAACACGCCAAAAGTACACGCTCACAACATCTCTCAGCAATCGCTGGAACTCAGTGTATGGTCACTGTTGCACCTGCAAATGCAGATAGGCAGTCCCGCAACACACAACTGTACTGCAAACAGCCCGATAGCAGTTCGAAGGAGCTAAGAAAATGACTGGACCTTTGACGCGCCGAGGGTGTGGAAATTTTAATTAAACTCAACTATCGGATCAATTAAACTCGACTATTGTAAACAACAGGTTTGCGGCTCTTGCAACTGAATCCTCGCCATCTGAATCTTGTGGTCACCTGGTTCAAGTCCAAGCTCAGGTCCACAAACCGGCAACACCTGAATCGGTGCCAGTAACATTTGAGGCTCATCCACCTGTAAGTTCTGTAATTAGAAGGAAGAGAATTACAATACTAGCTGACAGCCAAGGAAAAGAGTTTGCTAATTACCTGGGAAGGTTAGAGCAGGACATCCATTTTAGACCCTTTAGATTATCTATTTGCTTCCATGTCATCAGGTATTTTCCCCGATATTTACAAAACAGCAAAAGTTGTCCCGGTCTTCAAGAAAGGTGACAAATGTGATTTTGGCCGGTTGCTCTTCTTTGCACTTTATCAAAGGTAATGGAGAAGGTTATGTATTCCAGGTTAATGAATCATCTAGACATGAATAACATTCTCATACAAAACCAATATGGCTTCAGAGCGGGTCGCTCAACCACTCAAGCAATTGTGGAGTTTGTTCAGGATGTATTATCCAACCTTGAACAGCGCAAACCAGCCCTGAGTGTATTCTGTGATCTTTCGAAAGCTTTTGATACAGTTAATCAAGATATTGTTTGTGAGAAACTGGAAAAATATGGTGTTCGAGGAGATCCCCTAGCTTGGTTCCGATCGTATCTTTCAAATAGAATGCAATTTGTTGAGATTTCAGGATTTTGGTCGGATCTCGCTGAATGCAAGTTCGGGGTTCCTAAGGGTAGTATTCTCGGACCATTGCTTATTATCGTGTATATTAATGATCTATCAGCACATCTTCATTGAGCTAAATCAATTTTCTATGCGGATGACACAACCTTACTATGGTGTTGTATGGTATGGTGTTGTAACCAAGGCAACATACAATGGGAAGCCAAAGACAACTGATTACAACACAGCCTTCAGTAAATTAATAGAGGATGTCAAGCTAAGGAAATACAAGAGACTTGTGTGTTCACTCATGGGGTGTGTCAGGGATAATATTAGTGTTCAAAATTTTGTGAAAAACTTAGTAGAATTGCATCGTACCACTGGGAAGCCAGTTACAGTAATAATACATGATGAAGAATCAAGTAGAACTTTGCAAAATGGATTGAGCTACCAGGAATTTAATAATCGTATACGAGAAGAGCTTTTCAATCTGTTTCTTTCCCTGGTCCTTGTATAATGGCAACAACCTCTACTCTATCACATTCCCCGAACACTATTCACACCCATCATACAACTTCAACCTGCAATCTGGGCTCAATAGAGCCAACTCCAGTGGATGGTAGGATGGAGCAGCCAGCGACAATAGAATCCTACAACTCTGCAATCTCAAGAGACTGCTAATTGCCAATCACCCCTTGCTGCTGTTGGTTCTGGTCATGATGTCACAATTGGCTCAATGGTGGACTTCCCCCCTCTACAAGCACCCCCTGTTACACCAGGTAGCAACTCAACTACTACAAATGACTCTTTTTTTAGTAATGTTATAATGTAAATAATACTATTGTAACCATAGCATTAATACCCGTTTAGATTGTAATTTTTTAGTGATGATTCAGGAAAAAAACCGATACCGGTAACTTAAATATTTGTAAATCAAACCTATGTAAAGAAGCTAAAATTAGTTTTTTTCACTAGAATATTGAACATTTGAGTTCAAAAATCGATATGTTGGAAATCACTTTAAATGAAATAAATCCTGATTTTTTTATCCTGACTGAACATAATGTAAAAGATGATGAGGTTAGCAGACTAAACATAAAAAACTATAAAGTAGATAACCATTACTCAAGAAAGGTATTTAACAAAGGAGGAGTAATGGTTCTTAGTAAAACTGAAATTAAACCTCTGAAGTGTAACATCCCTCAATCCTTTCAAAATCAAATTTTAGATGACAAACAGTTTGAGTTTTGTGCCAGTATGTATAATTATTACAAAGTAAAATTTATTTTAGTAGCATTATATAGATCACCCTCCTCTAACACAAAAGAGTTTTTGGACAGACTGTCACTACTTTTGGACTACCTTTCATCTAAGTGTGATTCTGTTATAGTAGCTGGAGATGTAAACATTAATGTTATGGTAGATAATAAAGATCATAAGCTTTTAAAAAACTTGTTGAAAAGTCAAAATATGAGTTACATGGTCACATTTCCAACAAGAGTTACAGTCAGAAGTCAAACTGCAATAGATAGTTTTTTTGTCAAAAACTGTTTAAGACATAGTGTGTATGTGCAAGGAATAATTACAATGCTTTCAGACCATGATGGTCAAATTTTGCAGTTATTATGTAAAAATATAGAATATAATAACCCTAGTTCCACATGTAAACGTAGAAGTTTTACAAAGGACAATA
The DNA here is from genome assembly GCF_028750875.1 of Macrosteles quadrilineatus. Lineage (NCBI taxonomy): Eukaryota > Metazoa > Arthropoda > Insecta > Hemiptera > Cicadellidae > Macrosteles > Macrosteles quadrilineatus. Next base: position 53,368,299 of record NW_026542600.1, read on the forward strand.
TAACATTGTTTAAAAACCTATTACAGAAAGAAACATGGTTGGATGTATTTTTGGCCTCATCAGATGAGAAGTACAACTGTTTTTTTATGTCCTTTAAATACCATTTTGATCAAGCTTTAAAAAAAAAAAAAAACTATTACAATCAAAAAAAGAAAAAAACTGCTGGATTACTAATGAGCTTAGAGAAAAAAGACAAGAGCTTATTAATCTTAATAAATTTGTCAGGAGAACAAAAGATCCTCATCTATCAAAATTAATAAAAGGACAAATGTATTGGTATAAAAATGAGTTGAAAAAATCAAAAATTTCTTATTATAATGGAAAAATATCAAAATCCATTCAAAAAACTGTATGGGAAATAATAAACTCTGAAATAGGTAATAAAACGTCCAATATTAGAGAAAACATCTCATTGGATATTGAAGGTCGGAAATGTACTAACCCAAAAGAGGTCTGTAATATTTTAAATGATTATTTTATTAATGTTGCTCAAGAAGTTAGTATTAATGGTCATGATGATTTGCATATAGGGAATAATGTAAAAATAGAACCCCCAATATTTGATGTAAACCCATGCTTTAGATTTAGACACACTTGTCAAGAAGAGGTGGAAAAGGTAATTAGTTCTTTTTCAAACAGATTATCAAGTGGGTATGACGAGATTCCAATTACGAGATCCAATAAAAGCAGCAAAATTCGAACTTAGCAAAGTATTAGCACATCTGATAAACTCTTCTTTTGTTTCTGGAATTTTTCCTAATCAGCTAAAAATCTCCAAAGTCATACCTATTAAAAAAAAAATGATACAAAAGATCCTTCAAATTTTCGTCCCATAGCTTTACTGCCGGTAGTCTCCAAAATTTTTGAAAAAGTTGTCTATAATCAGCTTGTGGAATATTTGGAAAACTACGATCTCCTAGATAGTGTTCAACATGGCTTTCAGTTACTACTGCTGCTGTGGATATTTTATTGAATCTATTATTGAATCAGTTGATAAAGGTGAAGTTTGTGTAGGAATTTTCATTAGGAAGTTTTGATTTGACACTATTCTCATGTACTATGGTGTGCATATTGTGAATAAAGATGATTTGACTTTGACTTACTGTTTGGAGGTCCATGTTCCAATTTGCAATCCCGAGTTGAAGAGTCAGTTAGTTCGCTTTTAAGTTGGTTATCGCTGAACAATCTTAGACTGAACTCCGATAAGTCCGTTTTCATGCAATTTCTAACTCTCAATAAGATCCATGAATCCGTCTCGTTGAATAAGTTCGAGATAGAAGAGTGCCCTGTTGTGAAATTTTTAGGTATAACTGTGGATAAAATGCTGTCATGGTCCAATCATGTATCACAGCTTTGTTGCAAGCCGCATCTGCCATGCACTTAGGGCGCTGCACCCTCTTCTTGACGGGGAAATGTTAGTTGCAGTCTACTATGGTTGTTTTTTCTCGGTCATGACTTACGGTATTGAAGTCTGGGGTGGTTCTTCCCATGCTGATAAGGTCTTTACCGTACAAAAAAAGGCAGTGCGTATCCTCAATTGCTTACCACCACTCCATTCATGCAGAGGAGTCTTCCGGGAGAACAACATTTTAACTTTGCCTTCTATATTCATCTACAGAGCAATAATGTCTGCAGTAAATCATCTGAAGGATATTCCATCGTTTGGTCAATGTCATAGATACCCCACTAGGCATGGAGAAGATCTTCGTACTCCAAGTCATCGTCTGACCCTTTCTGAAACGAATGCAAATTTTTCGGGCCCATTTTTCTTTAATAGGCTTCCTGAAGAAGTAAAGCAGTGCAGTTCAAGGCTGGGTTCTAAAGGTTTTGGGAAACAGCTGAAAAATTATTTGGTGGAAGGCAAGTTTTATAGTACCGAAGAATTCCTGCCTGCCTGATATCATTCAACATGGCATTTTTATTTAACTTATTTGTTTAAATCTTTCTTTAGAATAAAATAGATTTAACTAATTATTTTTTTTTTTGATTTAAATGCTACTTGACCATATAATGTATTTGACGATTTAGATCTGCATTGTATAATTTGTACCCAATTCATGAATAAAATATGTCTACGTCTATGTATATGTCTAAGTCACCGGTTCATCTGCACTGGTGCACCGGTACATGTTCCAAGAACACGCCCATTATTCAAACATTTTGAAAATCAAGTCTAGACAAATAACAAAACAATAATTCATTTTTAAAGAATTTAATAAAAAAAACAACAATATACAGCTGAGACTTATCACTGATGATTTTGCCGTAGATCTGTTCAACATTCAGTTCCATAACTAACAATACAGAGTGATAAAAACAAGTAGGCTACACCATAATTAATTAAATATAAAAAACAATTAAATTTACATGATTTGCATATTCTACAAAAATGCAAAGGTTCACATCGTAAATGCAGAATTAAGAGGCAGATTGCCTTTAAAATCATTAAAATTCAAATTAATATATATATTAAACAATTAAATTCAAAAGATTACATTAAGCTTCATTACAGTATGTGTATTTTATTATTTAATTTTAACCTAATTACAAAAATGTATACATTTTAACCTACCATACAACACTCAGCAAGTTATCAAGTTTAAAATTATAAAATTACTATTTTTATCTGAATCTTTGAACCGTATTACACAGTTTTATGTAAGTAACTTAGTTAATTTTTTGAGCAAAGAACTAAAAGTAAATGATGTTGACAATTTTAACAAAAACCTAGTATTGAGAACAACAATATCAGGATTAATATGCTTGCTTGACAAAGCTTTTTGTTCCATCCATAAAGTCAACAAGTAAGTGTTACATTATGCAAAATCAGTCTTGTTTTTAGTCTTTATTGTTAACACAGACTAGAAATAGTACAACTAAAATTACAAATCTCACACGAGAACACTACCCTTAGAATTGCATACTTAACTTTTAAAAAATAACTTTATGTTTGCATTTTCAATTATTATTTTAAATGTTGTTCTTTTAAAATATCTGGTAGTCAGTAAATTTCAGTTTTATGACAAATATTGTAGGCCTACTCTTTAGCCAACTAGGTACAACATTTTATAACTGAATCCAAGTTTCAAGATTAATAAAGAGCAAGGAACTTAAGTAAATGATGATAATTTTTGAAAGCCCCTGATATTAAGAACAACAAGGAATTGGTATTTTAACAAGCCTGCTTGAAAAAGTATAGTGTGGTCCAACACTTACCAATAAAGAAAAATTACTTAGACTAAAAATCTTCAAGTATAACAACTAAGAGTTTTTTATACAATATAAGTCTTTTCTTACAAAACTAAAACTAAAAAATTCAAAACCAAACTTGAGAAAAAAAACACTTTAAATTTCACTTTGAATATTTTGTTCACTTTTGATGTATATTCTAAATTAGTTTTGAAATTTTCCTTCACAAATCTACTTTTCAAATTATGCTGTCAACCGGGTATTTGCCTCTGAAGTTTCAATGAAAATAACTAAGCGTCAATTATTTCCATTACCCATAAAGATGCAAAAAAAATTAAAACAAGAGCGATTACTAATAGGTTGTGTGCACTATATAGCATGATCACAATTGCAAGTACCTGTAATCATTTGAAAGAATTAGTAAAAAACAAAAAACAAACCTAAACAAAAAAATTACTCACGACTAGCATTGATTTTAAAAATCAAACATTGCCTCTGTATTTCCACTTACGAAACTAATGACAACCAAAAGTTAATAATTGTTCAGTGTGGAAGATTGCGTGTGGATATTTATAAATATGATGCTTACACTACGGCTGTTTTTCGAAAAGGGCATAGAGGCGGTTTGGGAGCTCGAGCCCAGTTAGTTCGCGCCCAGTGTTAGGCACGCCTAACTTTAGTACGGGTAATTTGATTGGCTACAGAGACTATTAAAAATTTTGTGAAATTCCATTTGATTCTTATGGAGAATAAAGCCTGATTTACACGGGTCGAGTACAGCGGGCGAGTCAGTGTGCGAGTTGCCACTCGCCCTTTAACTCACATGGTGTAGACATGCAGGCGAGTCGAGCAACAAGCGAGTTGATAAAAATAGGTCAGTTGAGAGCGAGTGAAGTGATTTAGTTGAAAACCGAGTTGCTCAGCCCAGTAGCTACCCCCACCACCATGATTTGCCTGCGAAACATATGTTTACTGATATCAAGTGAGTCCAGCGACCACAGAATTTTTTTTTTAATTTTTTGTGGTCGCTGAGTGAGTCGTTCACACACAACGATCAGTATTGAGGGTAGTTCAGTGAGTAGTGTAGGCCTACTCACCCTCAATGCTCAATGGTTTATTTGAACAGTACAAGTGATTTTGTACAAGTAACTTACAAGTTGAACAGTATTGTGTTGCATTGTCTAGTAAATCTACTCTTATAGAATTCAGTTTTCAAAATTGTTGTACAACTTAATTAATATCTACAGTTATACTGGACCGATTTTATTTATCAATGGGTCGTTAGAAAGCTCACTCCCTAAAAATGTGTTCTATCAGAAATACATTGGAAACAGTGTTTTCAAATTTTTTATTTGGAGGCAACTTTTGGCTGCCTTTACATATTATTTTAAAGAAATGCAGTATAAGTTAGTAGGTAATTTGGGAGCGTTTCATAAACTCCAAATTTCACAAACTCCAACGCTTAAAATATTAAATAAACAGAGCGGTTCATAACCTCCAAATTTCATAAGCTCCAAATCTATAACATTCAAATAATCACTGTTTCACAATGTCCAAGTTTCACAAACTCCAACGTTTAAATATTAAATAAACAGAGCGGTTCATAATGTCCAAATTTCATAACCTCCAACGGTACAGTCTGGGCCAGAAGTCTCTCTAGTGGTTGCCACAGTCAGATAGCAGGCACCGTTCGCCATCGCTCAACTACTGATTATACGTACATTTTAATGATTGAAGAACACTCAGATGTGTGACTCAAATATGTGTTAGCACACAATGTGCAAATCAAATTTACATTTTAGCGAATTTCCCCTATAGGGAATAAGCTATTACCGTAGTACTCATGGTAAGACCTGGTCCCGGGACCGATTTACTTTTTCGTTTTGAGGTCCCTAGAGACCAAAAACACCATCAGTTATATATATATATTTATATGTGTGTCCGTTAGCCCGATAACTCGAGCAAAAATCATCCGATTTTGATTAAATTTGGTACAAACGTGTAAACCTACGTTTATTCGAACGAGTTCGCGAACCAGCATGATCGGACTATGGGAACTCTTAAAATATACTTATACTCTTAAGAAAGCAATTACGGAGCAACAATGATACTTCGTGTTACACCGCTACAACAGTAGAACGTGTAGCGCCTACATACCGAACCACGGCAACCACTGCAGCGACTTCTGGCAGAGACTGTACCGTTGGAGCTTATGAAACTTGGAGGTTATGAACCGCTCTGTTTATTTGATATTTAAACGTTGGAGTTTGTGAAATTTGGACATTGTGAATCGGTGATTATTTGAAAGTTATAGTTTTGGAGTTTATGAAATTTGGAGGTTATGAAACGCACTGTTTATTTAATATTTTAGACGTTGGAGTTTGTGAAATTTGGACATTATGAACCTCACCCGGTAATTTGTAACAAATCTTATTCTCTTTCAGAATATCACCTCTCACTTTGGTCTATTTCCTTACCGTTTAAAAGTTATTTGCAAAAAAGCTTTTAAGCAACCTCTGAATTTAAGTGGTGATTCAGTTTTATATCTTATAACTTAATCTAATTTAGTGATTTAATTAAGTTACTGTATGGATTCAGTATTAAACTCTTGAAGGGCCATTTTAAACTCAAACAACAATTAACACGAATGCTACGGTATACAGAATACCCTACACCATAGAGAAATAATAAAAATAACTTCTCTGTGCCTACACTGTCCCTGTTTGAAATATGAATGCGTGTAGACAGTCCAGTCAAGTACCGGGCGAGTTGAACAAATCAACAACTGGACCTAGTAACTGGGCCGAATAACTCGTCTGTCATACTCGACCCATGTAAACCAGGCTTAAGATAACTATTGTAGTTTGCTCGTTTATGGATACATTTTGATCAAACTTGGCAAACTTACTTATTTTATATTAAGCTATAAATATTTTGCTAAAACACACTTTATTACCCTCCCTGTAGTAGGATACTTACAAGTAGGTACTTGTAGGTACTTATTAAATCTCATGCTATTTAAATAGATTTAATTGAAAGTCCAGTCAGGTAAATGGAAATTCGCTTAGTCTGCAGGTTTGCTGCAGCGGGGGTATATAAATATATATATATATATATCTTTACTCTTTCGTAGGGTTGGGGGGAGTCGGGAGGATGTATGCGGCTGCTAATTTTTTTCTAGTTAATAAAATATTTATATTTAAGGTACGGCTGTTTATAACCAAACTCTCAGTTGAAAAAATTCCATTTAGGATCCATATTTTTATTGCAGTTAACAGTTTCCTATAAGATTTTTTTTTTTTTTTTTTTAAAACAGAAACCTAAAAAAAACTTTTATCAAATACACTTTGAGAGTACAGTAACAAAATTGTCCGGAATTTAATAATAAATTTAAATATAACATTATTTTAGTTAATATGTAAACAAACAATACTTTCTCCATATACTATGGTATAGGGGGAGAAAGTAAAAACATGCTAATGAGGTAATACCGGCATGATGTCCACTTAAACCTGCCCCCGGGCAAGACTAAGCTTGCAGCTTAACTCACTATTTTTTTTTTTTTTAATTCTATATATGTATGCCATTTTACTTGGTGTGCTACTCAAATATATAAGTAGCAGTCAGCATAGTTTAAATATTCATCATGGTGTCGCAACATATAAAGCGAAGATACTGTTTTATCACTAAGGACTTACCATAATAATGCGTTTAATTATTACCATCCTGTGGTAGGCTGGAGGTATTACGTGATTTACTATGTTGAAACTAATTATAGCCAAACAAATAATGATATGCTTAATCAATCCATACTCTATTATAAATTCAGAAAGGTCGTCCCATAGAAGTTTGTGCCAATAGAGGAAGATGGGGTGAAACTTTAGGAACGCATTCCCCATATCATTCTGAAACAAGTAAGAACAGTTGAACATCAAAAATAAAAAATAGAGGAACATTGACCACCTTAATAAATTTAAAGCTTGAAACCAATAAAGCATTGTATGATTTTAATTAGGTCTATATTAATTTAGTTGTAATGACATCAATAAATGTATCTGTATATCAAACAGTACAAGTTAAGTTATTTTTAATTTAACTAAACATAAATTAAAAAAACTTGCTTGCAAAAAATATCAAGAGCAAAAATTTCAAAAAAAGATCTTGAAAAGCATCAAAGTTTCATACCATGAGGGTCTGATCCAAAAGGAATGTTTACCAATAAATAACATGGTAATAGTTTATGGGGTTTGAGCTACCTTTCAGTTTTTGATCTTTTGGTTTCAACATTGCATTTCTATTTGACTGGAAAAAATATTGTATAGTAGCCTATAGTCCCCTGTCAAATGTACACCAGGGCCGATTTACCGAATAGGCACGGTAGGCACGTGCCTAGGGCGCGAGGTGATTGGCTTTTTTGGGGGCGCCGAAAATTTGGAAAATAAAGAAAAATTGGTGGTTGTATTTGCATGCGATCGCGGTTAACTTCTGATAATCCCTCACGGCCGTGTAGCAATCGTAATCGTCTCCCGTGTTTGGGGCAAGATTCTCACTATTTTCCGCGGTCGGGTCATTTAGACATAGGGCCTAATTATCGTCTTCCATGATTGAGGCAATATATGAGCATATCCCGCGGTCGTGAGGAGATTATCATCGTCTTGCGCGATCGCGGACAAATTCTGACCACTCGCAGCCGTAAAGACATCATTACATCGTCCTCCGCGGTTGTGTGGGCATAGCAATCGCATCTTGCGATTGTGGTATAATGGTAATCATCTTGCTCGGTCTTGTGAAGATCATCATCCTCTTTCGCAAATTAGGCAAAATTCAGACCTTTTCCTGCGATTGTTATCATCGTATTCCGCGATTGCGGCAATATTCTGATCATCCCTCGCGACCGTGATTAAATCATTATTTTATTTTATTTTATTTACATGCTTCAAAACAGTATACACCATTTACATTGAAGCAGTTCATGCACTTATAATAATTTCTTCAGTGGGTTTCTTCTTGTCCATTCACTTCAATCTAACTTACACTTTCATACCATGCAATAACAACATAAAAAATACAATTTTCAATAACTATAACAACAATATATACATATTTAAAAAAGACTAACAATGATAAATTATATAAATACGTAAATACTGAATAGTAAAAAAATACAACAGTGAATAGAAATATATTAATGATTGGTGAATAATACCGTTTTTAATTTGAATTTGATATTTTGCATGTTGTCAGAGAAAATATCAATACTATTCCATTTTTGTATTGCCAAATTGTATTCTTTCATTAATCGATAGAGGGGGGAGGAGGCATGGGCAGTGGTGCGGCTGTAGGGCAACGAGAAGAGATGTTTGTTCCTACTATTGAAGCAGGGCACGCGATAAGACCGACCGGCCAGGCCAGCGGCGTCATCAACCTCTCCAGTTTGTACAGGAACACCTGACCTATGATCTTTCTCCTCAGGTCTAGACTCTGCAGCCCAAACAGGTGTAACAAATCATGATATGGAATTTTGTACGTATAAATATTGAAACATTTTTAAAATAGAAATCTTAAAAACTTTTTCTGGACTTTCTCCAAAGCATCTTTGAACTGTAAATGATATGGATTCAAAATTATGGAACAGGTTTCTAATCTCGATTTGACCAACGAATGATAAAGCATAATTAAGGTTTCAATGTTTCTAAAATTTGTACTTTGTCTAACTATAAATCCTATCATTTTACTTGCAGCAGCAATGCATGTTTCAATATGAAAATTAAAAGATAGTACAGAAATCATGTGAACACCTGAATCTTTAATTTTGTTTACTCTACTAATTTAAATGCCATTTAAGAAATAGTTATTTTGTAAACAATTTTGAGTCCTAGTAAAAGTCATTAGTTGGCATTTGGAAACATTAAAGTCATTTTGCTTTAAACACTCCATCTGTAAACATTATCAAGATCTTCTTGTAAGCTATTTGCATCCTCAAGACTGTTGATATGCTTAAACATTTTTAAATCATCGGCAAAAAGAAGTGAATTTGAATTTAAAATACAGTCGCTTAGATTATTAATTAGTATTGTAAAAAGACAAGGCCCTAGATTTGAACCCTGGGGAACCCCAGATTGGACATTAAATATAGCAGAGGAAAATCCATGATAGAAAACAAATTGTTTCCTATTCACAATGTAAGATTTGAAAAATTGCAATAAATCATTTGACATGCCATACCAATGTAGTTTCTGCAACAAAAATTGAATGGCCAACCTTATCAAACGCTTTGGCCAGATCAAGAAATAATGTGTCTGTCTGAACCCCAGAACTAGTAAAATTTAATAAATTTGTGTTGACTGACCTTCCTGGGACAAACCCATCATCATTTGAAATGTATTTTTGAAAATGTCTGAATAAATATTTGTGAATAATAATCTCAAATATCTTAGCCGGTACAGATAACACTGCTACCGGTCTGTAATTTAAAACTTTGGATTTTTCGCCACTCCTAAAACTACTTACTTACTTACTTTTGTTGTTTTCCATCTTTCCGGAAATATATTAGTTTTCAAGCTTAAATTGCATAAAAATTCTAAAGGCCCAACTAAAAATTCGAAACAACCTTTAAATAAATATTGTGGGAGTAAATCTGGACCAGTAGTACATTTTGATTTTAAATGTTTGATGGCGTCCTGCACATCCTGACAGCTGAGGCGAGGCAGTGTGAGGCAAGACGCGCCGGCCAGACACGGCCCCTCCACCGCGCACTCCACACTAGGCTCTGTAGTGTAACTCTCGTACACAGAACTAAAATATTCCGCGAATGCATTTACAACCGCTCCTCCGTTATCCAGTCTTACTCCATTGTGCTCGATTATCATAATTTTATTTCGTTCAGATTTTTTACTTTGAATAAAATTCCAAAACTTACTGCTATCAACATTTATACAATCTTCCACTCCATTTACATAATTGCAATATGCTAGATCAATTTCATTTTTTACTGCTGTTCTCTGAACTTTAAATAAGTTTTTTCATCAGTGTTTACTTTTTTCCACCTCCTTCTAAGTTTTTCTTTACGATTTAAATTATAAATAATAGAAGGGATTATAATTATAAACCAAAAGGGATATTTTGATTTTTTATTTTTCTTTAATGGGCAGTTTTTACCAATTATTTCATAAAGTGTGCTGTATAAACAATCTAGAGCCTCATCAATGTTCAAAATGGAATATAAATTTGACCAGTCAGCCTGTTGTAAATCTTCGTATATTCGTAGAAAATTGGCTGGTCTGAAACAATAACCAGCTGACTGGGTTGACCTTGAACGACCAGATAATGAGTAGCCAACACAACAATTACCTCCAAAGCAGGATGATAAAGATCTTCACTAACTAATTGTTCACCGCTTCTCGTCACCACTACTTCCTCACAATTTGATATGACTAAATCCAATGTTTTATTTTGAAAGTTTCGAATGTCATTTTTTAAATTTAAACCATGCATATTCAAAAATATAAACAATTCTTTACATATTGTCCCCTTGATCCAAGCATAAGTCTTGACCATAGATTGAAATATTAGAATCTCCTAATACAATAATATCACAGTTTGATAATGAATTTAATTGTAAAAAACAATCAAAAAATCTTTAGTATGCTACTAACGGTGACCTTGGCCTGAAAAAAACAGTACAAATATACAATCCTCTCCCCTTGCTATTTACAGCTTTTACACAAACACTTTCACAACCAGGAATTGAATCATTAAAAATTTCGACTACGTTACACAATATATCATTTCTTAAGGCTAACAATACTCCCCCTCCTCCCTGTCTGCCTGAAATTTCTAAATTTCTGTCACATCTAAATACATTAAAACTATCAGGAAAAAATTCCGATGAATTAATACCAGGTTGTAGGTTTGTTTCTGTTATAGACACAATTTTGTAATTGCTTGTTAAGATGTTACTAAAGAAAACACTAGATTTTGTTCTCAGACCTCAGACATTTTGGTAGTGAACTAGATTCTCGAAATCATTTTTTACCATGAACAGGTTTTAATAAAAAAAATAACATAGAACAATTTCATAATATTTGGGTTAATATGGATTATAAATACAGCAATAAATAGAAAATAAATAATAAATAAAACAATAACATTTAAGAAGTCGATGAATATTATACATAAATAGATAAACAACATATTGTATACACATGCAAAAATAAATTAATTAAATACTCATGAAGAAGTTGAACGTGCAATTGTATATAAATTTGATATAAATAAATTATGACATAGAATATTAGAATATAAACTAAGCATTTGATTAGGCTACTTACAATTACAGTCATTGTTATACATGCTGTCAATGTCCACGTCCGACCTAATCTTGATAGCATCAGTGTCCTTATTTTGTCGCACGAAGATGCTGCAGTTCGCCGTCCACACCTGGCTGTAGCCTTTGGCCTTCGCCGCATCACGTGTCTTCTTCAGCAGGTCCCTGTTCTCTGGAGTCAATGATTCGTTGACGTAGATCGAGTCTTCGCTGCTTTAGCCAAGGTCCGAAGCTTTAAGATTGTGGCGTTCTTTGCGTTTATTTCGAAAAGCGTCCTTTTCCAGACGTCTGACGAAGCGTATGATGATAGGTCTACGATGTATTCGTAGGTTCGTACTTCCCCATTCGATGTACAGCATCAACTAATTTCTCCGATCAATCTTGGAAATGTAGAGCAGTTGCTAACCGTCTAATAATGAAAATTATTTTTTTCATTGTTTTCCTCCGGGATACTATAAACAATTAAATTATTTCTGTGTGAATACTGTTCAAGATCACGAACTTCACGTTGCACTTTTTCAACTGATTTTCCGAATTAATAAGTGTCCTTCTTAGTCTTCTGTACCTCGTTCTCACACTCTCTTATCTTTAAATCTTGAGTAGATATTAATTGTTTAAAGTCATTGAGGTTGCATGGCATAACTCAATAGACTCGCACATGTCTTTTTCTTCTTTTTTAATTTCAACGATGTCATTAGAATTTCTATTGTATCTCCCGCGGTCCTGTAGACGTCGTAATTATCTCCCGTAGTCGTGAAGACATCATAATCGTCTCCCGCGATTGCGGAAAAATGGTAATCATACCTCGCGGACATATGGAGATCATCGTCTTCCATGAATGAGGCAAAATTCTTATCTTTTCCCGCGGTCATGTGGACATTATCATCATCTTGCGCGATTGTGGCATAATTCTGATCATCAGGCTGTGCAATCATTAGGCTGTTGCATCTCCCGTGGTCCAGTATACATTGTAATCGTCTCCCGCAGTCGTGAATAAATGGTAATCGTCTCCCGCAGTCGTGAATACATCGTAATCGTCTCCCACAGTCGTGAATACATGGTATTCGCGATTGCGGCAAAATGTTAATCATGTCCCGCAGTTCGAAGGAGATCATCATCGTCTTCCAAGATCGTGGCAATATTCTGATCATCCCTCGCAGCCGTGCGTAGACATATATCATCGTCTCCTGCGGTCACAGAACACTGTTGTCATGCGCGATCATGGTAAATTGAAAACTCCAGGTAGAAATACAACATTTACACATAATTCCTGATTCAAAAAACTCCCGCATGATTCCCGGATTTCCCGGTCGGTGGACACCCTGTTATATATATTGCAAAGGTGCGCTACTATTAGTTGTGCCTAGAGCGCTGACAGGGTCAAAAACGGGCCTGATGTACACCTGTGTGCTCCTTGATGAGGCAAGTGTGGGAGTAGTCTTAATCTCTTCGTTTGACCTTTGAGAAATACAATGGTGCGTTTGAATGCTATGAGTAAAAAACAAAATGGCCGCTGTCGCAAACTTGTTTTCTTATTTATATCAGTAACCGTTAGATTTATGAAAGAATTATTGATATCAAAATGTAGCTATTTTAAATTTGCACAAAAAAGATTATTACAGTTTTTTATGGAGGATCAAACCATTCTTTCATAAAACGTAATTTTTATTTTTCATAAATAAAAATTAATCAGGGTGGAAAAAATGTCACAGGACAGTTAAATATTTCAAAAAGTAATAAATATAGAGCTTCAAAACTTGGTACACAGTTACTAGGCATTTTAACATATATTCAGTGATGCACTACCTCCTCAGGGGGCCCGCTAGGAGTCAGAAGAAAATCTTAGACGTAAGCATAGGTTGATATGTATACCAAATTAAAGGTCTTTGTTAGTTAATTACAATGACACAAACCGGAACTCAAACGAACAACGGAGTCAAAAATGACAACTATTCAAAGATGCATTGAGTTTGCATTGCTATTATACACTAACTCCACAGGGAGGCACCCGCTAGAAGTCGGATGAAAATGATAAACATACTGTATGCATAGGTCGATATGCACGTCAAATTAAAGGTCTTGATTAATAAAATACAATGCCAAAATTTGAGCTCAAGATAACATCTGAGTAAAAAATGGCAGCCGTTCAAAGATTTAAAATGGCATATTCAAGATATCTTTGAACGGCTGAAATTTTCTTCTGACTCCTGGCTGAGGAAGTCCCCCTGAGGAAGTAGCGCAATACTGAATAATGTGTTAAAATCATTGTAACACCCAGTAACTGTGTACCAAGTTTTGAAGCTCTATATTCATTACTTTTTTAAATATATAAAAATTTCAAGCCATTTTGTTTTTTTCAAACGCACCATTTTCAAGAGAGCCACCATTGAAATTGTATTTCTCAAAGGTCAAACGAAGAAATTAAGACAATACCCACACTTAGGTACGTCATTAAGGAGCACACGGGAGCCTGTATATGTACATTTGACAGGGGACTACTAATTCAAATAAATAACAAAATCAAAGATATAAAGGGAAAACTTAAACTACTAAACCGTCCAAAAATACTGCCCAACTATTGTAATTTAAAATGTTAAACACCCACAAACACACAAAATTACCAAATATAGTATAAAATGTAAACAAATTTGTTTTAACTTCAAAAGAAAGTACGGTACCTATGTGTTTGATGATTAAATGTTACATGATGAGTATGCTAATGAGTAGTAAATGCTACGTCAAACAATAAAAAAACATACAATCAGTGGCATATCCAGGGGGGGGATTTTGGGGTTTGAACCCCCCCCCCCTTGACTTTAAAACGTCATATTTTAATGCAAGTTTACAGGTCTAAGTTTCAAATGTTTCCTGAGGGAGGCCCCCCCATTCCCTGGGGGGTATTACATACCCCAGACCCCCGTTGCAACCCCCCCCCCCCCCATCCTAGTTATGCCTATGAACACATAATACCGTACTTACTTAGTGAAAAAGTGTTTTATGTCTTTTGGTTTTCAGCTGACATTTTCTGACCCCCAAATTTAGTAGTAATAGTCTCTTTAGAAGTACAAAGAGAGTACCGTACTCCTCCATTTGCCATTTGCATAGACACTAAAGGTGGGTTTTCCTAGCTGCCAAATTTGGCAGGTGCACTACCACGAAAAACCAAGGTTGCTCGGCGTTCACAATGCCACAGCTGTAGGGTCATTTATATTCCAGCAGATTGGAAACCTTGCCTAAAAACTTAAGGATTAGCAGAGAGATATGCAGACAAGAGGAGAAAGTACTGTACTGTCTAAAGCCTGACTCAGATAACCAAGAGAACCCGCTGTCTATGAGAATCATACAAAATCTTTAATGTAATATGGTGCTTATGACATACGTTTAAGGTTCATAATTCAATAATAATAAATTGTATGTTTTTTTAAATAAATTTAAAGTAGGCCTAAGCAAATTACATAAAATAAATTTCAACTATTGTATAGTTTTCCAAGATAAGCACCTGATGGGGATCCGGCGTGAGTGAGAGTGACACATAGAGCATAAGAGGGATAAAAATAATCCAGGTCGCAAAATAGTAATACTCATATACTGACATGACTTCATTTCGACAATATAGAAACAGCCACATTCCTAATTGATAAATCATTGGGTAATCTGGCATCTCAACTGCAACAAAAGAAAAGCACATCATGAATGTCATGTACAATCACATGGACAAGTCAGTGTAATTATTGGTGGTCTTAAGATTTACCAACTTTATGAGTGAATAATGCTAATTTACCAATTAATGTTGTATTATTTGTGGAATTTTAGCAAATGCCATTCTGAATTATTTCTTAAAACGCAATAGGGTATTAAAAGGTTAAATTGGAATATTGATTATATTAAAAGGAACAATGACAGATAAGAGTCTGTTTTAAATTTAAATAAAAAGGGTCAAGTGGACATTGGACTTTCCTAGCAGTATTATCTAGCCTATAGAATGGACCCCATTAGACATAAGGATAAAAAAATATCAACTGAATGATTGAATGAATGAATGAAAAAGTTAATATACAAAATAAGTGGGCCTGCATACAATGACATTCTTAGCTGTAGATACAACAATGATCATTTAAGACCGTCTGTTGTGGCTGGGGTAGTGGCGTACCTGGTCATCAGCTCTTAAATAAATATCAAAGAGCAAAAATTAAATTAATTAAAGTAAACTGTACTTCTAAATCAAATTAAGAAACACAAGAAATACATTTTTTGTACAATGGAGATATTTTAACAAAAAGAACGAACATGTATATTTATTTCTTTTTTATTTAAAAAATATCAATTGCAGTTTCCCTAAAAAAAAAAAAATTAGCAAAACATCAATTTCAATAAAAAATACGGCTATTCAGAAAGTAAGTAACGTTTCCGCCCGACACTGGGTGGAGCACACTAAATGCACACATTCAAGTACAGAGGTGTACTTTTTACTGTGCAGCTGCTGTGATTAGAGCTGCAAAAATAAAATATAAGCCAACTCAAAGCTTAATGGTTACAGATGCATACATGAAAATTGAGACTTACGTTTCTCAGTTACGTTTAATGTATAATTCTTGCTGCTTACAATTCCAAAGCATGTTTTCTTGTGTGGATCTATATTGATATGGAATTTGGACAAATCAAAGATGTAGAATTTAAAAACTGGTTTTTTGTCTCTGAACTTTTTCAACACTTCTTGATTATTTTTACCCCAGAAAAGACTGAAGTCATCGTGGCGAAGAGATATCACTGCCTACAAACAAGAAATTAGTGTTTTATGTAGTATAGGATAATAACATTAATCATAAATACATAAGTTATATAAAAATCCATAATCCAATTCATCCCAACAAACTAAAGTATTTAGGTAAACAGGAGCTGATTATGTGTTCATTTAGATCACTAATGCTTGGTTTTTGTCTGCAAAAACTGTTGTGTGGTGTAACTGACATAAGAGGTACCTACCTAATGTAAGCTAATCTTAAACATTTGTAAAGGTTTTAACCCTTAACACTTGGACCCTGCTAAACATATTGATGCAAAAGTTACATGATTATAATATTTATCCATTATGTAAAGCTACACGAGTACTATATAAAGTTACCTCTGCAGTTGTGATACTCAGTTTCAGATCATTGCCATGGTAACAGTAAATCGTAGGATTGCTTTTGTTCAGTGATTCTTTGCAGCATGAGAAAATGGATCCATTTTTGAGATAGTTACCTGAAATTGAAATTAAGTATTAATACCATTTAATTATCAATACATGAAAAAAATGAAATAGCGGAATTAAAAAAACAAGCCAGATGTACAGGTGATAATGAGCTTCTACATATTTGTAAGCAGAGAAGCAAAGATTATAAAAATAAGTTAATAAGACAGAAGAAAAGCTTTTATGATGGAAAAATTAAAAACTCTGACAATATTTCTAAGAAAACTTGGGAAATGATAAATAAGGAAACAGGAATAAATGCAAATAAGTCTAATAGTTCAATCACTGTTCTGAAAAAGGAGAATAATATTATAAATGATCCCTTAACCATCTCAAACACTTTTAATAATCATTTTATTGGAGCCATTGAAACATTGATACAAAAAAACAGTATCAAATTCACACTCAGCTACAGGAATTAACCTGCCCAAAAATGCAATAACAAAGCCATTTCGTTGTAGCCCAGTAAATGAAAATGAAATAAGTAAAATAATTTTATCTTTTAAAAATAAACTATCTTGTGGCCATGACGAGGTTCCACTAAAATTAATTAAATATGTCAGAAAATCTATTTTAAAACCTATTGTACACATAATTAACTGCTCTTTAATAACTGGAGTTTTTCCTGACAGTTTAAAAATTGCTAAAGTTATTCCAATTTTCAAGACAGGGGAAAAAACTGAGGTAAAAAATTATCGACCTGTGTCCTTGTTGACTTCCATATCTAAAATATATGAAAGAGTAATGTACAACCGTGTTGTGGATCATTTAGTAAATAATGATTTCTTTGATGATGAGCAACATGGTTTTCGAAAAGGCAAGTCCATAACTACTGCTTTAATGGATTTTACAGACACTATAATTGACGCAGTTGATAAAGGAAACAAAGTAGTTGGTATTTTTATGGACCTTACAAAAGCTTTTGACAGTATATCACACAAAATACTTTTAAATAAATTGCAAAATCTGGGTATAACAAATCGTTATATAGATTGGTTTGAATCATATCTCTCTAATAGAAGACAGTATGTTGAGATTGTGTCTGAAACAACTGGTAAAATCTTAAAACATAACTCAAAAATGATAAACATCAAACATGGAGTTCCACAAGGCTCTATTCTTGGGCCTTTGTTATTCTTGTGCTATGTGCAAGGAATGCCCTGAGTGAAAATTTAAAAACGTACGTTTTCATGTCCCTGGCCTTTTACTTCGTAGATACTGGATTTGTAGTTTGTTATTATGTGTTTTAATATTTTTTGGGACGGGGGCAACATGTTACACACATTTATTTGGTTTTAAATAGGTTCTAGGTATTTTTTTCGTATTTTTAAAGTCTCGAAATTCACGACCATGACGTGTCCCTAGGGTACATTTTCCAACTTTCACGCTGTTTTTAGACTAATTATTCATGCCGAAATATTTAAAGCCATATTTTTATGTCATCAATGGTTATTAAACTTACAAAAAAGGAGCATATTATAATTTTATTGGCATTACAAACTGACTACCATGACAAAATAAGTCTGTCCCTCGATTTGGCGTCACGACCATTTGGGGAAAATTTATAACTTTGGAGCACGACAGTGGCAAGCCTGGCGTCGATGGAGTCAGTTGGTTTTAGAGAGTAGTTCGGGGTGTACGTCAGGATTGTAGTGCCGGTCGTTTCGAGTTGAAAGGAGGAATTACAAGATTAATAGAGGAAAGATAGTGTTTTTTGTAATTTTGGTGTGTCCATGACCGTACGTAGTCATTCGATGAAGTAGACATGGTGTTAATTTTTGTTTATAAGATATTTCAATTGCTAGATTAACCTAGAAGTCCACTTTGTATCCTCGAACATGAGGTGCAGGGCTACCGCCAGAACAGAGCCAAATAACACGTAATTTCACGACCAAAGTTTCACGACCATCGCGGGTTTTTTCACGACCAATCCAGCCTTATGGATTATAGTGTGTTTGGTCGTGACAATAACTTTAATATAATTGTAAATTGAACAGTTTAGTTCAATTGAAACACATATTTTTATTATAACTAACAGGATAATTGAAGGATTGTTTAGAAAGATTTAGATTATTCCAGACAATTCACGACCGTACCGCTTGTCCCTGACCATCACGTTTATGATTTCTATCATAAAAATTTCAAAAGTTAAAATATCGTCATATTTCAATGTTTTATACACAAAAGAAGCACACCTCTATACAAACATAACGATTTTTCGGGTCTCAGGTAAGTTTTTTCGGAGTTATACAAACTTAAAAAGATTTTATTGGCTTTTTTCAATTTTTTGAGTTTTTTTATTTTTTTCTAGAAAGACCAAATATACGAAAAGCTCAGTGACCTTTTTATTGTATAATGGCCATAAAAGTAAATTAGTTTATAGCAAAACATAGTTATAAAAATAATATTAACTATTTTTAATATTCATTTAAACGTCCGTTATGGTCGTGACAGGATTTTGTGTTTTTCCACTAAAGATGCTCTTTTAAAAAGAAACTACCAAAGATATTGCGTTACCATGGACATTTTATGAAACTTCAAATGTTAATGAAATAAAAAAAATAATAAACGTTTTGAAAAAAGTGGAAAAAAATTTGCAAAGTGCTTTTCCTGAAAACGTACGTTTTTAAATTTTCACTCCCCTCTATATTAAAAAGCTTTAATGGTAGCAATAGCAAGTTAGTTCTGTATGCTGACGATTCAAATTTAATAACATCATCTAAATCTGATAATGATCTTGAAATTGTGTGTAATGAACAATTAAAATGTTTTCAATCCTATTTCTCAGAAAAAAGTTTATTTTTAAATCATGGAAAAACAAATAAAATGTTCTTCTCAACAGTGCAAAATAAAGACAATCCGGAATCGTCCATATCAATAGAGCAAAGTCAAGTAGAGACAATAAAATTCACAAAATTCTTAGGTTTAATTGTGGATAACCATTTGAATTGGGATCTTCATGTTCTTCATTTAGTAAAAAAGATTTCTTCAGGATTATACGTCTTAAAAAGAATGTCATTTTTATGTAATCTAGAAACACTAAAATGTATTTATTTTGCTCATATACACTCACATCTGTCATATGGTCTAGCAATCTATGGGTGCACTAGTGCACAAAACCTAGATAAAATACTTAAACTTCAAAAAAAGGCTTTGCGAATAATGTTAAACCTGGAACCTAAAACATCTGTAAGAAACTACTTTTCACAATTAGATATACTAACTGTCTATGACCAGTATATTTTAGAATGCATTATCTCTGCCAAAAATAACATTCATAAGTATGTGTTTCGCAAAGATATACACGTATATAACACAAGAAACAGAGATCAAATAGATATACCCCGGCATAACCTCACTTTTTTCTCAAAGAAAGCAACACAAATCGGATGTAAATTTCTTAATAAATTACCATCAAATCTGAAAACTAATATACACACAAAGGGATTTAGGAAATTAGTAGGAAAATATCTCCAAGATAAAACTTGTTATTCTATAGAAGATTTCTTTTTATAGCTCTATTAATCCATCCTATAATCAAGCTTATTTGCTACCAGCAAACTAGAGCTGGTTGTAGGTATATATTTACAAAAACGATTTCAATGATAAAGAAGAAAAAAATACAAATTGCAAGATCAAGTGACTGGTGAGCGTATTTAATAAATGTGTCTTTAGCCTTTTGTTATGTAGGACTAACTAACCAAAAGAGTAAAAAATGTTTTAACTACATTCATAAATACACAGCATTAATAAAGGATTGTATTGCATAGATTTAGCAATGTATGTAAATAAAATAATGTTAAAATAAGAAACATAATGTACTTGTTAGTTCTTATTTCTGTGACTCTATTCATGTATGTATGTACAGTTTGAATAAAGATGATTTGATTTGATTTGATTTGATTTGATTTGATTGTCACTTTGTAAAACTATATTTTTACTAATAGCCTACTAAATAGAAGTTTTAAAAGGTAAAAAAATTGATTGGTGTTCACCCAATAGAAAACTAAACAATAAATACTGAACAAAATAAAATTGATTTGCTACTACTGTCTATAAAAATGGGTAGGCCTAATAGGCCTTGGCCAAAATTTGAACGTCATGAATGAGCAAAGCATAAAGTCATTGGAAGTCTAATAAAAATATACAAAGTGTGATAAATAGATTAGCAATAAAAACTGGAATTTAACCCCCTGTCCATATATAACTAGGGTTTAGGCAACTGTAGATGTGGATTTTTACCCCCGGAATTTTACCCCCGGATCTTTACCCCCTGACCAGATATAGAAATTATTGAGAATGATTCATCTTCCTCTTTCAGTTTTAATTTAATATTAAACATTTTATAATTAAGTAGCCTATCTTAATTTATTTGTAATCTCAACTAAGTAAACAGATTTCGCTGTTTAATTTTGATATTTGGGATTTGGGTTTGGGACCAACTTTTGGTTAATATGTATGTATAATAAACTGAGTACTGTATCTCATTTAAATGATAATTGGGTGAACATTTCTCAAATGATTTATTTTACCACCGTGTGGAATAAAATGTATTTCGTTTCTGTTGTACAATAACTAAATATGCCTTTTTGTTTCTTCAGGCACAAACCATGAACTATTTATGGTTTGTACTGAGAAGGTCATTGAAATAACACGACCAATTGTTGAGTTGACTACTGCAAGGAAACCCAAATGTATTTATACCCACAGTTATCATGTATTTATTGAATTGTTCATATAAAATTGGCAATTTTGCCGTTGAAATAAATTAAATTAAATGAAAAGGGGGTAAAAGTCTGGGGGTAAAATTCAGGCCCATTGTAATGGGCACAATACACTCTATGTTTGTATAATTTGATGTATTCTGATTAAATTCACAACCGTAAAAATATACGTTTAATTCCACCATTAATCCATCAAACTGATATTATGCAACTCAAAAGTCTGCGGCCGGAATTTCACCCCCTGGTTTGTGACATAAGTTTTGCCCAGGGGGATAAAAATCTGCTACCCCTAAAAATGTACAGTGCATTCTCAATGTAACAAATTTGTTGATATAACACTTGTTTTTCAAATCCGTTACAACCCTCGATACGTAGGCTTATCTACAGGGTGTGGCAAAAAACCGATCCATTTTCTGCAACACACTGTTCAGCTTCAGGTTGTCTGAGCGTGGTGGGAGTAGACTCGTTGGAAAGCCTACACATTGCCATTATCTGTAGTCATATCACCTGAGCAACCTGCATTTGTTAATGAGTCATATTTAAAAAGTACTGATTCAGTCATAACAACTCAGTGGCAGTTCCATGCATTCTTCCAATTAGGTCGACATGGAGAGGTTCTGTTGCATAACAAAATCATGCGGTAGATTACTAACTTTAGAACAACAGCTTCTGCGATCAAAAAGAAGCTAACAGGTCGTCCAAAGCAGATCGGATGCCAGACAACTAACATTTGAAAGAGTTTGTGGTGTTGTGGAAAACAGTCCCTGTAGAAAACAAGCAGCTGCTTTGAACATGTCTGATAACTCAGATACACGGATTTTGAGGTTCGATCTTAAATTTCATCCCTAAAGATAAATTTGAATTAATATGTTCAAATTGTTTAATTATCCATACAGATAGTTGCGACGGAACCTCTCTATGTTGACCTAATTGAAATAATGCACGGAACTGCCACTGATTTACAATGACTGAATAATAACTTTTTAAAACAACTTGATAACAAACACACGTAAGTTAACCCTCCCAGTGTTACTTGACGAAAATTCGACAAGCAGCACACTTTGTGTAGTGTTACTTGTCGATTTTTCGACAAGCAGACATCGTTTACGGCGAAGGCTCTATAACTGACTGAATCGGATTGAACTGGATCGAGTTAGGTATCGTTCTTTCCGTTTCATTCTAAGCTTTCTCCAGAGGTCTGTCTCAGCGCTGTACGTTATCTGAGCCGATCGTAATATGTAGCAGACAGCTGACGTGCGTGTATTTGTAAACAGCTAGGTTACCCTCCGACCGATGACTGATGTGTTTTATTACGTTTATCATTGTTTTAGTGTTAAAAATCAAAAGTAGTGATACGGTATACGTGTTGCATTATAAGAAGATTTAAGTGGTTTTGAAGTGCTGGTTGATGATCCTGAAGAAGTAGGTAGTGATATTGATGTAAATTATCAGCCAGATTCCTAGCTATGGTTAGGCTATGCATTCTTAGCTAAACGCTATGTACTGAAATCTGTTTTTGCCCATAACTTATTTATTTGCAAATCTACTTCCTTATATTATTATATATTTGTAATCCTCATAAAATTTAGAACAAAGTGGCTATTTTCAAATATTTATAGGCCTATAATTTATACAATTTCATTGAGCGCGAACTTATTTTTTTTTAAAGTTTTCGAAATTATTTTTTTTTACCTAAAAAATTTTTTTTTGAAAAAATGTTCCTTATGTTTTATATATAATATTGAAGCCATGATTTTCCAAACAAAATGGTATATAGAACATTAGAATTAACATTGTTTTAAGCTTCTCAGATCCGTTTTAATAAAACCTTGCAAATGCGCCAAAAATAGGTGGACATTAAGGCCTAAACTATGGACACTTGGAGGGTTAAGTTAGCTCAGGTGAACACTGTTCTATGACGAGGCTACTACTAAAATTTTAAAATACTTTGATCAGATAAATAAATAAAAAGATTGTAATGGCATAACTTAGTAAGTTTTAGCATATAGGCCTAGGCCTATAACCAAGATAACTAGACCTAGGCCTAGCACGCAATGCAGACCAAATGTCTTAGGGTTAATGAAATATGGTTAACGAATGCATTTTGTATGTAGGCCTAAACAAGTTTTAAGACTTAGCATATACATTAGTCAACTAAAAACACTACAAAATTAACATATAATAGTCATAACAATATTACTTCTCAGCTAAAGGCTTAGAGCTAAAGCTTAGGCCTACCATGTTTTGTGGAAACTTCTACGATGTTTGTGGTAGCTTCCAACTGCTCGGCAAACGCTACAGCGAGATATAAACAAGTCACAAAGAAACAAAATTTCTTTTTTTCTGACATTTCTTTGCAATATTGACTGGAAATATCACTAAAATAGAAAACAGTAAACTAAAGTTTAAAAAGATATTCCTCCAAAGTTCCAGCAACCAACTCCAAAACGAAATCTAGTGTCAAAATTCAAACACGAAATGGTAAGGGTAAGGGCATTAGTTGATTGTTGCTTCTTATTCTTTTTTAACTACCGGCAGGCAATAAATTTAGCCATGCAGTTTTCCTATATACTACAAGGTACTACATAGTACCTGAATCATAGATGGAAAGTATTCCAATGAGTGCTTCAGTATTTAAAGTTATTAATCGTGATATACTTAGTATTACATGTACAATGAATTATCACACTCTAATACCCCCGCCACAGTAAACCTGCAGTCTAAGCAAATTTGAAATTTCCATTTGCCAGGTTGGATTTACACTATCACCTTAAAAATATCACATTTATTCCCTATTTGTGATGTGGAAAGCGAAAAGTGACATTTTGTCGGAGATGCAAAATTTTCAGTACGGCCGATATAAGTAACTAAGGTAGAAAATATTGAATTTCGAGGTTTTATCGATTTATATACCTCATTTAGCATAGAAAATGACAGTATCAGTTAAAATATCGAATTGAAGATGCAAAAGGTCGAAAAAATTACTTTGTTTAGCCTCTGCACGGTGTGATAAGAGGTACCTCTTGTCGCTGAATGTTATTTCACCATAACGACAAGAGGTCCCATTTCTAATATTCACTTTTTACACAGATTTTAGTCCAAAAATTAATTGTCCTGTATTCTAGTGGAAATTTAGAGAACTACATAAAAGTTCAGTTCACGGAGAACAAAATAACTCACAATTTTTGTGGTTCCGACAAGAGGTACCTTTTCTTATCTAATGGAGAAATAACATAGGGCCGACAAGAGGTCCCTTTTCTAAAATGCAATTTTTACGACACGCTTCAATAAAACAATTATTTAAATGAAACTTACTGTGAGTTATGACAACAATTTGTATTGCTTCCAATGAGGACATTATAAGTTTTCTTTTGATACCATAATCGTTTTCTTAAATACGAAAAACACCGTATTTATGCGTATTTGAAATTTTCAAAACAGTTTTTCTCAAAATGACCCTTTTCCAAAACAAAATTTCAAAGTCCTATAACTTTACCAAAAAAAATCATACACCACTTCGACCAATCGACTTGCACTAATCGATTCGGAATTCAATAAGGAATTCAAATACATATAAAACTCAAAATAGAAAATTCCCGACAAGAGGTCCCTATTCGTTTTCCACATCACATTTGAATAACATTAGTTTAACAGGTACTTAGGTTTACTGGAAAAGGAAGGGGAAAAATAGTTTTTATTAAAGGTTAATAGTATAATATGAAATAAATAAATTTTCAAAATTTTTCCAAAATATGTTCATAAACATGCAAACTACAATATTTTACGTATTCTCCATAAGAATAACATGGAAATTTTAAATTTACAATTTTTTGGAATTTTATCTGTAACTATTACGCGCGTAACAATGCTTCTATATAGTAAATTATTTATATTTGTTTTCAAGCTCTACAAAATGGTTTGGAAATATGGAATGGCAAAATTTCTTTTTTTTACGGCCAAAAGTGGGAAAACTAATTTTTACCCCATAAACCTCCGTTCCCATAGTCCGATCATGCTGGTTCGCGAACTAGTTCGAATGAATGTAGGTTTACACGTTTGTACCAAACTTCATCGAAATCAGATCATTTTTCCCTTTCCCCCCTGCCCCTAACTTATTTTAGCGAATTTCCCTATGGGAAAGTAGCTATTACCGTAGGAGGCATGGTAAGACCTAGACCCGGGACCGATTTACTTTTTCATTTTGATGTCCCCAGAGGCCAAAAACACCTTTCGTTCAAATTTTTATATATGTGTATATATATATATATATATATATGTGTGTGTGTGTGTGTGTGTGTGTGTGTGTGTGTGTGTGTGTGTGTGTGTGTGTGTTTGTCCGTGAACACGATAACTTTAGTAATTTTTATCCGATTTCGATGAAATTTGGTTTGAAGGTGTAAGGCGGGATAAACTTGAATGAGTTCGCAAACCAGCATCATCGGACCATGGGAACGGGGTTTTATGGGGGGTTTTATGGAGTAAAAATTGGTTTTTCTAATTTTTGACCCTCTAAACGCAAAATTTCCCGATTTCTCTTCAGACCTCCTTAAAGAGCTTAAAAAAAAACAAATAATTAAGTATATCAAAGTGTTTTTGTACAATTATTAGTTACGGAGAAATTTCAAATAATTGCTATTTTCCATGTTATTTTTATGGGGAATATTGTAAAATGTTGTAGTCTCAGTCTGCTTGTTTATGGATATATTTTGATCAAACTTAGTAAATTTATTTATTTTATACTAAGTCATTAATATTTCACTAAAAACACACTTTTTGACCTGTAGCAGCAAGCCTATGTACTCATAAACATTAATATTAATTAAATAAATTTAATTGAAAATCAATTCAGGCAACTGGAAATTCGCTTAGTCGGCAGGTTTGCTGCGGTGGGGGTATTTTTGAATAGCAAGGTACCCCTTGTGATATATCAAATGAAAGAGCATGAAAAAATAAAATGTTTAGTGAAAACAAATTTTAAAATTGGCTCATAAATTTGTTAAATATCCCCCTTCCCGGAACTTATTTTTTTAATAGCAATGTACCCCTTGTGACATATCAAATGAAAGAGCATGAAAAAATAAAATGTTTAGTGAAAACAAATTTTAAAATTGGCTCATAAATTTGTGAAATATCCCCCTTCCCGGAACTTATTTTTTTTAATAGCAATGTACCCCTTGTGACATATCAAATGAAAGAGCATGAAAAAAGAAAATGTTTGGTGAAAAACCAATTGAAATCGGCTCTTGAGTTTGTGAGATAATCCTCCCCTTCCCACTACCGATAACTTTTTTTATAATAGCAAGGTACCCCTTGTGACATATCAAATGGAAAATTAAATTCACCAAAAATTTTCTTTTTTCATGCTCTTTCATTTGATATGTCACAAGGGGTACCTTGCTATTAAAAAAATTAAGATCCGGGGTGAGGGGGGGGGGATATCTTACAAATTTATGAACCCATTTTCAATTTTTTTCATCAAACATTTTATTTTTTCATGCTCTTTCATTTGATATGTCACAAGGGGTACCTTGCTATTAAAAAAAATTAGTTGGTGGCAGGGGGGAAAGGGGAGAATGTTAATGTAATGTTGAATTCAAAATAATTGGGCCCCATACGTCAATAGATGATTCCCGCAAACTGCATATTTCTATCTATTGCGGTTTTTACATAAATAAAGATGCAAGTTAAAAAAAATACCCTGTATGTAAATTTGAACGGATCGTGTTTTTGGCCTCTAGGGATCTCAAAATAAAAAAGTAAATCGGTCCTGGGTCCAGGTCTTACCATGAGTAGGGTACTACGTTTTTAGCTTATTTCCTAAATGGGAAATCCGATAAAAAACTAATCACAGTAAACCTGCAATCGAAGTTAATTTCCGTTAACCTGGCTGAATTTCTACTAAAATAATTCCTTACAATTAATTATTGTCATATTTATTTCCTGTTTAGATAATATTGATGTTAATGAGTAGCCTACCTGTGGTTACTGCTACAAGGAAGGTAATGGATTGGGATTTTATTGGAAGTTAATAGCTTTGTATGAAATCAACTAATTTGCCAAATTTGATTACATAATATCCACAAACAAATAAACTACAATAGGTAGTTTATCTATTCTCCATAAGAATAACATGTACATTTTTCATTTCATTTTTTAATTCCTCCGTAATTATTGTAAGGCATACAACAACTCTTGAATATGTTAAATTATTTATTTTTTAAGCTCTGTAAAATGGTTTGGAAATTTTATGATTTTACGATTGACAATTAGAAAAACTGTACTGGATATGTAGAACTGAGTTTGGACTTGTAAATCAAGAGGAAATGTGACTCTGTTTTTTTTATAGCTTTAGTTTTATTGACTTGGCCATTTGTGAATTACTGGACGGCTCAATAAATCTTGAATCATGAACCCAAATTTTACCTCAAAAACCTTTAAGCCCCGCCCGTTCTCATAGTCCTATCATGCTGGTTCGTAAGCAAAATCGTTCAAATAAACGTAGGTTTACACGTTTGTACAACATTTATTCGAAATCTGATAATTGTTGCTCGATTTATTGAGCTCTAAACTGACACATAGCCTATTAATCTTCCAGTTATAGAGGACTTGAAAGCATGGGTTAGATCACTCTGAGTTAAATACGATGGCAAATCAGATCCATCTGAATTGTGTACCGTTATGTTACCGTAATGTAAATTTTGTTCAGAAATGCTACAATACACATAAGATGTTTTTGGTATACAACTGCAGATTTTTTTAAATTACACTTTATTGTTAACGTAAATCTGTTTCGGGGTTGTGTTCAAATACTGTTAGGTTTTTTCTTAAATTTTCTTTATTTATACGATTACTTCAAAAACAATTTTAAACAATGTTTTTGACAACAGGGGAAAATATCACCTAGCTATCATACCTCACAACCTTATTTAAGAAAACATCTGACACCAAATGTAAATAGCTTATGGCATGTAGTATAAGGAGTTTTGTATATGTATTACTGTAATTGACATAACCAATGCATGTAAATTATGTAAATCTGGTTAAATAAATGACTTATGACAGCGTTATGTGCTTACCATACAGGGGGAGGCACGGACGCCTCGGACACGGCCGCCTTTAACTGTAGTTAAAGATGGCCATGCCTTGGCCGGGGGGGGGGGGCGGGGCGGTTTAGACTTTATGCAGCGTCCTGCGTCACTTATGGGAGGGAGGGGTTTGAAATTCCGGATAACGCGTTACGTACGTAATTGATGGCGCCTTGCACGTCAGCATAATTAATTAATATCTAAGACTATCGTAAGTTGATAATTTGCAACGTCGGTTATTTAGGATGTCGGTAAAATGGGAATATTTCAGTGTCGACCAAATGGGAATAATTCAGTTTCGATCAATTTCTATGGTTGTCGATAATTTGGAACCCACCCGTAAAAACGGGGTTTGCCAAAGATGAAATAAATAATTTAACAGCTATATAAATTAACAGTGACATATTAATGCCAACACAAATAAATTAAATTGTTTAACTGTTATATCGTGTTCGCGTTCATTTTTAATCGTAAATTTATTATAATTCTTGATTATTAGATTATACGTGCTAGCACTCTTATTGGTACCATAATCTATTAACCTGTAGTTCCACCTTAAATTAAACCGTGGGGTCCCAGCTCAATGGTCCCAGATTATCGACATCCCAAATGATCGACACTGAAATCGTCGCATACCACTGCTATGTGAGTCTACAGTCTACATGGAGACACAAAAGTAGTACATTCTTATGACGTTTACAAAATGGTAACTAGCATAACAGCATAACCATAACCTCATTTTGCAGAATAAAAATGTGTCAATTGAATTTGTTTTGTTTTGTTGACACTGACAGTGAGTTGAGTGACACTACATTATTGAAGTGATTAGTAAAAAGACTAACATTTGGATTGAACGTTGTAGATGTGAACACTGTCCAATAAAATAGGGTTAACCTGCTTAACTAAAGATTGATGAAGTTTCAATTATTTTTATATTTTCCATGTTTTTGCCATTAGTTTAGCCAATACCAGTTAGCAAAGATGACAGCACTACTTATACATGATTGGCACCCTACTGATAAAGATGGTTATTATAGGTATGATAATTACAGCCTAGAAAAAAACAAATTAAAAGGGTACAGTTCCTTAACTGGGCTACGCTAATATACAGTTCTGGCACCTTATTTTTAACAAATCGAGCACTGACTAGGCCTAATCGAGCACTATCTGAAAATAGTGAAAATGTCCTATGAATAGACCAGATTTGTCATTAAATCCTTTTATTTTGCCTAAGGTAACTTACAGTAACGCAGAGAATCTAGCCTAACTTAGGCTATGATCAATTATGAAATTTTCAATTGACCCTAAGTTACATATCCAATCATTTAAAAATATTTCATTCAATAAAAATATCCTTTAAAATATTTTGGTATTTATTCCGTATAGGTGCCTCCAAACGAATTTTTAATTTTGATATCTTACTTCATAGTTTTTTACCTCCTGTATAGGTGCCTCCAAACGAATTTTTAATTTTGATATCTTACTTCATAGTTTTTTACCTCCTGAATCCAAATATACCATTGTTTTTCACCGCTAATGAATATTTCTCAAGATATTGCCGTAAAAACATACTTAACATTACAATAAACAAGATAGGATGGATAACATTTCAAGTGATTCTGTAGTCAAATAACTTAATGTTCTCTATAATAGGAATTTCGTCACATTATAGAGATATAGATGGACTGGTGGACTAATTACATGTAGTTCTTATTTAGGCATGTCAGGGTGGTAGGTCGTGCTGTATGTGAATTGGTGCCTGCATTAAGTGTTTTGAAGTTAGGTTAGATTAGTTAGGTAAAGTTTAGGTTATAATGTATCGAGTTGTTAGTTTATGTCGCCTGCAGACTGTTTTTGTAAAATTAAAATCCTGAGAAGAACACTTCAAATTACTTTTTCAAAAATGCTTGCAGTAGTAATTTGAAGTGTTTTTTCTTTGAAATGTTCATATTCAAACTATGTAATTGATATAACTTAATGTCACATGACAACAATATGTGTTTCAATCTAAATGTAGGTATTGAACTAATATTTTATCCAATAAGATATCGTAGGTTCTATGTGAAACTGTACCCTGGACTGTCCTTGCTTAATGTCTCGTTCTTGGTAGTCCATTAAAATCAATCACTAAAATGTATGGGTACACTTCCGTATCTGTTGCCAGAAACAACCAAATGAAAATATCAATCGATATATTGAATGAAACAATAGAATAATCAATATTTTAATTTGGTTGTTTGTGCCAACAGATACGGAAGTCCACCCAAATGTAAGTTATGGGAATAAACTAATAGTACCTCTCATATAAGTTAGTGAAATACATGACTTTTTTACGGAAAGTAAATAAAAGAAACGTCTTATAACACTTAAAATCACTTTTTAAGTGTTATAAGACGTTTATTTTATTTACTTTCCGTAAATTTAATAACACGTACAATGCTGATCAAGAAGTTATTTAATGACTTTTTTCTAGAGCGGAGAGAGGAACGCGGAGAGCGGACTCCACTTGTCTTAGGTAATTATATGTTACTGTTTTCCTAGAAGCGGAACAGAACACCATGTTTATCTCTTTTCCGCTCTCCGCGCTCCTCTCTCCGCTTCCGCGCCTAGGAAAACCCAGCTTTAGTGGTTACGGTATGCCCAAATCAAACCGAGAGTAGGCTGGATAAAAACTTAGTTTAACCTAGTGGATTTTTTCTCACACAACAAAATTTGGTATTTATGAACTTAAGAATCATGCGAATCATGCGATTTTGGGGCTGTTTAAACCTAGGTTAGATTAGGAAGGTAAAGTTTAGGTCAGAATGAACCGAATTGTTAGTTTATGTTACCTCCAGACTGTTAATGTAGGCCTACAATGAAAGCTCTGGAGTAAAACACTGAAATATACTATTAATAAAAACAATGCTTATAAGGTTGTCTAATAGGTATGTGAGGATAAGTCTGGTTTATGTAAATTCGGGACTGTATTATAAGTGTTTTTGGTTAATATGCATTTTAGGGTTTGCACACGATTTTTGAATTTGTTTTCCTTCTACTCAAAATTCAATGCTGATTCCAAAAATGACGTTCTTTTTCCACGGAAAAGGACCATAACACAAAAAAACGACCACAATTCTTTTTTTACAAAAATACTTCATGTAACTCAAATTATCTGGAATATTAAGCAGATCATGAATATGCAAGAACTTTTTGGATCCGACGTCAAATAAGCTAAAATAAGATTTTGACAAAAATGTGATACAGCCATAACCCCAACTCACTAGGGGACAGGTGGGAATTCGTGGTTTTGGGTGGGGGAGACATCTAACGTGGTTTATCATCCAAAAATAGGCAGGGGAAAGAGTAATTTAATGTGTAAAAGGGTAGTTTAACGGGAAATAATGGGTAATTAACTTAGTCGAGAAAATTAAGTTTGTATAGGAAATATGCTTGGAATTCTTTCAGTACCAACCTATTCATTGGTTGTTGTAGCACTGCCAGGTTGCTTGTTATGTTCTGGTATTTTAACACAAGCAAAAGTTGGAGCAAAAATCCTAAAAAACCATTGCAGATTTTTTTAAATCTCGCTTATTTGACGTCGAATCAAAACATTTCTTGAATATTTGTGATCTGCTTAATATTCCGGGTAATTTGAGCAGGTCCACATGACATGGTTTTGGTCGTATAAAATAAAAAAATCACATGCAAACCTTAAAATGCATATTTACCGTGTTTTTTAATTAGGATGGATTGCGATGGTATGAATTGTTCTAGCTAGGCCTACCTAGGTTTAACTTCACAAGTGAGCTCGTTCGCATGGCTCAATCACGTCCTGGTTGAAGTTCGTTCGCTACGCTCACTCGCTTCCAGGTTGAAGTTTGTTTGCTACGCTCACTCACCTCTTGGTTGCAAATTGGCTGTAGTCATAAATAAAAAAAATAAAAAAAAATCCTTGTAACTTTAATGCTATTGAACATCATAGAACAGTACCAACTTGTTTAATTGAAACAGCTGTTAAGAAATTCCTTTTAAATATGAAAAATCTAAGGTTATCATGGGAAACTTCAGAGCCACTGGGGTAGAGCCCGAAAGCCCGATCAGAATAAAAACTACTTAGTTTTCCTATTTAATGCCCAAGGAATCGGTGTACCGAATTTCAGCCTCCTAGGTAAATGGGAAGTGGGAGAATTAGTGATGAGTGAGTGAGTGAGTGAGTGAGTGAGTGAGTCAGTCAGTGAGGGCTTTGCCTTTTATATATTATGTTGATATATTTATTTGACATATATATATATATATATGAATTTGAACGGATGGTGTTTTTGGCCTCTTGGAACTTCAAAACGACAAAGTAAATAGCAGTATAGCTTATTCCCTAGGCCTATATGGGAAATTCGCTAAAACTTGAACCGTAGGTAGGCCTACATAAAATAGCTGCCTACTCCTACATAAAGAAATGTTAAGGCCTACCCCTAAGGCTTTGGAGGTGTCATGGATACACCCAGCTACATAATCATTCACATTTCTTTTTGTTTACTTGGGAGAACGATCTCAACAACATCTTTATCTTAGGTCAACGGCCAAACCCCGAACCCCATGCCACCATTCTTAAATCAGGCACTTGGTTTTTCCTTCCTTACGTTGAAATCAGTATACGATGCATAATGATGTTTAAAGTTAAAAGTAGTTTGGTTGAGAGACTTTGTACTGTAGTTGTAAAAGGATGTGTAATAGTATATTACGTTACTAGTCCTAAAACAGTTGACTACTGGACGAGTGTGGTAGCTCCTGTGCAAGACAAAGTCGAGTGCGGGATTACCGAATGACTCTGGTAAACACATTTTGGACAAGTGACGTACGATATTTGACGCCATCAGCTGGTGTCCAGTAAAAACTCATTAGGCTACAGTACAGTAGTAAGTAATGAAACCCGTACGTTTACCCGGGTAAAACTGTTTAAAAAACACATAATCTTGTTGCAGGAAATTTGAAATGTATAATATGTCATGGCAGAGAGAGGTTTCACTTGAGTCGTCAGTTCTCACATGTTCTCCGAATGGTGGTCCTATTGCTGTAATGCGGGACAGAACCAAGTTGGTCAAAGTACAAGGCAGTGGAAAACCAGTAATTGCAATCTATAGCTCCTCTGGAAAACTGATTTCTACTTTTGTGGTAAGCATGTGATCCTTTATTTCTTAGAGATTAATAACTGTAATACTGTCAACAGCTCTTAATCCCTACTAGGCGGTGAATAATGCTTTTGTTTTACATAATGCTGTGGTACATAAAAATGGATATTTTAGTGTGAATATAAATAGAACATACAAAGTCAGACGCTTAGTTAAAGTACTTATAGCTAGCCTATAAATACATATTAAATAGTATGCATACAGTAGTATGGGCACTATTCTAATTCATGCATGTCAAACCACATTCCAGCTTTATAGCTTAAATTATTTCAAATTTTTTTTAAAAATTATTTTGAAATTATTTTCAGCTTCAAATTGACTGCCTATTTACACATATTTTTAGGCTATATTTTGCGTAATTCATAATGGCTTCATTTGACGCTGGTACACTTTACTCTTTAGTGTTGATTTTAAATCTAATATAACGTCATCAGTTAGGTTTTTCATATTGGATAACCATATGCAATAAGAAACGGTCTCTTAACGTACCGAAGGTCATTAGGTTTTTATTACCACAGTTAAAAGATTATTTTCAAATACCTTCTCGTTGACCGAGTGATATGTTTGATGTTGCAGTGGAATAGTGGCAATGTTTTGCAGCTCGGCTGGTCTACGTCAGAAGAACTTCTATGTGTACAGGAAGATGGAATGGTTTTGGTCTACGATATGTTTTCCAATTATCAGCGTACTTTCAGTATGGGGAAGGTTAGTTCTGAACTAAGAATTAACACATGCACAATAAGCTATTGCCAACCTAGATCTAGAGTTTGCCACTTCCCATAAAATATAAATGTAAAACTGAAACGTATTTGATTCATTGAGCCAAATGTGAACAATACAAGAAAATTATTGTCATCCCTTTACAAATTACAGCATTGCTATAAAATATCAATCTTCTGTGTTCTGTGAATCTTTGGGGTACCTACATAGTTACACAAGAGCTTGATCGGTAGGAGCATAGAACAGTGATGTTGAATGTTACGTGTATGTAGACTAAGGTCTAAATAGTTACACAAGTCACCTTTGTTTTTAAGTAATGCAATTATCAATTATCAATTATCAATTATTTAAGATGGGGACGCCACTATGTGCGTATTTTACCCCAAATATGAGTGAAGGATGAGTGTAGGATGAGTGTAGGATGAGTGCAATTTTATAATCAAATTATTTTACTTAGGATGTTCAAGAGACCCGTGTTACGGCAGCGCAAGTGTTTGAAAGTGCCATAGGGACTGGAGTCGCAGTGTTGACTATGGCACATCGTATCTTCATAGTCAACAATTACAAGGAACCAAAAACGAGGCTCCTAGCTGAAATACCAGGTTTGATGATTTACAAATTAGCTAACTATTCTGGTAACGATTGAAACAGGTTGTTTTAAGTTTGTCCTACATAGCTATGATGATAACAAAAATATACCATGAGCATTTAGTTTTTTAGCTTGATTCATGCAGGTAAGGATAAAATAGATATATTGCAGCAAAAATTGGCAAAAACCAAACATTCACATAAATTAAATTGTACAATGTTTTTTAATAAGCTGCCTGAAGAAGCAAAATTGGTTTCTTACAGTATTTTTTAAAATAAACTGTATGACTGGATTGTTAAAACCCCCTTTTACAAAATTGATGATTTTTTAAGTTGTGAAATAAATATTAGATTTTGAAGAGTAAGTTGAAATAAAGCTTTTATTTTCATGTAAGTGGTTATTTAAATTTAGATATATTGTACTGTAAACACTGAATCACCTTGTAACTATGTAATAGCTGAATTTTCTTGACTTTTGTCTATTGCATTTGTTGTAAATGTTGAAGGACAATAAAACGTTTCTGATTTCTGATTTCTGATTTCTATGTATTACAAATGATGTGTCCTATTTCTTTTGTAAAGATTAATGGGAATAAATATTTCTTATTCTTATTCTTACACTGCACCCAAAGTAGAACCAGGAAGAAATTTTGCCCGAGAGTTTCGTCAAGTCCTTTCTCAAGTCCTTACAAGGGGTCTAGAATGCTCCTCCTCCAATCATACAAAGGACTGATTTTTTAGCTTTGGAATATTTTTATTTGCTGAAACAGATTTTTTGGTTATTAAGGCTATCCAGAACTAAACGGAGTTGATATAAGATATGGCTATAAAATAACAAGACTTGTTTTTCTAAAAGACAAACGGCATGAGCCTGAAAGCCAAATGCCATACCGAGTCACCTGACATCCCCCCTCTACTTTACAGCTGGTTTGATGACCTTAGGTCACTTAGTTCTGACACATTCTTTATTTGTGTCAGACCGTGTATTGGCCGCTTGCCGGAAAATGGTATAATAGTGCAATGTCTCAATAGGAAATTTGTTGTGAAGTCCTTATCAGAGCCTAATTCCATCATAAATCAAGTGTAGGGGGATCAATGTATTTTTGTACACAGGATTTTGAGTGGTATAAGCGTTTCAAAGACTAAAGAGAAGATATCAAAGATGATCCGCACCCAGGAATTAGGAAATAGGCAATGTCATCTGTCAAGATCGTTGTTTGAGTATCCGTGCAGTTCCTTAGACTGTAGGAATTTTCAAAGAATCAGTTTGACACAAGAACATTTCAACACGAGAAAACTCACTCAATATAAAATGGTTCCCAAAATCCTCACGCCTGAACAAATCACTGACAAATGGAGATTTGTTCTGAGATGTTGAGGAATATTTGTAAAAAAACACCCAAAACAGTTTAGAGCCTTTTTAAGAGTGTTTAAACTTTCAAACTGTTACCAAGCAAAAAAATTCACGTTAACACGTTACTCAATCATAACGCCTACTATTTACCAAAAAATGCAAATACACGATGCGATGCAAATGAAGCTGCGGCCTAGTGTTCTCAAACGTGTTGGAATGTGGAGGGGGATGTCAAGTGGCCCAGGCAATATGGTGTTTGGCTTTCAGGCTCATGCCTTTTGTCTCTTAGAAAACCTGTCCCTTTATTTTACAGCCATACTTAGATTTTTTAACCCTTATCCATTAAGTCACTACGGCTTCACAAATGTTGTATTGCTCTACAACCTGTCCTCCGATCACTTCCTGTCAAGTGTGCTATTCCTATTCCACTTGTAATTACTATTGATGACCTTATCTATCTTATTGCCTTTCAAGAACCAAGAGCGCATTTGGCGTTTAGTCAATGATTTGATTTATGTAGGTAACCATGAGTTTGTGAAATCTAGTCAGTAGTCAGGGTTTTTACAAACCTGTGGCATTTTGCACAAGTTAATCCAAAATTATGTAAAAATTAAAAATTTAACAGTAAATGTTTTTTTTTCTCATCGTGTTTTTATTTTACTCAAAATATTTTCATAGAATAGATCCAATATTTCTTTACAAAACTCTACATGTAGTCTGCTGTGGCAGTATTGATGATCATTTTGCTCATTGACCCTTTTATGCTTTAACTAGAGAGGCCTAGAAGGGCTTTGCAATAGAGGAGCTAAATTTATGGAACAATGTGATTTCATTTGGATGACTTTGTGTGTGGTTGTAGGTATGCAGTTAGGTCCGAGCGCCTGGGCGTTAGTGTGCGAAGAGAGACACACTAGGGTCATGCTGGCTCTTGGTCCTGAGATATATTCCCTTAGTGAAGCGGAGTCAAGGGCCACGATACAGGTTTGTTGAAACATGTTTAATTTAATCTAAATCCAGCAGGTTTTACCCCTTGATGTTTTTACAAATTTTCAGAAGGGAAAGGTCCAATTCTGTTAGAGTAACATGTGATAGGACAACCTTTTAGAAAAACCTTTTAGGAAGCATCTCTAACTATAAGCATCTCTGTAGCTGACATGTACATTTTTCAGTGTGTCTAGAACAATGTTAAAATTATTGAATCTCCTGACGCAAGCAAGATGGGGTGAGTGGTGAGTGATATGTTTTTTGACTTCAAGAAACATATCAGCTGCAGACATTTATCACCAGATGACTGAAGTTTATGGCTCTAATGCAATGAGTGAGGGTGAAGTGCAGAACTGGGTTAGGGAGTTCAAAAATTGCCCTTATATGTCCAATTGGGAAGGAATTTGTGCTTTTGGTGGGTACCCAGACTTCTCACTGAAGAGCACAAATCAAAACAACTTTCATGGCCATTTTACACCCCCTGGCCCATTTATGCACTTTACCCTCACTCATTGCAGTAAGGTCATAACCCTCAGTCAACTGTCGATAATTATCGGTATGTGATATGTTTCTTGTGGTCAGAAAAATATCACTGACCTTATCTTGCATGCGGCAGGGATTTAATAATTTTAAAAATTGTCTAAACTAACAGCGAAGCTTACATGTCAGCTACAGAGCTGCAAATGACACCATCCTGTTTAACAATTATGCCAATAAGTGGCAAGCTGCCTCATGACGTCCATGCGAACATCGGCGTTATACGTAAAATAGGGCCTTACTTAAAAACGCCCCTCGTACTATTATCATTATTGATAGTTATCTTTGTCAAGTGGTATTTGCGTCTTTCACTCATTTTACCCTTGTTATTCTTATAGGTAATAAGTACATTAATTGTTGCAGGCCTAGTTTGATTGTTTATGGGTCCCATATTTTGATATAATTTACTTATTTCATACTAAGCTTTTAACATTTCACAAAAAAACCATTTACCTTCCCTGTTGCTAAAAACCTAAGTAAGTACTCGTTAAACTTAACTTTTTTAATAAGGAAAAAATCCAACATGTATAAGGAAATATTTGAGTAAGAATCCAATGAGGGAAATGGAAAATTGCTTGGTCTACAGGTTTGTTGCACTAGGTATTTTCCTGAAACTTTGGTAGGCCTAATTGTATTGTAAAAAAATGGGGCTTAAACGATAATATCGAACATTATCCAGAGGTCCATTCTGTCTTTAGCATGTAGACCTGGGAGACGAAGGAGCAGGTGTCGTAGTCAAGATGGCTGTCTCGTCCACCAGTCAGAGTGTGGCATTGCTGACGGACCGAGGCAAACTGTGGCTTGGCACCGTGGACTTGCGACACAACTACCGGCTACTTGATGTACGCAACTTCAACATCAAACAGATAGCATGGTCAGTAGCAACCACAAACCAGCTACCAAGAAATATTATAGACTGCTAATTCCTATACCTATAGCGTAGACCCTGAAGCCGACTTTTAGTTCAAAATAGGTCCACGTCTATCAGCCAGCTACTGGCGCAAAATTTAACTTGTCGCTTTTTGATAAACCCAACAAAAAATGTAATTTGAGATAAGATATGTAAAATATAAATATATATACAGGATGAACAACTAAACTGTGTTTACCAAATAGATAAAGTTTTGAATTGTACCTTTTGCTAAAGAATTATCCTTGATGTAACAAATTTTTGGATCACCTGAATTCAAATTACTGAACCTCAGTGTAACGGAATACTTGATATGTCAAATTTTGTGTTAGGTCCTGTGGGATTTATCATATTGAGGTCGCTCTCTAAATTTTATTTATTTATTTCCAAAAAATATAAAACACATACAACTCAGCCACAATAACCAATATGGCTTGTCTGCAGCAATTATTCTAATTTTTGTTATTTCACAGTGTTTTTTTATTCAATCAGTCTTTGTTTTCAATCAGTCTTTTGTTTCCCTTGTTTTTCTGTAAGAATTCAATAATATACCAAACCAATCATAGAATTTAATCACAGATTTTAACAATTATTAATAAACAATGAAAAAGGTAACAGTAATAAACGGATTTAAAACCATTAAAAAAGTAACAATAATAAACATTTAGAACAGTGAACAGTGAATAAACTATTAAAAAAGTAACAATAATAAACATTTGGAACAGTGAACAATAATGATAAAATATTAAACGCAGTACAATACAATATTCTTTATTGTTCATTCGTTAAGAATTACAATAGTGTCAATACAATAGTGAATTGTACGTGTTAATTTCCATAATTTTCATAAAATTCCTTTCTTTAGTAGAAGGGTCTTGCGATTAGCCACTTCTTCAACTCCTGGTGTAGCTTGTTGCCAGTCAGGTCTCTCAGGTAATCAGGTACCGGTAGATGGTTCCTCAGTTTGCAGCCGGTGTAGGAAGGTTTTTTCTCTCAAAGAGTTGTTCGGTGAACTGGTAGGGCAAGTTTGGAGCCATGACGGGTGTTGTAGTGGTACATATCTTGGTTTCTTGGGGGGTTTATTTCATTCACATACTTTATGGTTTCAAGTATGTAGAGAGACACCACTGTGAGGATTCCTAGGTTTGCGAATGCTAGTCTGCAAGTCTGTGGTGGGACAAGGTCGGCGAGGGCTCTTATGGCTTTCTTTTGAAGAACAAGGATTCGATTCATATTTTTTGTTGAAGTTCCTCCCCACACTGTCAAGCCATATCTAAGATGCGACTCTACCAGTGCGAAGTAAGCTGTTTTGGCCACAGAGAGTCCCCAGTACTGATTTTTTTTCTTAGGTGGTTGCTGTGCTCTTTCCATGTTAGTTTGTTATCAAGGATAACAGCGAGAAATTTTGTGTGGTTTTCTATTGTTACATCCTCTAATTGAGGGACTATGTCTTTTTTCTTACTGAAATTCAGATTTGTAGTTTTTGTGGGGTTTATTGCTAAGTCATTGTTCTTTGAGTAGAGGATAGCTTTATTTAAGATCAGTTATCTTTAACTCAAATCTAGATATAAATTCTTCTTTAAAACTCTACAGTAACATATATTCTTCAGCTGTACCGGTAAACTGTTTAACAAGAATGGAACTAAATATTCCCTTGTTCTTTTAGAATATTTATTTGTTGTTCTAGGCTAAATAAAGAACATTTGCCTTGAGTTGTAATTCCAAAGTGTTTCCAAAATGTATTTCCCAAGGTATTTCCAAAATGAAATGTAACGATTGCCCGAGCTTTTACATCGGCCAAACTGCTTGCTCTTTCGCCACTAGGTTGAAAGAACACCTACCCAAAAAGAACTCAAAATCAGCATTCGCCAACCACATA
This sequence comes from Macrosteles quadrilineatus, assembly GCF_028750875.1. Taxonomy (NCBI): domain Eukaryota; kingdom Metazoa; phylum Arthropoda; class Insecta; order Hemiptera; family Cicadellidae; genus Macrosteles; species Macrosteles quadrilineatus. The sequence continues at coordinate 53,408,993 of NW_026542600.1, forward strand.
ATTAACGCAAACCACAACTACACAGACATACATAGTAATTTAGAAATTATGCATTTATGTAATAAAGGCAGATACATGGACACAATAGAGGAGTTTGAAATATACAAGGCATCCAAAGAACACCCTGACCATATATTGAACGAACAAATTTCATTCAGATCTAATATCATCTACAATACTGCCATTCATTTAAACCAAAACAAAACTGGTCCTGATAAAGGAGTTGGGGGGGAGGGGTAACAGCTGATGCTTGGACACACGCCAGCAGTCATAACGCAACATCCATCGCCGCCTGTCTCGTGTGTTCGTCACTTGGCCAAGCTCGTAAATTTGTGTTATTTAAATGTTTTTTGTGTATTTTGTGTATGTAGAGATATTTATTTCGACAAGTTCATCTATGAATGAATGCTGTTTTATCTAACGTTCTACCAACAACCTGAAGATGTACCCTAGTGGTATGAAACAGCTGTAGTTGTACTAACTACACACGGATCGTTCGACGCAAAGAGGTCAAATAAACCATTTTTATAAATTTTATTGTGTTCTCTAGGGTATCAAAAGCTTTACTAAAATCAATAAAAATCACCAATACCTGCTTTCCCTGGCCCAATTAATTGTTTACTTAGTCTGAAAATTCTAACAACAGCTCATTTGTCCCTCGTTTTCTTTGATATGCGTATTGACTTTCATGTATCACTCCATTATCTTCTAGATGTTTTATTAGTTTATTTGGAACATACCTTTCTAATATCTTACCAAGGGAGGGGAGGATCGATATGGGACGATAATTTGAATAGTCATCATGTCTCTTTGATTTATAGATTGGTCTTATAACTGCAATCTTAAGCATGTGGCCGGGTCCTTTTTTTCTCATTCTCTGCAGTAAACTCACAACTTCATTTCTCTTAATTTTAGGTATATACAACGATGCTATGCACTCATTTTGTCCTAAGGTATCTAGTGTTTTATGCTGACAGTTATGTATTATTGAATATATGCCTCTAGTAAATTTATCTGCAAATGCATTACATATTTCAAGTTCTGTTTTATGCTTTCCTAGATATTTAACTATACTTTCATCAATATTATCCACTTTGCCCCTACCTAAAATTTAGTTTATCTGACTCCAAGTTTCCTTAATATTATTTTGATTATTGTAAAATAAACTGTAGAAGTGCCTTTGTTTTGCTTTTTTGATTTCTTTGTCCACCTTATTCCTTGCTACCCTATATCTTTCTTTATAATTATTATTGTTTGGATGTGTTTTGTACAATTTAAATAATCTATCACGCTCTTTAATCTGTTTTACTATTTGAAAAGATATCCATGGTTTATTGGGAGATTTAACTGGTTTTGATACAATAATTTTACTAATATCATAGGCTTCATTAAAGTTTAAATTTATCTTATTATAAATCTCTGATGCATCAGATAAACATTTTATAGACAGCCAGTCCATCTGCCCCAATACCTGTCCCAATATAGCCACATTTATTTGTATTTATCTGTTTTGTCTTATCAGTTTTGCAGGAGTTGTCAGGCTGGACATTGATAACACAGGTGTAGTGATCTGCTATCTTAGTCTGAACTACATCTAAGTTGACCTTCGCTCTTTTAACTCTAATGAATGCATGGTCTACAGGGAAGGACTTATGGCTTCAGGGGCCCCGGGCAAATCTGCCAATATGGGGCCCCCAGCATGAATATCCATTATATACACAATATAATGTGTCTTGCATGCACACTGATTTGAACTATTATAAGGAATGTAATGGCAAAATAAAATTTAAACATGTTAGAATATCAGTATGTTGCATTTTGTATAAAGTAATTTTATATAATATTTTAACTGTTAAAATATTTTCAATGTACGATTTTATGGTTTGTTGTAACTGTATTTATTAAAATTCAATATACCACATAAGCAGGTACCTTGCAAATTCCTTTGCAATACTACATTAAACCATTGACTATTGGATACTGAAGTCTAATTGTTTCAATAGTCAAAGATTAAAGTGTAATATCCTTTTCAACAAATAATTATAAAAAAATTCAGTCAAAATAAAAAATAAAATAGCACAAAGTAGGCCTAAGGATTATTATTTAAAATTTATTTTTCACTGTAATACCATACTTTTTAAATCTGGTGCAATACATACTTTATTTGGGACTTGAATGAAAAAACTTGAACAAATAACTAAAATTAATTAATTAAGGTAAATAAGTGAGAATGCAAAAACTTTGAAAAGTTAATTACTTCATCCTATAACACTTTTTCGGAAACAACCATGGTGCTTTCCCTGATTGCAGCAACATCCACGATGATTTCTCGCGATTTTGGATATCTGTATTGGTGCTCTTATATAAAAATCGCCCCAAAATTTTTAAATATGGGGGAATTTCCTACAATCGTGTCAACATCCGTGATGATTCCCCACGATCACAGCAGTTCCGTAATCTTAGTAGTTGTGTAATCTTCTTAGTTTATCTTCCAAGCGACCATGTGAACCCCTTTAATAAAGTCAATGATTTTACTCAACCACGGCAATCGGGACAACACCTGTGATGATTTTACACGATTGTGGCAAACCCCGCAATCGGGTTTTGCCGCGATCGTATCTGTTTTTCATTATAAGAAAAACAGTATACTTTTTAGTTGGTATGTTCAAATCCTGTGACTATTTTTTTGGGATCTCGACGTAGTTTGTGATGATTCTCGTGATCACGGCAACATCCACCGACCACCATTATCTCAATACTCGTGACAATTTGTTGTGACCATTATCTGGCTAAGGCTGTCATGATTTCTTGCAATCGCTGCAATTTCCGGTATTCGTATTAGTTTCCCATGATCATAATTTTCAACTACGCAAAACGAGAGAGACCATTCGGTAAGCGCCTAATTAATTTTTTAACTTATTGAGAAGGGGCGCCTGGGTCTGGGGGCCCCGGGCGCCCGCCCCATCCGCCCCTAGGTAAGTTCAGCCCTGATGGTCTAAACATGTTTGTGTTAGTTTTCCTCCTCTTACTTCCTCCCTTGTATAACAATTATGTAAGAATCTAAGCTTGAATCTTTAACTTTTTTCTTATGTAAATCTCTTAAATCTAAATTCATATCTCTCATTACTATTATGTTTCCTTTTATACTCTGTAATATTCTATCTAATTCTGTAATAAATCCTGCTTCATCAAAAATTGGCTGTCTATATGTGGCTAAAATGCTAGTTTCAAAACTTTTCATTTTAATATCAATGAGCATGCTTTCAAAATTTGTACTGTTGGTTGATACCCCATGCACCAAAATATCTTTTCTGGCAAAGATTAAAATACCTCCACCCCTCTTTTCTTCCCTTGGATTAAAATACTTCTTGTAATTTTCTATACTAAACAGATTTAACATATCAGATAACTCATTCTTAATATTAACTTCAGTGAGAATAATTACATCAATCAAATTTAAACAAGAGCCAAAACAAGCAACAAATTGATCCCGATTCTTTCTAATAGATCTAATATTCAAGTGTAGAACTGTCATCCCAAGGTCATATTTTTGTAATTTAGCTGATTTTTCAAACTGGGCAAAATTTAAGTGAATATATGATTTATTCTCCTCAGTAAAAACAATATCTTGATCCATATTTAATCTCCTTTTTAATATTATTTATTTTGGTTCTATTTTTAACCCTGGAATGAAAATTCTCACTTAATCTTAGCTAAGTCAGACATCTCATTAATCACTAACACATCACTCTCCTTTTCTTTACGAAGCCTAACCGCACCATACTTAAACCAGATGAACTCGTATCTTAGATCCTTTCCTTTTTTCTTAGCTTCTTTTAATAGGTTTCTATAGTAAACAGTAAGGTTTTCACTTACAAAGGTCTGGCCGCTTGGTAGTCCTGTCACCTGGTTGTTTGTCACAACCTTCCGCCTAGCTGCCCTCTTCTTCCTCCCGGCAAACTGGACGATGATGGTCGCAGGTCTGTTGTCCCTCCGAGTTGATGGTAGACGGTGTGCAGCCTCGATGTCATCCTCTGTGATGTCCACTCCCATTTTCCCAGCAAGTTTCACAACTATTTCTTTCACATTTTCCTTCTTGTTTTCAGTTACTTCATTGATTTCTAGATTTTGTTTCTGCCGTATTGCTCTAATTGGCTTAGACGCATACTCAAATCGTGAATCTCTTCATCCTTCCGCTGAATTGCCAACTGTAGTTGCTCCACCTTTTCTTCCAGTTTCGGTAGAAGTTCCTAGTTCCAGCTTGTGGATAATATCCCCATTCTGTTCACTTATGAAGTGCTGACTTTTAATAACTTTCTTGCTGTCTTCTTTAATTTTATCTAAATCCTCCTTTAGTGTTGGAAGAATTTGTAGCTGCTTGGACACATCTTTCATACATTTTATAAATACCTCTGTAATATTTTCTTCATTATCTTCAGAAACATCTTTTTTAAAACACATTTTTTCCCTGACTTGCATTTTAGACATTTCCATTCCTGTTTATGAATAAGTGTCATTTTTCTAAATATTGATTTACTTATTCCCGCACATGAATAATGATAATTAGATTTACAGTTAAGTACTGAACAAGTAATTAAATCGTTCATGTCCAAAATACTATCAGTGCACTGACCACAATCCATCTTGATATTACCTCAAAACTAGTAGTAGCGAATAACAAGGAAAACACAACCTTCCTCTAGCACTGCCTCAGACTGACTGTAATTTAATAGAGATATTAATGCTATTTATATATCTATACAGGGTGATACAGTGTATGAATTTTAATAATCTATATCTGGTATGATACAATTTTAATCATCTATCTTTGGTTTGATATAATTTTAATCCTCTATCTCTGGTATGATACAATTTTAATTATCTATTTTCTTTCAGGTGTGGAGAACAAGGTGTAGTTCTCAACTGTGACACTAGCCTAGAAGTAATCCCTTGCAGAGAGGACAACCTTCAGTTTACCATGGACTGTACGAGTCATCTGATACAAGAGAAAGACTGTTTGAGGGTTGTGTCAGCCACCACACACGAGATTATCCAGAGGGTGCCGCAAGTGGTCGTAGACATCTTCAGGATAAATAGCACCAGTCCTGGGTCTTACCTACTAGAGGCTTCTCAACAGTTCCAGGTTTGTATGATGAACGCTAAAGAGGCATTATAAAAATAAGGAATTAAAACACTGAACAGTAGTAGCCTTGTTTAAAAATAATAGTCGAGTAAAGTTATGCAAACACCCCAAAAAAATTGCTACAAATGATTTTTTGTTGAATTTTACTTTAATAGATACCTGTCAATGAAAATATAAAAGTCTAGGAAAATCGGGCCTCCGGAAAGGGTAATTTCCAAGATGGCGTCGAAGATTCCTGTAAAAATAAGTAAATCAAGGTATCTTGAATATTTGTTAACACTTATTTTTTGATTTTCAATCTAAATAGCCATTTAATAACACAAAATGATGTACACAATGTGCAAGAAGACATTTAAACTTTATTAACATAAATATTTCAACAAATATACAATTCATTACAATGTTGATATAGTAAATGGGCTGCTCTGTTAAAACTTGTTCAAACGTCTTCGTCTTCATCTAACTCTATCGAACATGAAATGTTCTGCACATTGTCACGCTCTTCAAATTGGCATGTACCACAGGCTGTTGTGCAAGGAAGGCCATACTATCTACAGGAACATCTTAAGGTTTTACAATTGGTAGAACAGTTACAATTCAATGACCTTCAACACTGATGACTCTCTGGTGCAACACTCTTTGTTGTAATTATTGGGTAGAATCGGTCGTTCTGGATCTTCCAGTCCCACTTTAAAGGATAAACCTCATTTTCCTTTCCCGTCCATACCTGAATCTGGTAATACCCTCTGCGACAATGCAGTTTTGAGGCACATTCAGTCGGCGGAGGTGATTCCGGCTTTACGAATTAAGAAGTGGTAACGACCTTTTTTCTGAATATATTGTATCGCAATTTTCCTATGAAACCATTACATGTACCATCATATAAAATGGACTTGGCCTTACAACCAAGGTCATCAGTGAGCTCTGTGGTCTGGTTTGGAGTGGTAAATATTTTGGTACATGATTGTAAGGTAAGGTCCCATTTTGACATTTTCTGGAAACACATGGGAATTTCACTGTGGAAAGAATACATCATTTGTCTGCAGAGTACATATCTATCATTGGCAAATACCTGACAGACGATTTTCCTGGGTATCCATTTCCTTTATAAATAGTGTGCATCAAACCATGCCATCCTTGGGCAGCCAATTTGAAAGACAGTTCCCAAAAAATATCAATCTTCTTGTTACATTCAGGGAAAATTAAGGGAATCTGTAAAACTTATGTTTTATGAATATACCTATTATTATTTTCTGAAGATTAAACAAATATCGGCACTTTCAATAATACAGCAATATTCAACTCAGCTTAGTGACGCCTTGCTATAAAATACTGTCTTCTGTCCTGGTGCAAGGCTACACTAGTGTGGTCTTGCCTAGTGTAATGGCAGCTATCATTTCCATTCCATGAAACGTTACTTTTACATCGAGAGTTGAAATATTGTGGTCAACATTGTCTGCTGCTAACAAAGCTGAATATTTTATTTCCTCGTGTTTGGGGCAATAACATTAGTATCATTTTTTTCCAAATCTTTACATTTCACTATACGACGAGCAGAACTCCAATTTATTTAAAGTGTCTTTTTGTTTTTAGAAATCTGGTCTTAAATAAATTATGCATTTGTACAGAAATGGATAATTGTAAAGGATCAACTAGCGCTCGTTTGCGGACTTCCTGAATAATCGACTGACCGATGCCAGCAACCTTTTGATGGTTGTCTTTACCAACAAACGTTGTTTATGATAAAATTCTAAGTGATTCAGGTATTTAATTTAAAGCCGACTGAACATTAATGTCATCTGTGGTGGGGGTTTTCTCTATATTATTGTATATGATTGTACCTTTCTCTTAATACCATTTTTTTTATGAATATTGCTGCTGCCTCAATTATTGCTTTTTACTTTAACCTTCAAGTGTAGTTCTATATCTTTTTGTTTTAGTGTATATCTTACGACAACTTGTATGCACCTTATTTCCAGGGACCTCTACTATGGTGTCCCCTCTTCGAACACTAGCCGCGTTTATTCGGTGGACATATTGACGCACCTTTTTGTCTGATTTCAACCACTTCATATTTAACGATTAGTTGTTTGTAAAAATGGGGCAAGCTGGCTGAAAATCGTTATATCAGCCATAATATACAGAAAATTGCATAAGAGCACCAGGCCTAGTCAGTTTTTGATACGGGAGAACGAAGGAATACATGAATAATAATTATCCACTAAAATTAAACTATAACGGATTAAAAACTAATTTAAAGCAATAATACACATTTAAATACCCCCGCTGCAGCAAACCTGCAGACTTAGCAAATTTCCCTTTGCCTGATTGAATTTACACTAAAATGTCTCCTTAAAAACATCACATTTATTCCCTATTTAAATAGAATTAATTTAACAAGTACTTAGGTTTGCTGCAACAGGGAGGGTAAAAATGTGTTTTTTGTTGTAAAATGTTAATACTGTAGTTTAGTAACAAATGAATGTATTTTCCAAATTTAATCAAAATATGTTCATGGGAATTAAAATTTACAATTTTTTAAATCTTTTCGTAACCATTAGGCTAAACGCAACCTTACCATTAGTAATAACGCTTCAATATACTAAATTATTTGTTTTTTACATTTAAACCAAATTGTAAAACAATCTGATAAGAAATGTGCCTTTTATACAATAATAACTTTTAAAATCTGTACTTTCTGGAAAATTTAGGCGCCATCTTGAAAATAACCCACTTCCGGGATTCCGATTTTCCTAGACTTTTACTATGTTTTTTAATATACCAATTAGAATAAATTAACGATACAAAACCATTTGTAGCAATTTTTTTAAGGTTGTGCAATAAATTTCCTTATTTTGACTCGTCTATAAGACTACTCAAAATTACTAACAGGCTTTGTCAATATTTGATTAAACTTCATTCAGAGGCTAAAAATATAAAAAATCTATATACTGTACTATGTAAAAGAATCAAAATATTTTATTGTCACTGGCTAGCCTACTTTGACCTTTTTTTACTTTCCGACGGTGGCAGTGAAATATGAGGATGACTTGACTCCGTACAGATGACAAATCAAGTGGAGCTTACAGTCATCTGTGCGGAGTCAAGTTGCTCTGAGTATGGCTCTATATCAAGGCCGAAACGTCGGTGATTGTTAGTGGTTTGTCATTCTTGACACGGTCTTCGCCAGAAGATTCTACATTAAGAAACCGTAGAATCCTATCCAGGAAAAAAGTGGACATTATTGAGTGTATAGTTGATTATATTTATGAATAGGCCTACTTATTTTCTTTGTGACCGACAATCAATATTTTATTTAAATATTCTTTTAAAAACAAATTGAACGGTTCCCTTAAGAAACGGATAATTTTTTAGACCTAAAACCACAGATAAAGCTGGCTTTACGCCACCGAAATGAGAACCAATTGTTAAAAATATTTCCCAATAATGGCATATGCGATTTTTGTCCGATAAATAAATTCAGACCTAAAAATCACTGCCTGCTGTGCTTATCGTGGTAAAAGCATCTGCAAGGTCATGAAATAGAAAACTTGTATTGACTGTTTTAAGAGGTAAACATTAAGCTTTTCTATTGAGAGTTTTTACTTTATAATGTGTATATACGTTTAATACAGGTGACAATAAGGTTTGTAATGTGTTCCAAATAAATTGTTTGGTCTTTTATTGATCAAATTTATGGGGTGAATCTTAACCCTGCGCGAGCTCTCGTGATATACCGATAGGCTACTACTACTACTATTAGAGTACTAACTTAGTACTCTAGGGTTAAATAATAAGAATTTATTGTTAATTTTAATTTAACATATAAGCATAATTATTTTAAATACAATACAAAAGTACATCAACTGATCTATGTTTTAGATCAAGAGTTGTTTGGAGAACACACAAATAAAACTATAGGACTATACTATACTTGAAGACTATCAAATTAATAATATCTCAAAATGTGGAATAGAAATACCATTTTAACCCGTTAAGTGCTGAAAACCTATACAAAGGCGCTCGCCAAAGGCGGCAAGGCCCAGGCGAACACCCTGCGTGCAACTGAATTAGCAAACGGAATTGGCATTCAAATATTTCAGTCTGACAAACCACAAAAGAGCAGCGGTGATTGTGCTGCGTTACTCCAAGAGTGAATGTAGTACACTGAAACACCTAAAAGTAGCAGCAAGACCTGGATCCGTAGCCAGTGTCTTTGTAATGTGGCTCAAAAAGTGAAAAATCCCCGAAACCGGGACAAACGCATTGCCAGACGGGATTTTACAGGAAATTTTAGTACTAACCTACACCAAAATAAAGCTCGCATTCTAAGCTACAGGCTGGCAACCATTGTAACGTTCTCAGCAATGGTAACGTCAGCAATGGCTGAGCTCATGCTGAACTAATGTAGTGAGAGTTGCACGACTACATCTATTGATATAGTGGAGCTCTTTTGACGCACTACATCAATAGATGTAGTACTCAACGTGTTAAACAAATATAATTCACAATCATGACATAACTTTTTGTGCACATACTGAACATACTAAGCCTACATCTGTTGTACAATCCCATATAGCACAGCATTTAAGTTTAAAGGATTAAAAAGGATAATAAATTAATTACCCACCGCCAACCTCTTAAAAAAAAAAAAAAATTACAAAAATATTAGTCATACTTGTATTTGTTTTCATTTACACATTAATTAAATTTGTAGGCTATATGCACTGATAGTATTAATGTTATTTAGTATATCCTTTCCCAAATTAAAAAAAAAAACCTGAATTTTCAGGTTTTGATGTCTTTAGTGGTATTTTGCTGCCAAAATAGAGTCTTTCCAATTCTGATCTTGACATAATTTTTCTTAAAATCTGTATGGTGTATAATTTGATTTTCTTTTATAGAAAAAAAGTCACAGAGCAAATGAGTACATCCACTTGGTGAGGCCAAAGCTCGCCATGGCTGTTGGACAGTGTGTCGAGGCAGCAGGACATGAGTTCAATCCAAGCCATCAGAAAATGTTAATAAAAGTGTGTATTACTAGTATTAAATGCATGTTATTAGATCTTAAATTCTATTATGTATACCTTAGATCTACTTTAGTCAGTATCAAGTCCATCATGAGTATATAGATTTTAATCTAAGTTCTAAGACTAACCTATACATATAACTCATTGTTGTGGTTTGCCCCTGAGCTGGTAAGACAAATATTAATAGTGGTTTATTTACCTTGTATTTTCGTCCCAGCTCAAAAACTCTATTGTCTCAAACTAACATATCAATCTAAAACACAATTCATAGAACAAGTGTATCAAATAGAAAACTGAAGAAACAAATTATAGTGAAATAAAATTAATGTCTTATGTTTTTGCAGGCTGCCCAGTTTGGTAAAAGCTTCCTACCAGAATTTAATCCTGATTCCTATGTGAGGATGTGTCGTCTGCTTAGAGTTTTGAATGCTGTTAGAGATCCAAAAATTGGGATCCCCATCACATTTGCACAGTATCCTTTTCACTTTGAGTAAATTGAATAATCATTTTTTGTATTTTGTTTTAGTATGGATCTTTTACATTTCCTAAAAATATTCAGAAAAGGAAAAAAAAACTTGACATTTAAGCACATTTTGAGGCACTAATAGTAGGTTATTTAGAAAATAGAACATATTTAAATAGAAACAGTTATAATGGTAATATAAAAAGAATAGGCAAATGAATAAACTCAATTAATGGAACAAAATAGGTCCGTTTCAGCATAATCCTCTAGGAGATAAGAAGAATTTCCGTGCCCTAGCCTACTACTATTGGCTTAGAGTTTATTTTATACTACCTTCACGCTAAGCTTTCGTATATTGGATTTATATGGAGCATGACATTGAGTTTTCCTGTTTGTACAAAATTTCCCACAAATAGTCTTGATTCAAACACCTCAAATACAGTGAAACCATCAATATGACTCTCAATATCAAGTCAACCTTCACACCAAGTTTCATTTTTAAATTTTTGAATTTATTTTACCACTATGAAATGAAATGAAATGTGCTTTATTGTACAATTTGGAACATTACACAATGATACATACTTATGTGCACACAAAAACAATGGTTACTAAACCGTCTGTTTGGTTGACACATTAATTTTTGTTTTAAATAAATAACAGAAAGTAACTCCTTGACAAAAGACTGAAAATAAAATAATAAACTTAACATAAAATAAATTTTTTTACATTAAAAGATCTATCTATAAACAAAATTGTTAACAAAAGTAACAAACAAGGAAACAATAATTTTTGAGATTACTTGCTTTTTCATTTGTCTAAAAGTTAAACTCCTGTATTAGATCCCATCTTACACTCCAAGCATCTCTTAAAAAACCACCCAAAGCCCGCCAATCCCTTCCATTTAAATAATCAAAGAATTTGTCTTCACTCAAAGAATGTGCTTTTAGCCAAAAATATCTGATATTCTTTAGAATTGGGCATACTGCTACGTAATGAAACACTGATTCAATTTGCCTATTATTGCATAGAGAGCAAATGTAATTTTTATTCTCTATCCAAGGTTGATAATTTAATGACAGTAGCCCTGCTCTGGCCTTAATAATCCAGGATATAAGGGAAACCATGATAGCAAGTCATGTTTTATAATCCCAATGAGAGTCTTATCGAGGTTCTACTGTAGTTCTTATACTCTCATCACATCTTTAAATTTCTTATATCGATTATGAGTAGGCCTATCTGTTACATATATTTTCCTTAGGTGTGACCAGATTACAGCTTTTGTCAATACCACTTCTTGTGGACATGTTAGTCAGGAGGAGGCAATATTTTTTAGCAATTCAAGCTGTCAATTATCTGCATATACCAGACTCCAGCAGCCACATTCTCACTCATTGGGCATCCTATAAGGTAAACACTACTCAATTCATGGACACTACAGTGTAGCGCGGATTATCCAAATGCCAGTTATCCAAAACGTGGTTTAAGCAAAATTGCCACTAAAGACAGAAAATTTGAATTTACCGCCACACCAACATTACAAGAGCGGTTTATAGGAGTGCATGCGGTGCAACGCTTTGCACGAATTCAAGCGACACAGTGATCAGCTGTCATGTAGGCACTACACGTAATACACATAACCTCACTTTGTGTCAGTGTCAGTGATATCAGTGATAGTTGTTTCAAGTATGTGGCGTTTTTGGTTTGCTTTTTTATTCATAGTTATAGTCATAGCAGGTTCAGAAAAAACCGAGTTTCAAACCTTGCAAAAAAACATGTATGATTTCTTGTTTCTTCTAACTTAATATTCTGTATCTAAATACAGTATTAATTGTAATTTTGTTGTTTTTCCTTATTGAATAATCCAAAGAGATAACCAAAGTAGTCAACCACTGACATTATACCTTTTGTCTTCATAAAATACAGAACAATATTTTTTATTTCATTGTCACATCCCCAGTAGCTGCCTAAGCTACCACCTAGTTCCCAGCAAAAGTATACCATTTTTAAACAAAAGTATGTGAATTGACTTGTGACAAGTATTTTTTGACTGGTTACAGGTAAAGCAGCGCAGGCAAGACTCGGACCAAATTGCGAGAGAGATCGCAGACAAGTTAGGCCGTACCGTGGGAGTTTCATACACTGGCATTGCCAAAGAAGCCATCAATGACGGGCGAATTGAGCTAGCCATCAAGGTAAGCCATTAGTGTCCATCATTCATTATGCTTTCATTTTTATGTATTCTATTCTCAAATCACTTAAACATATAAGAGGTTAATTTACCTTGATTTTGTCTAGTGATTCCTAATACCTCATCTAAGGGTGGATGACGACCGTTTTGGCGATTACATCGTAATGTTTTTATTACTTCAATATGAATGATGATTGATTTTCTTTACAAGGATCCAAAGAAGGTGACATAGTTGCCGAAACAATCACCATCCACCCTTAGAGGAAGTATTGGAATCACTAAATGAAATCAACATAAATTAACCTCTCATTTGTGCTCTACCTGAATTAATTATTTATATTACTTGCATTATTTATTAACTGTCCCAGTACTATGACGCAAATCACCTCAAGCCGAACCCTGCTAAGACCCAAATTTGTGCCTTTCACCTAAACAATAGAGAAGCAGGCTGTGAGTTGAATGTGAGGTGGCGGGGAGACCGTCTTCAAAATTGTCCTACACCCAAATATCTGGGGTGCTAACCCTAATGTCCTCAGAACCTCAGCTTTAGTGCTCAGTGTGTCGGCTGCAGAGTACGCTGCACCAGTATGGAATGCATCGTCACATGCAAAAAAGGTTGACATTGCAGTCAATGAGGCTGGATTGTAACTGGGTGTTTGAAACCAACCCCAGGACACAAACTCTATCCTATCATAGGGATCGCCCCTCCATCAATCCGACGTGATGCCACTGCCGACGCAGAAAGGACTAAGCAAGAGACGGACCCTCGTCACCCATTACACGGCCACCAACCTGCAGAGCGACGGCTTCGGTCCAGGAAGAGCTTTTTATCACGGACACGAGTCCTGGATGGATCACTCTCAAGCAATCGGATGCCAAGGTGGGAGGCCACGTTGACTAACCCTCCCATACCAGTCAGGGAGGAACTGGCTCTGGTGTAGGCCCTCATTACACGGTGTAGAAGACCCTAAATCGAATTAGGGTCGAGGTACCAAAATGCAAGACAAACATGCAGAAATGGGGTCTCTTACCAGACGAAGAAAACATCTTGTGCGCGTGTAGTGCTGTTTAAGATCCTGGCCATCTGCTGATCTGCCCAGACCAGTCTTGCACATTAGATGATCTTTTACATGCAAATGACAAAGCCATATCGGTGGCTAATTTTTGGAAAAGCGAAGTCTTATTTCCGGACACGGAAAGTAAAGTGTGCATTATTTATTTATATTATTATATTATTTTGCAGTATAGTCTTGATTAACCAACCTAAATTGGCGGTGGCAAGATTGACTAAGCAGACAGTTGACATAGGTATCAGATTTGAGTTATTTAGGTCAAACTGTATTCCTCAATCTTTTGTCATAAAGCCATCAAATTCATATTTTGTCCAACTCTCTTTGTCTACACTTGCAAAAATCCCCCATTGAATGAAATGTTGTGTGTTTTCTGTGTATTCTAGCTGTCAACCCATCATTATAAAAATCACATCCTGGCCTGGAGCCAATCCTTAAACAAAACTCAGTGTTAAAACAGTTAGTCAACACAAATTATAGTTTAAGATCCAAACTTTACTAATGAATCATCTATATATCAATAGGAATCCTTATTAAAATGAGATGAGCTTGTTGTTCACCTTATAGCTTACCTATATCTTTAGATTGATTCTTTGGTATTTTTCAGTTATTGGACTATGAACCTAGGGCCACACTTCAAGTTCCTTTACTTCTCAGTCTTAACAAGGTGGAAGTTGCTCTGGTGAAGTCTATTGAAAGTGGCAACACAGATCTGGTCTATACAGTGCTCATACACCTGCACGAAAACATGCAACTTGGCAATTTTGAGGTAATATACAATATTATGTAAGTGATGGTTGAAACCACAGAGCATAGAATAAATATAGAGTCGCCACTCCTATACCTACAGCTACGGTATACCAGTAGTGAAGCCGATTTCCACCATCTTGGTAAGAGTGTCGGGCTCGGAACTTTGAAAACCCGGCGTCTTTACCACTGTGTTATTCTATGCTACTTTATGAATTAGATGAAGCTACCGCTCCGAGGGTACATATAGAACTACCCCCCCTTCGATATTGACCTAGGACTCTGTCCCGCAGGCTTTCAAAGTTCTGAGGTGAGAGTTTTAAAAGTAAATATTGATTGGTGGTTTCCATGGTAACAATATAATGGTTTAAATGTAAATGCACACCGGGCCAGCCACCATCTTGGTATAACATTTTTACCGACTTCGGTTACAAAAAATACAGGAATATTTATTATGCAATCAAAACTGAAATTAATTGGACTTTTGACCAAAACGTACATTGATTTCTGACTACGCTTTGAACCTAAAAAAAACACTATCCTGATACAAAACAAACGTTAAAATAAAATAAACTAAACTCCTGACGTAAGATTTTATTATCTTTTTACATTGACATGCATTGGCAAATCCAAAACTTCAGCATGCATAAAGTATTTTGCATTGATGATTCCAGTCTTTATTAGGCATTTTAGGATATTAGTTTACATAAAAATCAACTGAAATAAGTAAATAAATGTAGGTATAACAAACTAAAGAAGTAACTTACAATCTGACTAGAAATAAATAAACACACTTTCATCAAAATCATAAATGAGTACTTCCTAGGTACTTAAAAAATATAATAACTTAATTTTTTACATAAATATCTGCTACCAGTCCTTTCCGCAGCAATGTACACAAGTGTAATTAGTTGAAGGGCCTATCTTGAATAGTTTTGGATTATGTATGTAACTTATTCTGATGACACCTCAAGAAGTGGATTCTTTTTTTTTTGGACTGAGGATGGCGGAGTTATAAAAAACCACCCAAACATATGTACAGTAGAACCTTTTTTTTAGGGAGAGGAGGGAAAATGCTTTTACGCACACAGGTAGCCAGCCTGTAGTGTGAGACTCCTGAAATTATCAGACTACTCACTAAAAAACCCCCTCTACTCTGTTGGACACAGACCTGGAATTGTTTGTCACATTACTTCACGTCAGGCCAACATGTGACCTAAGGCCCCGTTTATGCACCAAGAGCGGGAGCGGGGCGACAGCGGGCCCCGCTTTTTTTTTTGTTGGTGCAAGCGATAGCGGTAGCAGTTGGTCAAAGGAGAATGGAAAGGGGACACAGTCTTGCCAACTCAAACTCTGCCAAATAATTAACTCAGCTATTTGTCCTAAGTGCACGTGTGCGTGGGTCAAGTTGGCAACCCTGGCTGCAACCGCTCCCGCTCCCGCCACAGTCTCATTTGACTCAATGTAGTTGAAAACCGCTCTATCCCAAGCAACCGCTGCGATTTCTAACTACACAGCGGTCGAATTAGAAACCGCAGCGGGAGGTCAACCGCTACCGCTATCGCCCTTCATGCATAAACAGCCCCATTTAACTCAATGGTGTTGAAAATCGCTCCCCGCTGTCGCTGCCGCTCCCGCTCTCTAAGCCCTCAGGGCTCAAACCGTTTCTGGCATTTAGATTCCTTATGACCTACACCGCATTCTGGTCAAGGTCGAGCTTCTTGGCGCAGAGAATACCCTAAATGTAATGTGACACACAAGTTATAAAATAAGACTTGTTATCAAGGTTGACTTCTTATCGAGGATGGCAATAACATGTGATTAGGGGTAAAATATTTTCAAGGGGATTTGAAAATGACCCTTGTTATCGAGGGTTACTTGTTATCGAGGGTCTTGTTATCGAGGTTCTACTGTAGCAAGTTTCAAACAATACTACTAATTAGTTATGGATTGTCTGATGAAGTATGTTTTGCCATAATTTGTCATAAAACACAATCTATCAAAATAATTATAATAAAACACTTAAATTAAACTCCTTTTAGAAGTATTAAAGTTTGGAATCTCAAAAACCTAGGGGTTTTGAGATCTGAGATTCAGTTTTGAAAAATCACAATTTTAAAAGTTATGTAACAATATTAGTAATGGTCGGATCCGGATATTGGACTACCGGATCCGTTGGATCTGAGCTAGAACCGGCACCCGATCGGATAAAAAAAAATCCGGACCTTGGGCTGGATCCGGTTTTTGATGGATCCAATTTTTTCTAATTTTTCCTGATTTTTTTACTAACACGAAACTGTCTTTATCCATGTACAAGACCGATTTTGTCCCGATTTTTTTACTAACACAAAGCTGTATCCATACTGTACTACTGTACTAACACAGTCTGTATCCATGTACAATACCCATTCTTTCCCGATTTGCTTACCAACACAAAGCTGTCTGTATCCATGTACAAGACTGTTTTTTACTGTGTAGAACACAGTATAGTCTTCTTGTACACAGACACAGGGTATTTTACCTGTATAACTTCACATGCCCGGCTATCAGTACTGTGGACCTGGAACAAATTTAAGGAAGAGATTAACAAGAGGTGATCCAGGCATAAATAAATTGGATGCTGCATGAAAAAATCACGATATAGCATACTCAAGATCGAACTACAGTATAGTAAAATATACACAGATACCCTTTTGGTGGTCATGCAAACTTAGCACAAAGTTTCATTTTATGATTTTGAAAAGTTTTAGTGTCCCCAAAAAATGAGGGGATTATGGGCTCAACTGGAGATTACTCTATATATAAGATATATTAACCTTTAAACATTACCAATTTAATTTTAAACAGTATGATTTAAATTGGCATTCTGTTAATTTCATTTTTTTCAACCCGCCCTTAGGACAGTGTGTATCTGGATCCGGATCCGGTACCGACATTTTCTTGGATCCGCCCATCACTAAACAATATTATTCTGGGGTTATGTTTATAAAAGTAAGAATGTATTATTTTAGTTTTTAAAACCATTTTTTAACTAGAGGTAAAGCTTTGTAAACAAAGAGTAATGTTTTTTTACTCTATGTACAGATGAAGATTCGACAGTTTCCTCTAGCTCAGGCCCTGTACCTCAAGTATTGTAAGGAACATAGTAGAGAACGACTCAGAATGATTTACATGCAAGAAGATGACCATTTCGCTCAAGCTGCCTGTTTCATACAAGATGCCTACGACCCAAAGGTAAGAGACTCATTTAGCCATCAGTTAAAACCACACGTTTGTGAAACTATAAAAAAAAAACTAACAATGAATGGGATTAGGATAAAAGTGAAAAATACCTTTTAAGACTTGACATATATTTTTTTGTAATACGAGTTCAAAAAAATCACTAAAAATGTTGTTAATTGTTCTGTAATTTTTAAGTAGACAATAGACAATTCCTTTATTACAATTTCATCAAGAAATGTTACAGCGTCAAGTTTAAATAAATAACATTGGTTGATTGGTATAACAATAATAGATACAAAGTGAAATGGAAAAGCTTTTTCAGTGTTGTGTGTGGTCTTGCCATGCAAAGAACTCCATTAGGGTGTAGAAAGCTTTGTCTAGCAGCCATCTCCGTAGCTTCCTCTTCATCAGCACAGAGCCTCCAATTTTCAAGTGATCTGGTAGCTTGTTTAGCATCTTCACTCCTGCATACAGTGGTTTCTTTTCAAACATTGCTGTTCTGTAGCCAGGTAGCACATAGTTTCCTACATATCTGGTATTGTATTCATGTATATCTCTTTGTTTAGGCGGGTCTTTGGTTACACAGTAATAAACAATATTTAGGATGTAGATGGAAGTCACCGTCAGGATGTTCAGGTTTTTGAAGGCATCTCTACAGCTTTGTTCTTTACTTGTGCTATTATTCTGATAGTCCTTTTCTGCATAACCAGGACCTGGTTAAGATTGTCCATAGTGGATCCGCCCCTGACAGTAATACCATAGCTTATATGGCTTTCAAACAATGTATGGTTTGCAGTCCTTGTTGCCTTAGAGGTACTAGTCTCTTTGATTTGTTTTATGGCAAAACGAGCTGGCCCGAGTTTTTGGCAAAGACAAGCTACATGACGATCCCAGGATAAATTTTCATCAATTATGAAACCTAGATGTTTGATTTCTTCAGCTGCTGTCAGATTGGGCATTTAAGATTCTGTAGACTTTTTATTTCCAAAGTCATTTGCTTGGTCTTACTTTCATTGAGGACTAAGTCATTTTTCATACAGTAGTCCTGTGTCATATTGAAAGCAATATAGGTGTTAACTTCTAGTTGATTTATGTTTCTGTTTGCTGTAAGCAGTACAGTGTCGTCTGCATACATGACCATTTTGCTGTATTTGCAGGTGTTCCGGGAAGTCATTAATAAACAGCCCAAACAGAACTGGCCCTAGGACAGAGCCATGGGGAACTCCTCTGTTAGTCGGTAGCAATTCAGATCTGACAGTATCTGTAAACCCTTTTGTTGTGTGTTTTATTTCTACCATTTGGCTTCGCCCTTTTAGATAATTTACAAACCATTTCAGAGCTGTTCGCTGGATTCCTAAATTTTTTAAGTTTAGTTAGAATAAGATCATGTCCCAAGGAATCAAAAGCCTTGCTTAAGTCAAGATACAGGCTGGTGATTGTGTTGCCATTTTCTATGTTCTCAATGATATATTCAACAAAGTCTATCAGAGCAGTTGTGGTTGATTTTCCAGGAACAAACCCATGTTGGCTGTTTGTCAATGCTTGGTTTTGACTAAGACGCTCCTGGATTCTTACTTTTATAATATTCTCTATGAGTTTGGAGACAGATGAGAGCAGTGAGATAGGTCGGTATTTAGTGATGTTTTGTATGTCCCCTTGTTTGTGTTTAGGAAATACCTTAACTGTTTTCAACTTGGTTGGAAAAGTCCCCTCTGCCATCGACATGTTTACAATCTTCATTAGCGGCAATATTATTAGCCTTAAAAAATCGGATCCAAACGAGAGTTTACTGTACTCATTAATTTTGTACCCATTTTTTCTAGAAAATGTAAAACACAAATTATTTTAATTGAATGAATTTGGAGATTTACGAAGACCACGTATCTTAACAACTGTTTTACAGAGCACTACAAGTCGGGAAGCTTCTTTGGTTGCTGCAGCGGAAAAGTTCAAAATTGCAAAGAACGAACTTCACGCTTGTTTGTGTGACGAACAGTTGAAGTTGTTGAAGTACCAGAGGACTTTGGAAGAAAAATTCCACAGAGATTTCGTAAACGGAAGTCTTCAAGACACTGTTGTGGGTCTCTTGTCCTTGGGAGAGGTCAAACTGGCAGACAAACTGCGAACTGAGTACAAAGTTCCTGATCGCAGGTAAGATGTTGATCAAACTGCTGTACTCTGTTGGTATAAAAGATTATTATTCATTAAGTACTGTGATAGTAATTGCTAAATGCAGGGTGCAAGACCATTGCCACCCTTGTTTTGAAAGTACAAATATTTTTAGTGTTTATTGTCTTTGTGTTTAATATGTCTTCTTCATGTCAAAAGTTAAGTAGATAATTTAACAATCTAACTCCCTGGCCTCTGTTAGACCTAAAGAAAACTCTCTTCCTTGGTTGGAAACGCTGTCAGTGAGTGACAATGAAATATTCTAATGTTTTGTGTAGGGGTGTGTGAATATTCGAAAGTTTGAATAGTTGAACGAATACTTCAGTATTCGAGCCTAACTCGATCAGAATGAGTATATTTGAACATTTGAATAGTAAACAAACTTAGAAATAATCTCTAATTTCCACCAAATAAATCATGGTATTGTGTTGTTTTATTTCATTCCAACATTTCATGATTCATCGGCAACGTCAGCATATTATGACATCTTCCTTAACTCTACACACGAACACGACCATTTTCAAGGACAATAATTTTATTGTGTGATTATTAAAATCACTCCGCTCAGCTGGCTAGCTTACAATGCTCCAATACGATAGGCTTACTGCAACCTACTTGCATGGAAACACAAGACTGTCAACCATTCTTATTTTATTAATTAACAATAGCCTATTTTAGCAGGAATTAAGTTTGTATTAGTTTACCAGACAGATATCTATTTGTATACATTTTAAATATATTCTTTTAGCTTGGTTAATATTAGGATCTACTTTTTGTAACAGAACTTAAAGTACAGTAGAATGACGAAATAAGTCGTCTGAAAGTGTTGTCTGAGTAGCAACTAGTAAGCTATGAGGATAGAACTACACTTCACAGTCTTTGGCATAGATTAAACATACTCCTTAACAAGACACAAACTCGTGAATTAATTTCTATGAAAATAATCAGCAAGTTTTTTTTTACATTTTTGAACAGAGAAATATCTTTTTTTAACTCTACTTTCTTGTTTTGTTACACAATTTTGTCTCTGCTTCTCTTCTGAAACAACACAACCAGATGCGTAATAAAGGCCAATGACCTAAATATCATGATTGTGCAATGGTTGTATTTTTATGTTAAAATGCAAATCATGGCATTAATTTGAATGTATTTGTAGTTAATTCAAATTATATAGATTCAAAGTTTCTACACGGAAAAAGAGAATCTGAAGTCAAACAGGGCAAAGGATTTCCGAAAATACAACTATGTATCATTGTCCTGCTATTAGAATCCCAGGCCAAGCCACCCCTCTAGTCTAAATATAGCTTCAAGGTTGCACCCTCCCCTCCCCCCCCCCCATCTCCATTCACAGTGGCCCGCTCCTTTCGAGGTCATTGTCCAACCAATCCCACCCTTCTATTGTTTGTTTTGTCTTACTAGTATTTATATTCTCATTCTGACTTTTTCTTTAAACATTAAATTAAATAAATCATGGAAGACGTAAAGGAATAAAAGTGATAAAACTTTTGAACTTTATAGACCAAAACTACTGACTAAACAAGTTCTTGGAAGTACTTGACTTGACTACAACAATGTCGGCATAAAATATTAATGCAATGGTTTTGGGTTTTGGGACTGCTAATGGTTTTTTAGTACCTCGGTGCACCGCAGACCCCTAACTGAATGCATTTATATGTTTTTAAAAGTTTAAAATAAACAACCCGTTATTGTGTTGGTTGGAAAAAAGTAACCAGTTGTGTTACATTATTTTGTCAAAATGTTGCTGCAAACATCTTTATTCCAAAAAATGCTTTAGGCCTACCTAATTTTTAACTACTTTATTATGGCTATGACATGCTATGACCTATCATAGTTGTAAAATAGGTTAAGCCTTTATCTTATTTTTTTTCTTGATATAATCATGTTAGGAGCCAAAGGTGATATAATGTGTGATACTGTAAAAATTGTTTTTAGAAAACCATAAATGTAGGAAATTATTCATTTTTATAGTAATATCAATTAAATAAAATGAGAAAAATACTGGAAGCCCTGTACTGTACTCATTTTGTACCAAGAACAAATAAAATAGGTAAGGGCAAAAATTTATTATTTTAAAATGTTACATTGGTTAAAATCAGAATTATTAACCTTAGTAGGGTTCCAAAACTGTGATTGGAAAATTCTTTGGAGTCTATCATAATAACATAAATATTCGCTCGGTAATATTCGATATTCGAAAATATTATGAAGTATTCGATTCAATTTGATTTGAACCCAAAAATCACTATTCGCACACCCCTAGTTTTGTGTATAAACACAAAAAAATGTCATTGTTTGTTTTCTTGTGCCAGTTTGGAATCTATCCCATTCAGTTTTTGATTGGTTTTTATAATTTGAGCCTTTAATTACAGTTACAAATTTAATGCCTTCATTGACTTAAATTAACAATAAAGTAATGTTATGAACCAGGTGCGTGTACTGAACCAAGTTATGCGTACCATAATAGTCCAGGCGCTAAACGGGTTGAGTATGCACTGAAAGTCTGACAAAATTTGACTTTTGATTATTGTTGGGGACATCTAGTAGATGAAAAAAATCGATGATGTCGCATTTCTAGGGTGGTCACAACTCGGGGGGGAAGGGGGGAAGTTGCGCGGGTCATCGGTTTACGTTTCCGCGTCTAACTCACAAACGGTTAATGATAGAAAGGTGAATTAAGCGTCTATCTACGCCTAAATATATTGTCTTTTAAAAAGGTTATTACAACCTTTCTTCTATCTCTTATACTTTAGGCGCTAATCAACATTTATTGCAAAAAATAAAATTTAAAAATACTTAAAAATGAAATATCGGAAATATTGAGCTTGTTTAGGGCATGTTACAAACTATTTATGGTTAGAAAAACTAACAAGTAGTACAACAACACCAAGTTTAAAGAAATCCGTGCAAAAACAACAGAGCTACGTTGATTTCAGTAAGAGTAAACGTGGAAAATTCGTAGTAGTACCGAGGCGCGCATGGACGGTACGTAGCCCACAGTCGATATAGGTTTGATGTTGTAAGTAACTATGGGAAAGCTGAATTTTTCTATGCTGTTAGACCATGTTGCGATTATCATTTTCCCGAAAGTCAACACTCCTCCCCCCTTGTGCTTTCCTCTAACCCCCCTTTTTAGATAAATTTACAGCCTCTTAGCAATTAAGCTATAACTTTAAAACGGGTAAGGATAATAATGCAATATTTTATTAATCATTTTGCGTTACGATAATCTACAAAAAGAATTATTAGATGAATAAATGATGAAGAAGATAGATGATGAAGAAGAAGAAGAAAATGTGTTTATTGTAATAAAATATCAATACAGTGTTTTTTATTTAAATGCAAAGAACAATGGTCAAAGACCGTCTGTTTTGTGTTAGACACACTGATTTTAAAATATTTTAAAACCGTTTAAAAAAATACCATGAATCACATACAATTATTCATAAAATAAACTGATTTCCACTACAGAACATACACAAATAGCACTACATACTAATAAAGATCAGATAACAATTGAATGAATAATAAAATTTAAATGTAGCCTACTGAAAATCTGAATTTTTCTTACAAACAGTTAATAATTCATAAAACAAACCTGTTACTTTTATAATTTACTTTGATAGATACTTAACAAACAATATTTTATAAATTTTTTAAATTACATAGATTTTTCCAATTTTTGTATCGATATCTCAATTCTTAAATTTAATAATTATACTCCATTATCAATTCCCAACCTTTACTCCACGCCTCTTTAAGAAAATTTCCAAGTGCCCGCCAATCTTTGCCATTTAAAAATTCAAAAAAACTCATATTCATTTAAATATAACTTGTTAGACCAAAATGGACGTATCTTTTTTTAAATTGGAGATTCTGCTATAAAAGGGTACACGTTTCATCCCGGTTGAGATTACATAGTGAACATACACAAATTTTATTTTCCATATAGAGTTAACTTTTTACTAGACGACCCCTTTTAATTGTAAAAAAATGTTTTTAGGGATGGTTACGAATAAAAAATATATATCCACAATTTTCCAATATGGCCAACAACTTTGTTATTTCTTATGGAATACGCTGTATTTTAGTATTCTTTTACAATTTAAAAGCTATTTTCTTATTCGTGACATTTTTTCTCTAAACCTACCCCATTTAGGAGTTACAGCGTGTTATATCTAAAAGAAAGGCTTGTGGTGTACATTCGGCATCCTGTAGCTCATAAACGAGTAAGTTGAGAGAGAAAGTGCAAAGAATAAATAAGTCACATATAAGTCCTCGTTCAAAAAAATATATAAAATACGTAAAAAATACTGATTTTGTTGTTTTAAAAATGGCCACCATTTTCAAAAATGCTAGCTTACTTTGGCATTTTTGGAACAAGGAAATGTCCCTTAAATATTGGAACAATTTATTTTATGGTTTTTTTTTAAATGTAGATGTGATTTGAAAACTTGTTTATTCTTTGTATTTCCGCTCTTAAACTTACGTTTATGAGCTGTGAGGATGCAGGATGTACTCACAAACCATTTCTTTTTCGATGTAACTCCTAAACAAGTAGCTTTAGAGAAAAATGTCAAGAATAAAAAGGTTTAAAAGTTGTGCGTTTACATTCTAAAACAATCATAAAATACAGGGTATTCCATAGGACTAACAAAGTTGTCAGCCATATTGGAAAATGGCGAACATATTTTTAAAATTCGAAACCACTAAAAAAAACATCTTAAAATAAAGGGTAGTGTCCCATAAGAAGTTAACTCTATATCTCATAATAAAAAGGTTATCTATTGGTTCACTTTAGGTGAGACACCCTGTATAATAAAATGAGGCTCTGGCGTACAGCAGCAAATGCACGATATTCATTCATATGTATCCACTACAGTCTGTATATGTACTGAATGAGCTACATAACGTTAATATAATCTATATAAAGCGGCAAATTCAAATACAAAAACCATAATATACGTAATTTTTTCATTGTTGCGGTGCACAAAAAAGCCTGAATCCTGTAAAATCAATATACTGTACTATCTATAGCTACTATATGCAAACAAACTGTTAATAACTATGTATCATTTTCAAATGTAAACTATGCACCCCAAATTTTGTATCAAACATTTTGTTGTGCGACCTCGTGTAAAAAATCTACAAAGAAAAGTTTCATAAATTAATCCGCAAAAAATATTTTTTTATGTTTATGATATTTTTTAACTATGAATATTTAGGATACCATGGTAAACACTTGTTGTAGAATATCGTAACGCAAAATGATTAATAAAATATTGCGTTATTATCCTTACCCGTTTTAAAGTTATAGCTTAATTTCTAAGAGACTGTAAATTTATCTAAAAGGGGGGGGGGGCACAAAGGGGTAGGAGTGGGGACTTTTGGGAAAATGCTCATCTCAACATGGTCTAATAGCATAGAAAAATTCAGCTTTCCCATTGTTACTTACAACATCAAACCTATATCGACTGTGGGCTACGTACCGTCCATGCGCGCCTCGGTACTACTACGAATTTTCCACGTTTACTCTTACTGAAATCAACGTAGCTCTGTTGTTTTTGCAGGGATTTCTTTAAACTTGGTGTTGTTGTACTACTTGTTAGTTTTTCTAACCATAAATAGTTTGTAACATGCCCTAAACAAGCGCAATATTTCCGATATTTCATTTTTAAGTATTTTTAAATTTTATTTTTTGCAATAAATGTTGATTAGCGCCTAAAGTATAAGAGATAGAAGAAAGGTTGTAATAATCTTTTTAAAAGACAATTTATTTAGGCGTAGATAGACGCTTAATTCACCTTTCTATCATTAACCATTTGTGAGTTAGACGTGGAAACGTAAACCGATGACCCGCGCAACTTCCCCCCCTCCCCCCCGAGTTGTGACCACCCTAGAAATGCGACATCATCGATTTTTTTCATCTACTAGATGTCCCCAACAATAATCAAAAGTCAAATTTTGTCAGACTTTCAGTGCATACTCAACCCGTTTAGCGCCTGGACTATAAACACATAGATGACCGACCACGGTCTCTCGCTCGATTTGAGCAAAACCGAGATCGTGATTTCGTCAAAAAAACTGATTGACACCATCGGGTTTAGGGTGGGGGCCGTCGAAGTCCAAACCGTTCGTACTGCCAAGTACCTTAGGGTCATGGTGAACAGCAAGCTTAGCTGGCGGGATCAGATCTTTCGTACAGCGGACAAGGCCGCGAGGGTGGTTTCTTGTCTTAACCGGTTGATGGCCAATGTCGGAGTGCCTCGGTCCAGTCGTAGAAGGCTGTTATTGTTTTCGGTCCAGTCGTAGAAGGCTGTTATTGTTTTCGGTCCAGTCCGTACTCTTGTACGGAGGTGTGGGGAGATGCTCTCAATAAGGAGATATATATAGGATGCAGCTCGACCGAGTGCAGACAGGCAGCACTAAGGGTAGCATCTGCCTACCAAACAGTGTCCGAGCCCGCTGTCCTGGGGTTTGCTGGAGCCATCCCCGTCGAACTTTTGGCGATGTAGAGAAAGGCAATTTATCAGTATCGTGAGGAGGACCAGGTACAAACAGAGGAACGCACCCGCTTCACCAGCTGTGGCAGGAGAGCTGGGAACAGGAGACACGGGACATTGGACCAGGCAACTGATACAGCAAGTCCAACCTTGGGCTAATCGGCGGTGCGGAGAGGTGAACTTATACCTCACCCAATTTCTGAAGGGTCACAGCTTTTTCGGGTCGTACCTGTTCAGGAAGGGCAAGGCCGAGCCACCCAATTGCTTATACTGCCCAGGCATTCCCGATGACGTGGAACATACTTTTTTCCACTGCCAACGTTGGGAAAGGCCCCGCCTGGCGGTTCAACAGTTCGTAGGACTGCTGTTGGTGGACACCGTCATACCGATGATGACCGGTGAGGACAGTTGGACCTCTGTGTCACATTACATCCAGGGTATTCTCCACGCCAAGAAGATCGACCTTGACCGTTATGCGTAAGTCATAAAGAATCTAAATGCCAGAAACGGTGCGAGCCCTGAGGACTTAGGTCACATGTTGGCCTCACTTGAAGTAATGTGACAAACAATTCCAGGTCTGTGCCCAACAGAGTAGAGGTGGTATTTTAGTGAGTAGTCTGATAAATTTAGGAGTCTCACACTACAGGCTGGCTACCTGTGTGCGTAAAAGCTTTTTCCCTCCTCTCCAAACAAAAAAAAAGTTATGAACCACTATTTTTTCTGTCGACCATCATAAGGTAGTAATGTTGGTGAGAATCCACAAATCAGTTAACACCAGAAGACCAGATGTAGCTCTACAGAAAGCATATAGGCTATGCTTAAAACTGCTTCAATCCATAATTGTTAAGACATCAATCGGATATCAGGGTTTTGATAATATACACATTAAAATTTGTTTTTGCTCATTTACAAAATCAAACTTCCAAAACTTATTCTAGTCTTTTACTGATTCCACACTTTTTAACATTGTTGTATTATTAATTTAATACAATACTTAAGAAATTGTAATGGAAATAATTTGAATTTACTGTTCAGCCATCTTTAAATTATATGTTGAGTTATACGTAATAGTCCGCTATTTATTTGTAATGGTGTGAAGCTAAAGACAGTTTTCTTATGTCATTTATTGTTTCTAGGTACTGGTGGCTTAGAATCGAGAGTTTAGCAGAACAAGGGAAATGGACAGATTTAGAAATATTTTCCAAAAGTAAAAAATCTCCCGTTGGTTATGAGGTAAGAGGCCCCCAAATACAGGAAAATATGGTTTTTCTGTTATTTTTATTTATTATTTTACATAGACTAAAAGGTGCTTTAATATTCAGTTTAAAAAATTTTGGTATCTGAATGACACAATTTTCATAATTGGTTACAAGAAAAGAGACACTCACAAAATTACCTACCAGTCAGATTTTCTTTGATTCAAGTTCTTTTTTTACTCTTAGGAGTGTGGCACCATTCAACCATAGACACTATTTCATACTCTTCAGGGATTGTTGGATCCTTCATTCTTATTCAGTTAATACAACTGGAAACTAAAATAAAACACAAAATAATTTTTTTGTGAATTTAATAAATGTAAATTGTTTATACAGTACTCTAAATTATTTAAGATAAATCGGCCGTGGAATGTAAGGTCGAGCAATACGTGTATGTAAAGTCATAAGTTCTCTTTCACCCCAAGATTGAGGGTCAGAGAGTTATGCGCGTATTATGAGGAGTTGAGGAGTTAGGTGGAATGTAAAACAATAATTAAGGACAGTCAAATGCAGGTGTCCTATCCCGGCGCATATCTTTTGAGTTATGAACATTTGAGTAGTGATGTGTCAAAACTCAAAGCCATCTAATCTTAAAATTGTCAAAACTTTTAAAGAGTTTTGGTTTAAAGGTTCAAAACTTAACCGTAACTGCTGACCTTTTTTTGCATCATTATTATTGTTCATGACAGAAAATATGCCGCAAGTCCCCTGCCAAGGTCACAAGCCTCTAGTCATCTCCTATCTGTACTAGTGACGTTGTGGATACCCTTTCCATATCCATCAATATCCCTATAAGAAAACAAATTAAACATGTTTGGTATTTTATTCCTCACGGATCGTACATATAAATTGCCATTTACATTTTGATCCTCAATAAAATTTCTAAGCACTCTTGAAACCTTTTGTTAAAATTCCTAAATTCCTAAACATTAAAACTAACACTGATGAAACAAGTAAATTATATTCTGAACTGCAACAAGTCTCATAACTACTATTACCACAACTTACGTTCAATAAGGTTTCATATCGATTCGAATATTGACTGTGAATGTTTGAATTGGTCTCATTTTCATGTTTGTCAGGGTCTGGAGTTGAATTTACGCGTATGCCAATATATATTGTTCATAAAAAATTTGGTTTTTAGGCTCAAAGTGCAATAAAATCACATATTCATGTTAATTTTTTTACTTTCGGTTTCGAGTTACAACATTTTTTGACCACTACTTTACTCACACCATTTCTGAGAACAGTTTGTGTCGGCAAAAGAGGCTGTAACATAACCTTTACGTTGTACAGTCATACCGATCGGAAATAGCACATGATTCACAGTATTTGATCATCATTAAAGGTCAGAGAATCGAGAGTCTACTACAATACTCATTTATGTAAATACCAAAAAAAAATGTATGAAATTTGCAGGTAAAGTGCCTTCATACTGACTTGTCTAAAAATTATCTCATCGCCTCACATAACTAGTGATATAACCATTAATCATTAATACTAAATTTTAACAATTAAATTATATTTTTCAGCCGTTTGTTGATGTTTGTTTAAAACACAACAATCAGTCAGAAGCCTTAAAATACATGCCAAAGGTACGAGAAGAACTGAGAGAAAAATATATCAGCAAGCTTGGGTGAGTTTTTACTAGCCAGCATAAATAATCATTATCCTCGGGGTAGAAAATATTTGATTTTCATGACACATTGATGTTATCCCCGTAAACATGAATCTAATTGAATAATATTTCCACGATTATATTCCATTTTGTTCAGCTCACAACATTTATTAGTGTACATTGTTTAGTCTTTAGGTATTTGTATTGAATTGATAGATTGGCTGAAAACATGTAAGGTGTTATATTGTTAAATATAATGTCGGGAGGTTTTCATTCCAATAAAAACTTTTATTTAGTACTAATTGGGTGACACCAAGCTTTTTCCTCCTATGATTTTTTTGTAAAACCAAGGTTTAGAGTGCACTCAGAAAACAAGCCTTACAGATATTTTTTATAATTTTGGGTTAAAAACAGCTGTTATTATTTTGTTGCCGTGAAAGTTATTGAAGCCAATTTTTTAAACACTTACACGTGAATCCTCTAATCAATGCCCTTATTCTATTTTTTTCTTATTACATACAATAGATACAATAGATCTAGCTTCAATATATCTCCAATAACAATGACAAGCGAATAATCAAGAAATGTTCAAATTTTGATGTAAACTAAAGAACAGTCCTTTTAAATTAAAATAAGACAGTTCTAAATTATCAAAATAAATGGTAAAACACAAAGAGAAAAAAATATATGTGTTAACTGTACCAAAAAAATACATTTACAAATATTGTTGATCCCACATATTTAAAAATAGTTTGAATCACAGTCTTAGTGGAGGACATTAATTTTGTTCAAGGAACGGCTCAAGGCCAGGATTTTGAATTGTAAAATTCAGAACAATTTGTAACAATTCCAAATTCTCATTTATTATGTCTAGTCTACTGAAGAAATTGTGACTGTAAACCATCGGATTGTCCTCTAGGCCTGATTCTTAAAACGTCTTTAAAAAATGTGAATCAGCAAACCCAAGTTTCAACCAGTAGTTGTTATGCACACGGTTTCTTCAATAGTCAGTAAAAAGGGTTTCAATTACAATCTGTACTTCCTTTGATGGTTTGACATTGTTAGGATAAAATAATTATAACGTGGAGCAATAATGAAATTTACAAGACTTGTCCTTTGAGTAAGCTTAACACGTTGTTTTAAAAATTAAACTTTATAACTAATGTTTTGTATAAAAGTTTTTAATTTTGGATATGCTGCTATCTTAGTGGTTTGCATCTCAAGTTTTCGTGTTAGATTTGCAGGATCTGTTTATAGCATATGCACAGATATCAGACATTTCAGAAGCTTAGAACGTGTTTCATTGCATATGTTTCTCCAAATAAAAATCGGTTGGTGTAGCGACTAGAAAAAAACCTACCACTTTTCCACAAACATTGTGTCTTCTAAATAATTTCTGAAAATGACAAGAAGTAATTTTTTGGGTCTTCTGTGGAAGAAATACATATTTGTTTGAATACATTTTGTAAATTTATTGATCTTCTTAGTGTCATGTATTCCCAATTTGTGGAGAATCGATAAAAAATATGCCTGTAGGAAATGTAATTTATAAAAATTAAATTTGAAGCATCGTTGATGAAAAAAAGTTTAGCCATTTTTCACTTGTTAGGATTAGCATCTTGAGCCAGGGAAGTGATTTGAGCATATTAGCTTGGTGAGTGTTTCAATTTTTGTCCCATTTTGGGCTGATTGTGCTTTTTGCAGTTTTGCAGAATCTTTAATTGTGCAGCTTTCTGTGCTAAACTTCTTCTGGATGTTTTAGTCTGTCAAGCAAAGCCGCTTCATCAGAATTTTTAATTTTTTACTGTTTTCTTCAATGTTTATTGCTAGTGTTGCAATGGTTCCTATTTTTTTTTTCTCTTGGCCATAAATAGTTAGTGCACCAGTAATACAATTTAGCTTTTAAAATGGACTATACCAAAATATTCTTTGCTTTAAAGTTTTTTTCATCTAAGACTCGTCATCTTTAAAATGATGGTTTATAATTTATGATCAAAAAATGTGTTTAACAACTACTTCACCTATATTGCTGTTATTTTGTAAAGTGCATAACTATGTAACTGTTTATTTGACTTGGCTGTGTAGAATGTAGTGAAGTAAAATTTTTTTGTACTTAAATGTGATGGTGGTCTTCCACTTTAATTAAGTCTGTTGCCAAACAAAATATTCATCGATAAAAATAGCTTTATGTTTTTAGGTAAAGCTATTATGATATTTGATGCCATTATAAGATGGATTTTCTTGTAAATCGATATAAGAACATTGGCGAATTAAAGGGGGCTTCCTCTCCCCAGATTTACAGAGCATAAACAAAAATTTTGTTTTCACTGTTAATTAGTTGTGCAGTACGATTAGGTCCACTATTATTTTTTTTTCACTATTAAAAAATTAACTTTAGGTAAATACAACTTATATTTTTCTATGAAAAGAATTCTAAAAGCTATACTAACATCTCTAGGGGTTTTGTTTTCACTAATGAGATTTCAGTGTTTATCATATCTTTACCATTCCTAACTAATATTTTAGCCAATTTTTTTTACATTACGTTGGCACATTATGTTCTTAGCCATATTTGTGATACAGGCTGATCAAAGATGTGTTGGGGGCTGTTTTTAATCCGAAGCCCTTGGAGCTAGGGCACAGCACGTGGTTCGTTAATCCATAAAGATCTGCAGCATCACGGTTTGTCTCTGTCTCTTAGCTTTTGCTCGCTTGCACTTAACTACTTCAAGCCTGTCTTTCCTCACAAATACCACAATGTCATTGTACTCTCACAAGATTTCACAGATTTACAAGCAATATTTTTGTACTTTGATTGTTTGGGACTAACTGTTTGTTGTTACGGGAAAAGAAAAATACGAGTTGATTGATTTAAATTTAAAATTACCTGACTCTATGGAAAAAATAATTCCAAAGAGTCTAAGAAAGGTGTCAGTGATAGATATTTCCAAAAATCAATTGAAGAGTTGCTGAGACATCAAAAAGTAAGTATTTTAAACTACAGCCAAATCAGCTGTTAGCCCTACTTTAGATTTACCTTTGCTGTTGCCTGAGTTCTTGTAGGGAAAATGTTTGTGTCACCATATGCATATCTCCACATTGTAGGGCATTTTCAGCACTCTTAGTCTTAGTATATATATTTACACACGTGTGGTTACTAGTGTTGCGGTCGGGTCAGTTGGACAAGGCAAGGACGGACACGCGGCGGAGTCACTGCAGGGTTTTTTCCTCTGTTTCATTTCTTCAAGACCTACTGTCACTCCGCCGCATGTCCGTCCTTGTGTTGTACAATCAACCTGACCACAACACTAGTGACCACACATGTATAAATACAATATATACTTGAGTGTTAGTGATGAGTGACAACGAAGCAAGATGTATGGAGTAAAAGAGGTGGGCCAGGCTGAGCGTGCCCCTCTCCCACCTCGCCTATCGGGCCGAGGCAGTGACGTCACTGCAGTCCTCGAGCTGCTACTCACAGCCCGTAGACAAGACTTAGATAGATGTTATGTTGCGTTGCTTACGCCAGTTTGTTCCACGCAATTGTTAAAATCGGTTTTGCTTGGTGTTTAATATATTAATATGTTATTCCTTCCATTTCTGCAATTGTTGTTACTGTACACCACTAAGAATAGATCTACTGTACTCTGATCCGGTAAATAGCATCTAATTTTATGATGTATATATTTTTAGGATAGCCTACTTAAGTACAGTTGTTCATGAATATATTAGTTAGTAAATTAGATACCCTTAAGATTTATAGCTCTTAAAATTATTAATTAAATCAAACAAAAATTTTTCGCTATACAGATATACCAAATAAAAGTAGCTTTTGGTAATGCACAATCATTAGATTAGTGTAATTAGGGATGGAACTTTATTTTAAATAAAAACACTTTATTTACAAAGTGTATCTCTCACCATTGGACCATGTAATCAGTTATAAATACATTGCGGTATTAGAGTTCTTGAAATATTTTACAATTTACTATTGACAATGACGTTTCTTAGTTGATTTTTTAAATTTTATTTTTGCCATTCATATGTTTTTGCCTGTTTAAAAACTTCAATCTCATTACAACCTACTATTCTTCTTTGAGCAAATAGCTCAAGACGGTCTAGAGGTAAACAATTAACTTAATGGCTTATGGCTTAATGTCTTTACTTTCTTCACAAGGGTCATTTTTTCATATCATGGCTTTTGAAGTATTTAATTTTCAATTTATAAAAATTCCTTTTCCAAAGTCTCAAGTTTCATTTAGCCTACATTACGGTGTTTTAATTTTACAACACAGCTTGCATATTCTTTTGTTTCCCCCTGTAAAATTTTCTACGTTTTTGTTTTGTAAAACATTCCTCCGGATCACTGCGATAATACTGTTTTCAGAAAACACAAGTTTGATTCAGGGCTCACGAATGTTTAAGTTACATTCCCCAAACCCAATAATTATGAATTTAAATTCCTTTACAAAACTTCAAAATAAACAAATATAAAAATGTTTGAATTCCAAAAATCCTTTCTTTTGCACCTTTCAATCCAGACAGAGCGTACCTTTTTTTCGGAAATCTAAAATATGACTACTATGTCGAACTTAGTTTAAGTCTTAAAATAGGTAACTGTCATTATATATAGCTAGAGCAAAACGCATATACTAGAATTTTTTTATCTCAGATAGTAAAGTAAAGTTTTCAGAAAGTAAACTCGTATAAACACACCAAACAAACGTGCAATTATATAAAAAAAAATCCTCTTAACACGAAAATAATAAAGTTTAAAATGAAAAGTATAATACGGAATTAGTATTTTTTCTTTAAAAGTACCTGTGAACCAAGCTTTCCTCAGGGAAAATCATTAGTATTCCCTGAGAGTACTCTTTGGCCAATGCAATTTATCCGAACAGATTTTTTGGTCTATTTAATTTACGGAAAGTAAATAAAAGAAACGTCTTATACCACTTAAAACATATATTTACGCTTATACTGTTACTCACAAGACGGTAAATATACAAAAACGATGGTAAATGGTGATCGATTTCGATTGGACACTCCAATCATCATCAGACCCAATAGGTGAATGACAAGAATCTTGAATGGCGTCCCTACTTATACCCTATTGGCTACCGGAAGCACCGGCCAATACATTTTTATAAGTACAACTGGAATCAAAATGTATTTGTTCATTAATCAACTTATTTCTATCTTTACATTTTTCCTTATAAATATACAATTCTTCTCAAGCATTCATTACATATCCTTTCTTACAATTCTTTAAAATTTCTAGACTATCCTCCATTTTTCCTAGTGAGTGCCCATTTTGTAATAGGTGTTGTGCGACATTTGATCTTTCCGGTTTGTTGTTCCTCCACGCAGATATGTGGTTTTTGAAGCGGTTTACGAAGTTCACAGTCTGTCCAATGTAGAAGCTATCACAATCGTTACAATTGATTTTATAGATGCCCGAAGTGTCAAATTTGTTACAATCTTCTATTTTTGGATGCAGTATTTTACTCATGGTGTTCTGAGTCCTGTAGGCTATTGAAACTCCGTATTTCTTGAATCTGTTAGCAGTCCTTTGTGTTGTAGTCCCCGTGTAGCTAAATGTGATATATCTGGTGCTTTCCTCTTTTATCTCTTCTAATGTTGTTCTGCTGTGTAGTGTATTCTGTCTATCGATTTTTCTCCTCGTCTTCCTTGCGATGTCCTCTATCGTCTTGGTTCGAAATCCATTCACTTGGGCGATCTTCTTAATGGTGTCCAGTTCTTTTTTCCTATTGGCTTGGCTAAGTGGGATCTTATAGGCTCGGTACAGCATAGATGACCGCAGCCTTTAGATCTATGCTGTACCGAGCCTATAAGATCCCACTTAGCCAAGCCAATAGGAAAAAAGAACTGGACACCATTAAGAAGATCGCCCAAGTGAATGGATTTCGAACCAAGACGATAGAGGACATCGCAAGGAAGACGAGGAGAAGAATCGATAGACAGAATACACTACACAGCAGAACAACATTAGAAGAGATAAAAGAGGAAAGCACCAGATATATCACATTTAGCTACACGGGGACTACAACACAAAGGACTGCTAACAGATTCAAGAAATACGGAGTTTCAATAGCCTACAGGACTCAGAACACCATGAGTAAAATACTGCATCCAAAAATAGAAGATTGTAACAAATTTGACACTTCGGGCATCTATAAAATCAATTGTAACGATTGTGATAGCTTCTACATTGGACAGACTGTGAACTTCGTAAACCGCTTCAAAAACCACATATCTGCGTGGAGGAACAACAAACCGGAAAGATCAAATGTCGCAAAACACCTATTACAAAATGGGCACTCACTAGGAAAAATGGAGGATAGTCTAGAAATTTTAAAGAATTGTAAGAAAGGATATGTAATGAATGCTTGAGAAGAATTGTATATTTATAAGGAAAAATGTAAAGATAGAAATAAGTTGATTAATGAACAAATACATTTTGATTCCAGTTGTACTTATAAAAATGTATTGGCCGGTGCTTCCGGTAGCCAATAGGGTATAAGTAGGGACGCCATTCAAGATTCTTGTCATTCACCTATTGGGTCTGATGATGATTGGAGTGTCCAATCGAAATCGATCACCACTTACCATCGTTTTTGTATATTTACCGTCTTGTGAGTAACAGTATAAGCGTAAATATATGTTTTAAGTGTTATAAGACGTTTTTTTATTATTTTTTTTTATTTACTTTCCGTAAATTTAATAACACGTACAATGCTGATCAAGAAGTTATCTATTTAATTCCTGTAAAATAGTAATATCGTAGTTGACTTTGATTTGTAAGCAACTTTTTTACCTAGTGCTAAAAACATATATTTTATTAACTCGCCAGAAAAAAGGCAGTGTTATATCTTTTTCTAAAATTATTCTAAAGTGTAATTATTTTTCCTGTAATTAAAATGCGTCCTGTATCGGTAGACGCCCAAATTTCATCATTTCTATGCAACATACAGGCCTAATTAGTTATTTATTATTGTCAATTAAATCAAATGTAAGGTACGGTACATCATGTGTGTTGTTATTCAAAATCATAAAAATCATTATTTAGTAGACAAAGATATTTATGTCATGACGTGAAATACCTCCTCCAAATCAGCTTAAATCGTGTCTGAAAAAGTAATGTTTGTGCGTTTAGCATGTATCTAGCGGCGAGGCGGCCGCGGCCGGGACTGCAGTGACGTCATCGCGCGCAGTCCGCTCTGTCTGGCCCACCTCTTTTTACTCCATACATCTTGACAACTAAGACCCCTGAAGATGCCATACGATGTGGAGAAATGCATAGTGAAATAAACATCTTACCTACAAGAACTTGGGCAACAGCAATGGTAAATCTAATATGATTCAAGTTCTTGAATCTGGGCGGGATAGCAAAAATAATATTTAATCTAATCACAGCTGTTACTATCTCCTAACGGTATCATCCAAAACTATTCCCATGTTTATTATTTTAGAATAAAATGTGTTACAATAATGAGTTTTAACATAGACTACCAGAATTCCTACTTTAAAACCACACTAACAGGTTAAAGCCTTATTTTTTACTTTATTCGTACTTGTCAAACTTTTTACTTTCTAGCATAAGTTTGTGCCAGTTATCATTCAAGAAATTTACACTCAAAAGCTTTTGTCCTCATGAAACTTATGTTTATGTACAATATATTATACAATATGATATGCTTACCCATATTCTAGTATAAAAAACTTATGTTTTCATGCTTCTACATAAATATGAAGTTGTTAATTGTTATGGAAATAAATTAATTAGTGTGAAGTTTAAAATTTGTATGCATTAATTGATTAAGAAACATCTACCGGTACCAATAAATTCAAGAATAATCATTTGCATAATACCCAACTGAAATCAAATAGTACAATGTTTTTCAATAGTAATACGTTGACCCACAGAAAGTTAAGTGCTCATTTAATTCTCATTTTATTACTATTACTTTTTTCCCTCAGCCTACACTCAACATATTCCCTAAAATTTGTCTGGGACTTAATTTGGTGTAGAGTAGAACCCCTCATATCCAACCTCAGCATAACCGACTCCTTGTGATATCTGATCTAGTGTCTTACCGTCTACTTATTTCCTGTCTGGGGAGATAAAATTGGGCGCGTTCGGTTTACCACGTGGCTGATCACAGGTGTTGCTACAATCTCGGCAGACAATCACCGCTATCGCCGAGACTGCAAGATGTGGTCACGGGTGTGACTGCAATCACAGGTAACGAATACCGGTGTCACCGAGATTGAAGCTATGCTCACGGGTGTTGCCAAGGTCGCGGGTGACAATTCCTGGTATCGCAGATACTGAAAGATATTCACACGAGTGTTGCCGTAATCGAAGGAGAGGATTACCTGTGTCGCGGAGGCCGCAAGATATGCTCATGGCTTTTGTCCTGTTCGCGGGAGACCATTATTGGTGTTGGTGTGAGCGCAAGATTACCTCACAGGTGTTGCCGCGATTGCAGGAGACAATTATCGGTATCGTTGAGTTATAATCTTCCCGATATCCAACCTTTAAGCCATTTCAACCATATCCCAGCCCTGTCGTTGTTGGATATGAGGTGTTCTACTGTATTTGACTAACTGATAGTAAATAAATAAATAAGTATCGGGTGCTCAAAAGGTCCAGGAACCCTTTAATATTTTACTTATGTTTTTAAACGCAGAACATAAAAGTTGTTTGGTTAAAAGTATTCCTTGATCTGCTTATAATCATATGTTATATTATTTCTTTATTGTTATTGTTTACATTTGAATTCTTTTACAAGTTGTACACATTCAGTTCAGTAATAAAGATACTTTTGTCTATTAAACATGGCGCAGTCAAGAATAATAAAGTAAATAAGGGAATTCAAAAAGAAAAGAAAGATCAAAATGGATTTTAATAAACCTGAAGAGTTGAATGTTGTTAATGGTAATATTGCCACCAATTATAAGAAGTTTAAAGAAGAAATACTAATATATTTTGAAGCAACTGAAACAGACAAAAAGTCAAACAAAGTACAAGTTGCAAGATTGAAGAACCTTTTAGGGGCTGAAGCTTTAAAGCTTTACAACACACTGAAGAAAGATGCAGAAAATGAGGATGAAACAGTCTTAAGTATCTTAAAAACGTTGGAAAAACACTGTATTCCTAAAAAGAATGAGACTATGGCAATACATCGTTTCTTAACTCGTAAACAGAGAGATGGGGAAAGTTTTGATAAATATTTGATTGATTTAAAGTCACTTGTAAGCCCTTGCGAATTTAAGAATCAAGAAGATAAACTCCTACGGTCCCAAATCATAGTTGGAATTTCCTCTGCGAGCGTTAAAGAACGCCTTCTAAGAGACAATGTTCCTCTAGAAAAAGTAATTGATTACTGCAGATGCGTAGAAACAGCAGAAGAAAACTTGAAGCAATTGATGAAAAATTATCAGCCAACCTATATTGATGACGTTACAATTAACAAGACTCAAAAACCACAGACGAATAAGCAAAATTACAGCCAAGCTACAAATGGTAATTCCTCAATGATCAGGCCTAGAGCTTATGATAATGAGGGTGCAAGATGTTCAAGATGTGGATATTTTCACAAAGGCCAACCTTGTCCTGCACAAAATAAAGTATGCTTAAAATGTCAAAAACCCAATCACTTTGCTAAAGTATGCAAGACAAAAATTGTTAATGGCCATGAATTAGAATCAACTGCTCAAATTGATGAAACACAGTCAGAGTGGATGCTTAACGATGAAGTGGGGGCTATAGTCAATGTTAACAGGATCAAAGCAAGTCACTGGACAGTAACATTAAATATAAATGCAAAGAAGATCGTATTTAAGATTGACACTGGTGCAGATGTTAATATTCTTTCCACCAAAGATCTTGATAGCTTATCTCTACCTAAGTGCTTTGAGGTTCAACCATCAACAATCAAGCTTGAGGCTTTTTGTGGGTTCAAAATAATCACAGTGGGGGAAGTAACACTGCCAGTTACAGTGGCTTCTAAATTGTACAACATCACATTTATTGTGGTTGATTCTGAAAAGGCGACACCAATAATAGGACTTAATTCATCTATTGCAATGGGCCTCATCAAGAGAATATCTATTGATGCAGTAAGCAAAATACCCGACGTACAAACGCTGGTTGAAGAGAATAAAGATGTATTTGTAAACCAAGGTTGTTTTCCTGAAGTACTGAAACTGAAACTCAAGGAAGGGGCTGTTCCAAGAAGTTCACCTGCCCGTAGAATACCTAACAAATTAATGGATCGTCTTAAGCAGAAGCTGGATTCTTTGGTATCAAGAAACATAATTGAGAAATGTGAATCTGGAGAATGGGTACACAACCTTGTTATAGTGGAAAAACATAAAACTGGAGATTTGAGAGTTTGTCTAGACCCAAAGGAATTGAATAAAAGTTTGATTCGAGACTATGTTTTAATCCCAACTCTTGATGAAATTACCACTAAGTTAGCTAAGAAAAAATACTTCTGTGTGTTTGATTTGAAGGATGGGTTCCATCAGGTTCCCTTGGATCCAGAGTCTTCAAAACTGTGTACATTTAGCACTCCGTTTGGCACTTATCGTTATTTACGAGCACCATTTGGTCTCTCAGTTCTTCCAGAGTACTTTCATGAAACAACATCAAAGTTTTTTAGTGACGTTAAGGGGGTTGTAGTGTACTTTGACGATATACTGTGTGCAGCAGAAACAAAAGAAGAGTTGTACAAAATTGTACTTGAAGTTATCAATGTAGCAAGGAAAAACCACATTCAACTGAATAAGGATAAAATTCAATACTTTGTTGAAAAAGTGTGATTTTTAGGACAAGAATTTGATTGTAATGGTGTTAAGCCTGACTGTGAAAGAATCAGAGCTATTAATGAACTGGAAATACCTAAGAATAAGACAGAACTTCAACGAATTTTAGGCACTGTGAATTATCTTAGGCCTTTCATTCCTAACTTAGCAGAGCACTGCTCATTCTTTCAAGAGTTGTTGAAAAAGAATGTAGTTTTTCAGTGGACCCCTGAACACAGTCGTCATTTGGACAAACTGAAGGAAACTATTACAGCGGCAGCTTTATTTAGTCCCTTTGATTTTGACTCTCCAATAACTATTCAAGCAGATGCAAGTAACTATTCTCTTGGTTGTTCCTTGTCCCAAAATGGGAAGCCTGTTATGTTTGGATCCAGGTCACTTACTGAAAGTGAAAAGAACTACGCACAGATTGAGAAAGAGCTACTTGCAATTGTATATGCTTTTGAAAAGTTTCATAACTTAGCCTATGGACACTTCAGCATTGAAGTACAAACGGACCATTCTCCTTTGCTATCAATTTTCAATAAGCAAATTCATCAAATAAAGAACAATCGTTTAAGAAGGTTGCGGCTGAAGTTACTTAAGTACTCATTCAATGTGAAGTTTGTTCCAGGAAATAAACTATATGTTGCAGATCTTCTTTCAAGACAGTGTGCTCCTACAAAATCACAAGAAGATGAAAGTATGTTGGATGTTATTCACTCAGTTCATGAAGTTACAATAAATGTAAAAACAATGGATCAGTACATAAAATCTACAAATGAAGACGAATCCTTACACAAAGTTATGCAGTTTTATCAAGAAGGATGGCCCAGCAAAGTTTCGCCGAATAACCATGAACTAATGCATTATTTTAGAATACGAAATGACCTAACAGTTCAAGATGGACTAGTGTATTTTAACGAAAGGTTGATAGTGCCACTATCTATGCGAAGGTATACTTTACAGACACTCCATGAAACTCACTTGGGATTCAACAAGTTAAAGAAGAAAGCTCAAGAACTTGTTTACTGGCCTGGATTAATTTCAGATTTGAAAAATCTTATTGACAGCTGTGCTACTTGCGCTAAGTTTATGCGAGCAAAATTGAAAGAGCCACTTCAACCTCATGAAGTTTTTGACATGCCTTTTTACAAGGTAGCAGCAGACATAGCCGATTTCGACAATCAAAGTTATTCAGTGTTAATAGATTATTACTCAAGATGGATTGAAGTTGAGCGAATTCGAGATAAAAAAGCAACAACTGTCATTGCAGCATTGAAGTCAATTTTTGCTCGTTTTGGAATACCAAGTATTTTTGTAAGTGACAATGTCCCATTCAACTCTTATGAATTCATTGACTTCAGTAAATTGTGGAAGTTTGAAGTAAAGTTTACTAGTCCCCATTATCCTCGCAGTAATGGACTCGCGGAGAAAGCAGTGGGCATAGTTAAGTCAATGTTGCAAAAGTCAAAGCATGAAAAGTCAGACTTTAGTTTATATCTGCTAAATTATCGGTCATCTCCAGTTGCGAATCTTAGGTATTCTCCTTCACAACTACTTCAAAGTAGAGTTCTGAACACTAAGTTACCTGTAATACCATCAAAACTTAAACCACAGATTATTGATGATAAAGAAGTGACAAGCAAACTTGGCCAGGGTATGCAGTATAATAGATCAGCACTAAAGAAAACCAGTGTTTTCATGAAGGGGCAAAAAGTATTAATCAGGAATGTTTCCAACCTTCAGTGGGAAGAAGGGTTAATAGTTGATGTGCTGGGAAACAGATCATACATTGTTGAAGTAAATGGGAGAAAGTTGTGTCGTAATTCGTGGTATATTCGACCCTTCATTGAACGTACCAGAACAAGGATAGTCAAAGCTCCAAAAAAATTAGATTTGTGAAAAGGGGCATGTTTGGTTAAAAGTATTCCTTGATCTGCTTATAATCATATGTTATATTATTTCTTTATTGTTATTGTTTACATTTGAATTCTTTTACAAGTTGTACACATTCAGTTCAGTAATAAAGATACTTTTGTCTATTAAACAAAAGTATCCTGGGAATCTATGATTACATCCTCACTGCAGTTACCTGTGGTAGTTCTAAGGGAGGGGCTGAAACCTCCCCATTGGACCCTAGAAAAAAATCTAAACATATATTTTGCCCTGAATATGTCAGTTCATATTCGACAGCTTTATTACTGTTGCTGCAGCATGTCTTAGCACTACATCTTATCAATAATCGAAATTGGAAGTTCTGCTGTCATCTTAAATGTGTTCCATTAGATTTGAATTTGTTAACTTTAAATAGCTACTTCATGTAATATTTATTAATTTCATTTTCTAACTCAGTATGTATATTTACCTAGCTGTTAATATTTGTACCTTTGGCGAAAAAAATTAAGTCTTTTGTTGTCCTCCTTGAATTTGTTGCTTTCTAAAAAAAATATTACATAAAACTATTACATTGGACGTGCTTCCAGTTATTTGTCATTATTTCATTTTGGTTTGAGAATAGGTGGTTTAATTGTTTTTTTTACGACTTTACACGGTCCATGGCTTGAAATAGGCTTGAGAATTAATTATCTTGTGCCAGAGGCAGACTGGCTGTGTAGCATTCTGGGCAAATGTCAGAAGAGCCTGATAAATTTAGAATAAAATGGACCAAAATAAAAATAAAATCAGTCTCTTGGCCAGCCCATGCATAATTTGATGGCCGGTAACCAATGGAGTTTTTAATGAAAATTACTGCAAAAGAGGCAAACATGAGTATTTTGCAGTAGGCTAAATATGAAATGAAATAAAATGAAAAATCCTTTATTTATTCAGGCAAAGTTAGGATGAACCATTCTAACACTTAACCTGACTAATACAAAATGAATAAATTACAAATGAAGAACTTAATCTAATGTAGCCTACAATTTGTATACTTACCTATAAATATACATATTTTATATTTACAAAGCAGATAAGGAAAGAAAAAAAAATAATAAAGCAAATCAAGTAAAACACATAACCTAATGCATGATATGATAACATACCCTAATGAAGTGATTACATAGCAGTAATCGCGCAAAAACACGGCAGTCCTAGGACACACCAGCCAAGACCATCTGCTCAAAGTAGAGACATTTCAGTGTCGCCAAAAAATAGGAAACGTTTTTTATTTATTGTGCAGGGGTAGGTGGTAGGTCGTTCCACAGACGGGGAAGCAGTGACAACTAAAGCCCTGTCATAAACTGTGGTCACATGATGAGGTATTTGCAATGTGATCGAGGAGGAACGTGAAACTCGTGAACTACCTTGAGACACAAATTTAAAATCTAATTAAAAATAATTTGTACTTAATAAAATAAATATCACTTTGTTACTAACAGAGTAGGTACTGAGTGGCATATCACATTGATAACAACTACAAGTTTAAAAGCGTTTTAACTTGGGACTTGTGAAGGTTCGGATACCCACCTCCGAACAGTTCTTTTCTGCCTGGGTTTTGTTGTCTGAAGGATGCCAGGGTCGTATATCCTCCACTCGTACTTTGACACAGCATAACAGCATAAGATTTATGTGTGACACAACTCACTCAAGCTAACAATTTCCATGGAAACAAAACATTTTGGTACACTACCTTATATTTTCTGTTACCTCTTTGCATTACAGATTATTTGTAAATAGGTGTAATAATGACTAACTCAAGGAACAAGTTTTTGCATGGTAGGTGATAACTACAGTAGGGACCACAAGAGTCTGCAGTTGGCGGTAGCCAATCACAAGACAAGACTAGTGCGACGTTGTATCGTTCACTAATTTTCGACTCTAATTAAAATATACTAAACAAAATTTTCTAATCAGCTGGTATTATTAGATTTGGCAACAACAGGTGGTCCTCGTTGGCTACTTCGAAGTCATGTGGTAAATAGGCTCCTCCCTCAACTGCAGACTCTCGTGGACTGTACTGTAGTTTGGTTTTGACTCCAGAGAGTATTGAACCTAATTCAAAATATTTGTTAAAAAAGGGAACATGAATTTTTACGAGGGTTGCTTTTAATCTTAAATCGGTATTATACA
The DNA here is from genome assembly GCF_028750875.1 of Macrosteles quadrilineatus. Classification (NCBI taxonomy): domain Eukaryota; kingdom Metazoa; phylum Arthropoda; class Insecta; order Hemiptera; family Cicadellidae; genus Macrosteles; species Macrosteles quadrilineatus. Next base: position 53,453,327 of record NW_026542600.1, read on the forward strand.
TTATGCTTCAACAGTTTATTCAGATGGAGTGCTTTATGGTCAACTCGTGGAATGCTGCTAAAATTGGATTTTGTTTTTGACACACTCTGTATATCTCATAAACTGTATAGTTGATTAAATGTTTGCCAAAAACAAGCCCTTTCAATAGGAGTTACTTGATATCTATTTCCATATTTTAATCACAAGGAATCGGATAAAAGGAGTTGGCGAGGATTATTTTAAACAAGAGTGATTAGGAAACATTAGCATTAAAAATAATAATCGTTTAACCTGCATTACAATTTTTGTTGAATCACTGATTTGTTTGGTATGGGAACTAAATTCACAGTGTTGATTTTATTACTCAATATGAGTGTATAAGATTCTTTTGTGCTTTAGATAAATTTGTTTTTTTTTTTCATTTAGCAAAGAATATTTTATTTTTTCATTTTTATTATTTGTCCAGTTTGTCCAGAAATTTACAAGCTATCAATTTCTTGCTTTTAAAAATAACTTAAAATCATGAACAGTATTATGCCCTACTTCTGAGGAAATAGCCTACATGTAACTTTTTGTTTCTTTAATACAAAACAATATTTTCAACTTATTCTATATGTGTGGTTTTACAGAAGAACAAGTTAACATGCTGAGCTTCTTGGATGCAAGGTTTTTCTTCAATCAGAGCCTATCAATACAGGACACCTTAAATTCCTAATTTTGTATTCACATAGCAAGATTTTATGTTACTCAAAGTATTTAGTCACAATATTGTAAATAGGAATAATATGTTGGAATGATTTGTTTTAACCTTTTTTAGCATAATTTTAATGACCATTTATCCTTTGTTATAAATAGTTTAATTTATCTAAATTTGTTATTACTCAGAATGCTTTATTGTTATTCAAAGTTTGATTTGATCAAATTTTGTAATTAAAGTGGTCTACCCACGATGCATGATTTTTGTACTTTCAAATAAAGTTTTAGTTTTAAATTGTTTTCAGTTTTTAAAAGTTATATCAGTTTTATTATGTTTAATGTGCGACTGGACATGCTTAGAGTATATATAAATTGCACAATAAAAATGTTGCCATACATCCATTTTGTATTGGTATGTTTTCTTAAACCACACCATACCAAATGAAAGATTTAATGTCTACTGTGATCATTCCAGATTTTTATATCAAATAGCAAAAAATTATTTTAGTTATTAGTAGTTTTAATTAATATGTTCTTAATTTAGTGTATTTATTTTGTACAGCTTGAAAATAATTGTAAAGCAAGCTATTCAATGTTGAGAACTATATTGTTATTCTAGTCATGTATGCGCATAGATAATAAATTTATACAATTTATAAAACAAAAAATATCCTTTTTAATCCAATCCTATTGTTAATTTCTCGACGTACTACGACGAATCAATGGCAATTATGTAATGAATACAATGGTATTATTTATTGTACAATGGCTTTTGCCGTAAATAAACAAATTGTATTGAATTGAATGAATTCTGGTTTCTCCAGACCCAGTGGACTGGCAAGGTTGAAAGAACCCATCAACTTTTTATTAAAAAAATAAGACACTGTAATTTCCAAGTGTTTTACAAAGTTTTTGTGGTTTCCAAGTGATTTACTAAGGTTACCAAAAGCCAATGCTGTTTTAACTTATTGCGAAAGATCCAGGGTTTTTATCTTTTCTTAGCTCATTAAATTGAAGATACTTTTTCATGAAAGTTTTAGGAAAGAAGAAACATACTTAATACATAAAAACATATTTATTATATACAACCACATATTATGCAAAATTTTATAACATCTGTTACACCTGTATCAAGCTTAAAACTAACAAACTTTAACATACTTATTGAGTTGCATAAGCACACTTAAACCTCAAATAGACAATTGTTAAAAAAAAGTAGTTAAAACATGTTTGACTTATGTGATCAGATTAAAGATTTAAAAATTATGGTAATAGGAAATATCAGACGTCATTAACATTATCCCTTCAATCTTAAGAAAAAATGTATTTCTTCTCAAATAAACAAAAAATAACTGAATAAAACTCTATTAAAAATATCTGTAATTCAATCTGTTTTAATGAATATTTAAATGAAAAGATAAACAATGTGAGTTTATGGTCTGGTGTATATACGTGTTTTAAACAGTTACTCAATCGGGATTAAAAAATAGTAAATTATAATACATAATATTTTGTATATTATGGGTAACTTTAAATCACACTTTCTCAACGCCTGCAAAAATGAAGACTTTTCACAAAGAAATTATTAAAACTTAAGTAAATAATTTGGTTTAGGCCTACATTAATTTGTAACCAAAATTTTCACAAACTTCAAGTGTAGAGTAAAAATACTTTGTAAACTAGTTAACTTAATGTTATTAAATTGTCTAAAAAATGAGGGTAAATAATGAAAGTAGCACTTAATACAACATTTAATTGATAACTTGGTTGTCTCATGGTCGATCTACACTAAGTGCAGAATCATATACTAATATTTTATTTTTACATTAGTTTAGATTTTAAAACAGTGATTTCTAAATTGAATGTGTTTGTATTCAGTTTTAATTAAATATTGTATTATTTTAGTTGTGAAACAACAAACACTTAATAACACAGTCTTATAATTTTGTGAACATTTTATTTTTAATTAAAGTTGGCAAGAGACAATTTTGCTTAGAACCTCTTACCCTTTAAAACTACATTTCTCATGAAAGGAATGTTTAAAATGTTTTGCTGTCATGCACTTAAGAACAAGATTAAGTGCAATATTATAAAACTGTATTGTTACAATACTTATAGTTTTGTTTTACTAACTTTGTAATACTACTGCCTCATTGTTAAGAAAATTAGTGAAGTGAAGAAAATGGCAGCCCACAAAGAATCACTTCTTTAGGTTGTTTTTTTGCATGTCTTATCATGCTGGAATTTGTGGCAGACCGAATTCATCCACTAATACACCATCCTGAAAAAGTCAAAAGTATTCAATAAAACATATGAAATCAGAAGTGTAATTAAATTATGTCAGGAAATATGTTGTAAGCCCAATCAAAACGTTTCTGTTGCATATTATGGATATTTTACAAAATATAAATCTTGAATTATTTTGTTTTTTATTCTTTTTAATCAGGAAAAAGAAACAAAATTACCATTACAATATTTGTGTATAAATAATTTAAATTGAATAAAAAATAGTGGGAAAAAGTGAATACTTTTGCTTACAATCCTAATTTGCAACTAACTATTAAAATAAAGAAACATTTGTAAGATAACCATTACAAGCATTGATTATACTGTGAAGTATTATATCCATATTCACAGAACAAAATATTTCAAGAAGTGCCCATACTATGAAAAATTGAAATATTTTTCATCCCAAGTACATAAAGTTGAGACATTGTCATGTTTGAAAATGTTTTTAGAATTAATCAAGCATTTCTGATCAAAGGGTCTTATATACAATTCCAGAGTTTTAAGAAATGAACAATTGTCTTAAAAATAATTTCACCAATAAACATGAAGATTATAAATAATTCATTTTGTAGAACTGTGTTAGATGAAATGTGGCATGCAAAATCAACAGTTACGCCCTACCTTGTTTTTGACACTGTCCGCACCAGGCTCTTTGCTCGGGGCTGCTGGTGCTTTAACTTCGTCTAAGTAGCTGGTGTCGTCATCAAGAGCAATCTCGTCCCCGAGAGCATCAAGTTCTGCCTGCAACTCATCGTCGTCTATCTCGGGTGTGCCGTAGGTTCGTCCCAGAGCTTCTTGTACCTCTTCATGTAAGTCCAGCATATCTGCCATGTCATCTTGGAGGTCCTAAAATGAGAGCGAGGTTACATGAAAGCTATAACAATACTTTGAATGATGCATATTTAAAACAATATTTACTTCGACGTTATGAAGCAAAATTTTTTGTTGAAAGTGGTTCTCTTTAGGCCAACGATGAGAATTATAGAAACGTATTTTGGACATGGCTTATGAACTGAATGAATTCGAAGAAAAAGCTCCAGGAGATCAAAATTTTAAGATGACTTTTGAAGACAAAATTTGAAAAAATTTTAGTTTTTGCATTTTAAAAAATCTAAAAAGATCGTTTTGTTTGATGTGGTACAAACAACTTTTTTTTTCTGAAGTATCTTGAAGATTTGATACGTAAGAATTGCGTACCTATTAACTCAGAAGTATAATATGGTTTCAGGACCAACACTTATATGGCTGGACTAACACTAAGGCATTATTTTTATCAGGGGGTCAAAAGAATGTGACTTAAGTTGAGTAAAGTGAGCCAAGAACTGATGGTTGGTGGTACAGTCTTCCAGACTTTGAGACTAAAAACTTACACAGAGTAAATATGTAATAAACCAACCTCGATTTGATCGATGTTTATTTTCTTAAACTCTTTCTGCATGGTTTTGACGCCAGCTTTCATCGCATCAATAGTGGCTTGAGTATCCTTCAGGGATTGGGTAGCGAAGTTGGCTTGTTCCATATTGAATGCCTGTTGTCTTAAGTTGTCTACTTGCGATTCATACCTGAGTCATTGCAAGATATTTTATATAAAGATTGTATATAAAACATTTTAAAATCAAAGACAAACAACTTCCTTTGATCTTAGAACATTAATAATCAGGATTGATTGGGACCGACTCCATACGGATCATAAAATTATCTGGATTATCGAAATTACCTAAAAAAGGACCCCACCACTATTTGAGTAAAAATCTTTTTTAATTGTATATGTTCTATTATAGGTACCTACAGTAAAGGGTCAAAATAGAGAGGTGAATTTAAAGTATTTTTTATGTTCAAGACACTACATATTTGAGCTTTAAAAAAATGTGTGTTGACGTCCAATTTTTCAACGCTTTACTGTACCTCTACAACTCACATGTCTAATTTGACATAAAACACATGGCTTAGGTGATAAAAATGTTTTTGTCTTATTAGCACTTGTGGTTAATTTATTTAGGAAAATAAATTACAACCACATCAAAATGATATCTTCTATATAAATTTAACTGCAGAAACTCTTGTATTGCTTGTTGCATTGAACATGCAATACAAGAGTTTCTGCGTTTAAATTTATATACTTAAAATTTCTCTGTGAACTCCCAGAGAAGGTGCAGAGGATAAAACATAATTCATATCTTTAAGAGAGGAAATCAAAATAAGATGTGGGTGTAGTGAATTTTCTGTAGCAGTTGCACCTTGGTTTTATCATCTAGATACATGTATTGCTTCAACACTCAAGAACTTAAATGCAAAAGGGATTAACCCTAGAGTGTCCGCGCCTACCGCTAGAACGTGAGTGCAATTTTTTAAATTTGATCAATAAAACAACAAGCAATTTGTTTGCAACAAGCAATTGTGACTACTAAGATTCTAAAAACTAAGGTGAAAACTTACATCTTTTTCTGCTTTAGCACTCGGAGAGCTTTTTGCTTCACATTATTTTTAGCTGGTCCTTCCCTCATTTTGGCCATTTGATCCTTATACTTCTTTAATTCTACATCTAACTTTGCAATTTTTTTCTCAACTGAGTCTGCTCTACCATCCACCTGTGAAATAACAAACGAACCCCAGCTGATGGTTAGTAGCCTACATTCCATAGTGTTTAAAATCTGTGTTTAGTTAATAGGCCTATCGCAATCAATGGGATGCCGCAAAGGAATCAAAATTATCAGCAAATTCTCAAATCTTCAATAGGGTGCAAATACGAAGGTTCCATGAGAATTAGGTTTTTTATTTACCTCTCCTCTTCTAGTATATTTACCAAATTGCCACATTTTTTACTCGATTGTCCATTTTAGGTACGGGTTGCGGCATTGTTATTAAGTTCATCAAGACCTTTCATATTAAACATATCATTCTATGCTTACCTTTAAGATTGTCAACTTACTTCCAAATGGGCCGCCCCACTAGGTGACATCCAATCACCACGTACACAAAAAAGTAGCTTACCATTACCAGTAATGATATGCCAAATTTAGTTGTTATATATCTTTTCATTTAAAAGTTATAAAATTGTCCTAAGACTTTATTGTCACCCTGTATAAAATTGCACTTTAAGAACACTATAGCTCCATTTATCAATTAAAACAGTTGATGGTACTATTCAGTCATATATCAAGTTTTGCCTAAGTATCAAACATGTTTACTCCAACAGTAGCTATCTAATGCATTGTAGAGATGAGCATTGTTAGTCGATGTTTTCGAAACACCGATATTCGATGTTTTTGAATCACCGATATTCGATGTTTTCGAATCACCGATATTCAATGTTTTCGAAACACCGATATTCGATGTTTTTGAACACCGATATTCGATGTTTTTTATATCGATGGTAGATTACCGATGTTTCTGTTCCATCAATGTTTTCTGCCAAGTATTGAAATATTGACGTTTTCCATGACTGAATTGTATTTGTAGTTGTATTTGTATTTGAATTGTAGTTTGAGGTTAGATAGCTGTTTCTGTTTGGCTGTTAGCTGTGTACAGAGAGCAGACAAAAAAACTAAAAAAAACATTGATTAACATTAATGTTTTAGCCCCGAAAACATCTAAGATGTTTTCACGACAGTGTTATCGGTACATTGATGTTACCATTGAAGGTGAACATTAATGTTTGACCTAATCAAAAGCATAGTGCATAGTGCCTAATGCATCGATGCTCATCCCTAATGCAGTTTATTGTCGCCTAAAAGTGAGTTAATTCTGGCTCTATCTAACCATAATAAAAACTAGGCCTACCCTAGGAACCAAATAAATTTTTAACATACAATTGTATAATACTAGTATTAAAGGAAAATTACCCCCTGAATGACATCTGTTAAATTAGGTGGTGGTGCTTTATCTTTGCCTTTTCCAAATATTCTGTTCATTTTCAAAATTAACACAGGTTATAATAGTTTTTCTTTGACAGGTATGAATGAATCAGAAACACGATAAGTAAGTAGTGTAGTGACAGTTCCTGTTCCTAGTTCCAATCCAAAACAGCGAAAAAATCACATGATTTTTAGGTACCAGATACTTAGGTAATAGTTATTTTATCATGAAGCCTTGTAAAACATAGAATTAGTTGGTTTTGAGTAATTAATCTCTTAGCCCATAGATTAATTATTTATTCCTTTACTACACAGTCAAAAAAACTGTACTGAGTAAACTCCCTACGATAAAAGATCAAGGGTGGTTCCACGCCAGTTCTTAACATCCTTAATATCCCCTGTAGCATTACTTTATTGATTTATTCATTACGGTACTTTAAAATAGAGATTTGATCAACCATTTATTGTTTGTGAGTATGAGTTCTAGATCATAAATAAGAATGAAAACTCTAAAAAATATTCATTGTAAACTATAATTATTTTTACAGTAGCCTCATATAGTACTGTGGAGCCATAGGACCCTCGCCGACCTTGTCCCACCACAGACTTGCAGATTAGCATTCGCAAACCTAGGAATCCTCACAGTGGTGTCTCTCTCTACATACTTGAAACCATAAAGTATGTGAATGAAATAAACCCCCCAAGAAACCAAGACCTGCACCACTACAACACCCATCATGGCTCCAAATTTGCACTACCAGTTCACCGAACAACTCTTTGGGAGAAAAAACCTTCCTACACCGGCTGCAAGCTAAGGAACCATCTACCTCACTACCTGAGAGACCTGACTGGCAACAAGCTACACCAGGAGTTGAAGAAGTGGCTAATCGCAAGACCCTTCTACTCAATAAAGGAATTTTATGAAAATTATGGAAATTAACATGCACAATTCACTGACACTATTGTAATTCTTAACGAATTAACAATACAGAATATTGTATTTTATTGTATTATTGTATGTGTGCTACTTGGGATTTTTAACTCTTGATGTTTATTTTATGCTTTGCATTATGCTTGTACATTGTTTGAAATAGCCTGTAACAAATAATATTGTTGATTGGCCGAATAAAATCATTGTATCATTGTATCATTACGTTACACAGCGAGCCTCTCATCAGTCAGCCCTGAAGATTTTTAATGCTCTACCGGATGAGGTAAAGACCTGAACCCAAAGACTTTACGACATAGTTTCCACGTTCCTTTCCAATAATGCCTTTCCACTAGGTGGATTACTTAGTGAAAAGGCCGCTCTACTCTCTTCGAGTGTTACAAGATGGAACACCTCTATTTGGGCTGTAAATAGCCTCAACACTCTTCTGACGCAGTCTATCCAATTTTCATATTGGTCAACGACGAAGACGACAAGTATTACAAGTAAGCATTACTCACCTTAAGTGAGAGATCTGAAACTTATTTTATGTAAACGTTCATCGCTGAAAAAATAAAACACCACTACACTTTGTAGTGAATTCAAGTTTACTAATAATTTCAAGAGTAAGTCTTAGGATATTGTTTAAGTGACCAACTTTAGCTTGCCAAGATTATGCTTTGCACCCTGAGTCTAATGCTTATTGTATAACTGTTATGTATATTTGTACATTTTCATATATGAAGGTATTACTTTTCTATTGGCCTTTAATTTCCAGATGTTTCCTAGTCAGCTGTTATTAAATTTCCGGCCACGTTATGGCTACTGCCGTGAAATGATTGCAGTACACCAAACACTTGTCGTTGTCATATCATATCATTCATTGACAGAATCTTATGTACGCGGCTATTTATATTGTAATCCAATGGAGTTCAGTTTTTGACTTGTGATCGGTTTTAATTGTTGTCTGAGTGATGTGCACATCTTGTAAAAGTGATATGATGGGTTTGTGGACGAAATGGATTGTACTTACAGTAATATTAGCTTATTTTCAAATAGCCGCTGGAGTCGAGCTAACCTTCGAATTGCTTGATAATGCCAAAGACTGTTTCTACGAAGATATTAAATTAAATACATCTGTGTCACTTGAATTCCAGGTCTGAGATCACACATTAATTTTTAAGTATTTCAAGATAAGCATAGTTTATACGAGTAGTTTAGAGAATGTGAATTGGGATAAGGATGTGTTGACTGTTGAGCCTGCCAGTTGGCAAAGCTTACACCTGTCCTATCAAGGAACGAATTTTCCTGGTTCCTAATAGCCTACTTTATTTGGTTTAAAACTCGTATAACTTTGGTAGACAACAACTAAATTTATGACCTTGCTAGGCCTTATAGTACTGTACCTAGCCTAACTAAATAAGTTTTGGGTATTTATTCCGTACAGGTGCCGCCAAACGAATTTTTAATTTTGATATCTTACTTTATAGTTTTTTACCTCCTGAATCCAAATAACTTATACCATTAATTTTCACCGCTGATGAATATTTCTCATGATATCACTGTAATAATAATATACAACATTAGGCCTAGAATAAACAAGGTAGGATGGATGACATTTACAAGTGGAATGAACTGTAGCTTAACTAAGCCTTAAGCCTACTTACAGCTGATTGTTTTCAACCAACCACACGACAAGAACTGGAAGTAACAACTTTTGAACTTCATTAACTCACTCTGATTCTGTCGCTGGCAATATGCCTATACTAGTGACATAATTTTACTTCACTACAAATAAAATACAAAACAAAAATACTCATTCATACTCATACGTGTTGCGTAGTGCTATTCTGCTACGCCGTCGCCATCACAAGTTCAGGTTTAGTGAAGAGAGTAACGGTTGATGAGAAGATTAGTTAGTTAAGGTTAAGAATAACATCATTGACTAAAGATAATAACATCGTTGTAGAAACATATCAAGTGATTCTATAGTCAATAATGTTTTCTACAATAGGAATTTTGTCACATTATGGAGATATAGATGGAATAATGGACTAATTACTCGTAGTTCTTATTTAGGCATGTCAGGGTGGTAGGTCGTGCTTTATGCGAATTGGTGCCTGCATTAAGTGTTTTGAAGTTAGGTTAGATTAGGGCTTCTCGCCCAGGGTAGATGTGGGCTTCATCTAATATTTTCCAGTGCCAGTTTGGTATTTTTCTTATTTTCGGTAAAGTTATTTGATATTTTATCCATGATACTTAATTGTTTCAGTGGAACATAAACTTAAAGCTGGATTTTGACTACAAAGAAACTTTTGAAATATAATTTTATAATCTTTTTTTAATTATATTTGTGTTATCCAACCTTATCATGCCTAGTTTAGGTTGGATAATCGAGACTACTGTACATTATTATGTCCCTGAGACCATCTAAAGTTAGGGCCTACATATGAGTTTCAATTTAACCTAAGTGCATTTGAATCTCAGTTTATAAAGTTAGCGTTTGGAACTGTACTAACTTTTGTGAATTCAGGCCCTCTAAGAATGTGAAATGGTGGTTATTTTGTTATTTAGCCTAACAAATATCACACATTTCGTTGGTGTATCTTTTTGGTCAGACGCATATATTTCATTACTATTTTTATTTTCAATAGTCTTCAGTAGGTCTACACAACACTGATTCGATTATACTTAAGGTTGTTAAGCGTTTTTGCAACTATACATTTTTTGCTCTGTAAATAAATTTACCCTACAAAAAACATTCCCTTCATGAAACCTTACATGTAAATAAATACATTGGTCTCTCTACAGCTTACTAAGTCCTTTGGCTACGAAAAGTGATAACGTTGACATAGGCTATTCTTATCTGTTATAAATGTATTGTCACTTCTACCTTCAGTACTCACTTGTTAACTCTTATCTAGGCCTACTTCAGGTTATCTTAGACATATGTTAACCAGACACCCAGTGCCACATATCTCACATAGGCCCCAGTAGAAACTTTTCATGTCAAAAGTAAAACTTTTTAAACACCATCACCAAATGTAAATAAACTTGAATGTTTTTTTTTAAATTTACTTCCTGACTACAATATGCATCCAAACAATAAACCGATTTAAAACTGACTCTACTTACATGCCATGATTATGGGATAGCAGGTAGTTGTGCCTTGGCCTGATTGTTATCAGACCAAATTTTAAATATGGCATAGGCCTATACTGATAGTAAAAATGTCTGATTGAGTTTGGGAGAAAAACACCCAACAGATTGATGATGCCCACAGCCAACACAATCAAAGATGAAGGTATGGAAGGGTCGGGTTGTCTGTGTGAATTATTCATTGTGAAACACTTATACCTATTCAATCCACAGTCTAATCATGAGAAAAATCACGTTTGCTACAACCTTTTTGTTTTACAGGTGGTAACAGGAGGGTCATACGATGTAGATGTTACCCTGGAAGATCCGACGAGAGAGATAATCTATCGACAAGTCAAGTCTCAGTTTGACACCCACATGTTCACCACAGTCAAGGAAGGCACGTACGCCGTGTGTTTCAGCAATGAGTTCTCCACTTTCAGTCACAAGCTGGTCTACATGGATCTCCAGGTCGGGGACGAACCACCGTTGCCAGGGGTGGGGGAACACGCCACCGTTATGACACAGGTAAGTGAAAAAAAATTTGTAGGAGAACAATAACTGCCAAACTGCAAAAAACTTTACTTCCGTTAGTTTCTGTGGAAATGTTGATGTGGTTTTTGTATCAGTGGTTAAATTTGACCCGTGATTGTGGTTTTGTAGCCTTCTCATGATGAAAATTGATGGGTTAAAAATTCTCACCCAACAGCTTAACCTGAATTTGATTATGATTTAAATAAATAATAGATACATGTTTTGTTGGGAAGTGCCCGTTTTATTATTCGTTATATTGTTAAAATGAAAAAAAAGCGTTACAATATCGTTCATTGGTTCAGTAAGTAATGCATACACTCCAATTATTTATTTTCTCTCTGCTACATACAGTAATCAAGTTTACTATTAATCTGGAATCTTAATTTCTATTTATGTTACGTTTAGACTGTATGTTTTTTTTTTATTCTCAAGATGTATCTGTATTAAGAAAGGCATACTAACAAATACATTAAGTTAGGTGCTTCTTGTTATTAGTGTCAGGGATTGCTTTAGTCTTATCTCCACTTATTTTCACAGCATTATTAATGAAATTTCAAGGTACTGAACATAAAATTCTTTGGAAAAACAATTAAATCCATTAGGCCTATTACATAATTTGTTGTACTATTTCGCAACCCTAAATTGAAATCATTCTTAATTTCTTTGCTTTATAAATGAACCAAAATTACTCCTGAGGTTATGAATATGATTTAAAACCAACAGAACAGATTTAAATCATAAATAAAGTCTGTAGGCTAACTACTATTTGTTATCAATGTTGTAAACTAGTCATTTACAATTATGACATTGGGAACCTCAAAGAAATGAACACACTTTTGTTAAATAAGTCAAAATTTGCAACCACTTTTGAATAATTGGAATGTTTAAGGGATAAAAGGATAATATTGAGTTGAGACACAAATATACAATCAACATGTCTGAAAAAATTTAAAAGGTTTTTGTAGGCTAGTTCAGCCTTAGTTTTTAATGGATAAACTATATGTAGATAGTTTTGAGATCCGTAATATCCATAATAAAAACTCACCAAAACCACTCTGACCATAAACACTAAAACCATGCAAGTTTGAAAAATGGTCTATATGCTGTCATTAGTTGGAATTCGTGATCATCTTAAATCAACATCGATGGAAAATACACTGTTAAAAAGGTTGGCATTTTGGTAAAAATACTCAAAACCCACCTCACCCAAAACACCATTCTTGAAGCATGAAATTGTGAAAAAATGTGTGTATTGAAGTTTTGAAGGGTAACTACCCCGTTTCCTACCAGAAACAAAATAATGTCAGCACACCTACAATCAGTCAGTGAAACACAAGGTACAAAGTCATTGTCACACTCGATTTGTGCTACATCCTCCATTCATACTAACAAGGAGAAGGTTCTAGACAAAGAAATCACAAACCAAGCAATGCTCCAACAAGTCATGTGACACGTGTCACGACAGTACCACGACAACCAATAAAATATCTCTCTCTTTCCTGAAGGTCACACTTTTTCCCGATGTTAATTGTAAAACTATCCCTGTTCCAAAAATTCATTAGAGTTTAGGTTGGTATTGACTAAATTTCCCTATTTTGGGGAAATATCTAATTTCCATTGAAGTACCCCTGAGCTTACTCCATTGAGTTACCCTTGTATTCCATTGAGTTACCCTTTTACCCGACCAACTACCCATAAATTACCCTTTTCCCAGGCTAATTACCCTTTCTCTCTATGTCCACGTTGGAGATCTCCCTCACCCAAACCCCTGATTCCCACTGTGTTCCCCTGTTAATTGATGGTGTTGCTTATTTATTTAATTAACTTAGTAATACAAGTAAGTCCATGCACGTTCAAAGTCATAAGACATTTCAAATTGAACAGCCTTGACAACCTTGATATTTAATTATAAATCTACTTACGTATGCCAGAGGGTCTCAAATATGGTCATCTTTCATGATGTACATGTTTCTAGCTTTTTACGTCTCATTTTCACAGCATTCATATAGGCCTACAGTATTTATAATAGATCCCATCGAGCGAATTGTTAAGTATTTCAAACACTATTATTACAATAAATAGTCCAATTAACTCAATAAATTATGGTAATAAACACTTATACACACAGAAATAAACATTACACGTATCATTTTGCCGGTATTCATAAATAATTTGGTACGCACGCTTGGAGTTATCAAAACCAGAATAAATTCGTAGACCTACTGAAAAACACGGGAGAATGACGTTAGTGTCAGCTGACTGGTTGTTCTTATGTTTATTTCTGTGTGTATATAAGTGTTTGTAAATACTCAACAAACATCACTCTTTTGGCTTTATTGTAAATACTGTAACATGCTGCTGAAGATGAGCCGTAATAAGTTCAAAAAATGTAGGCCTACAGTGTAAAAAATAACTACATTTGACACCTTCTGGCATAAGTAGATTTTCATCTATAATCGAGTCATTCAAGAAAATCTTAGATGACATAGAATAGTTTAAAAGTGATTTTAGATCGTTTTAGGTGAATTGGGTGTTGTATTACTACTAAAATGGTTGTTAAAACATATGATATTTGACATCTCGATGTACCCTTTTGGTAGTCTTTACTCTTAGTAACATTTCCTGTCAAGTGATGAATGAAGTAGGCTTAGTATAGTTTTAATGGTAGAAATTAGTTTGGCAAGAAGGATTGAATGTTTCGAATGTTGTTTTTGCTAATAGTTTAAAGTCTTTTATGTGTTGTGAGAGTCCAAGATATGTTCTAACAAGTAACCATTTGCTCTGCACTTTTGAAAAACATGCACCTTGCTTGTTGTGCTTAGGTCTGTGTAGTGCTGAATAATTTATTGATTATTATATGGGTTTGTGATATTCTACGTCTATAATAGAATATGTCTTTCAAGACTTTGATTTTAGCGAGTTGCCCATTAGGGAATAATTTATTACCGTAGGCCTCATGGTAAGACATGGATTTGGGACATTAACCTTTTCGTTTTGATGTCCCTAGAGGCCAAAAACATCATCCGTTCGCTAAAACTATCCGATTTTGAATGATGAAATTGGTATAAGCGTGTAAACTTTTGTTCACTCTAACGGACTATATGGACTTATGGACTATAAAAACATAATGTTTCTCAATTTCTTTCTTAACCATTTTGTAGAGCATACAAAAAATTAATAATTTCTTACATTGAAGCGTTGTTATGCGCTCAATGGTTAGGGAAAAAATTTATTTTTCTCATACTGTAATTGCATTCTTAGTTTTACATTTTCCTTTGTCCATTGAGTCTTATCAGTGTATGTTTTTAGTCCATAGTTGGATAAATCAAATCCGTTCGTTACAGTTTGGTTCGATTGCAAAAACATATTTTCTCTAAATTTGAAACTCTATAAAAAAAAAATAAATTGATGTAGGTATTCAATATAACGCCAAAGAATCGTTCCAAATTATAAATCATCAAGTGCTAAATCACCATGTTTCTTTTTCTAACAACATTTGCACGATAAATTTCGCAATAGTTGCATGTTTGCCTGCAAGAGAAAAATTAACTAATCGGTGAGTTACGTTCTAAATTATGTGTGGAGTGGAGCTTTGTTTGGTGGTGGTTTTATGTCTGGGCACTGAAAACTCCCATGTGGCAATTAATGTACAGGTTATCTAAAAAAATGTTTAATGTCTGATTTAGGATATCTATGTATCGTAATTGACATAAATATTATTGTTTGTTTTCTGTTAGGAATTTTGTACATGTTTCGCTTTTGGCAATATGGATTTCCTAAATTGGTTAATTTACGTTTTTAAAGTTCAAACAAAAACTGTAGTATTCCTGATAACTAACGTTCTCAAACCTAACCAATGTTTACTAAATATTATATAGGTACATTTTTATTCACATTTTCAATTTCGTCAATTTTTAATTGATTGATAAAGAAAATCATGTAGGTAGTTAATATGACAATAGTGTTTGTAATTTACTAGTGTTTTCCTATAAAGTGTTCACTATTGTCCTATATTCTCCATGGTCGTATTGATACCGTTGCAAATAAATTACTTCGGTTTTATTGTGGTTTATGGGCTTAAAACCACACATACAGAGTTTAATTAATTTTAATAATTTTGGATAGGTTATTTTCCAACTTGGTCTGTTCTTTAACAATTGTAATGTAGGAATATCATGCTGTACAATCAAAGAAAGCACAGCTGAAATAAAACCTTTTCATTAGTTTCAGGGAATTTAAGCTATTGCCTGTTGTTATAAATGAGCAACATAAAATGGTCCTAGTTTGTTAGTGCACAATTTCTCTTGTATTTTCATGTTTTATTTATTAGTTTTTGCTTAATTTTTCTCTTTAAAATTGTTTTACTTCTACTTGTACAATTGCATGGAAAAAACAATGAGGCCTGGATTGCAGTTTTTGGTGTTACACTACAGATTTTGTTTTCGTTTGTGTTGTGATTTTGTTGTGAATTTTGCTTTGCTGTTACAATTTTCATTACACACTGACAGTTCACAGAGTAAAGTAGTTCTGGATGGTTTTTATTTATACACTTAATGAAAAATACATTACTAGTAGTGAGTTTTTCTGTTGGGAAGTAGCCACTAATGTAGTTTTCATAACTGGGCATTTTTTTGTTTTAGTTGTTTTTGGGACAAGTCAGTTGTAGTTCAAAGTCGTGTTTGTTCAGTCTCAGATATATAATTAAGTCTTTGTTAAAGCTCAAAGGCTTAACTCTGATCAAAAATAATTACCTTAAGTTTTCCTTTGTTTAAACAAAAGTTTGCTAGAGATCTTCAAGTTGTTTAAACACCAACTCAGTAGCCAAGCTATGTTGCGTTGTCTTGACAATTGTAGGAGAAGTTTGCGATTTTTCTGCGATGTCGGTAGATGATCGTGCTGTCCTTAATTGTGGTAGATGATCATGATTACGCCGCGATCGCGTAGGATAATCATCATTACACCCACAGTGATTGTAGATGATTTTACCGATGCCGCCTCGATCTTGAAAGATTATCTATTGACGAATAAAATTACACAAATTCAGCGTGTAACATAACAATTACATTTTTATTTACAATCATGCAAAGTTAACCACAAACAAGGTTTGTTTCTGTAAATATTAGGAGAAGTAAGGTTTTTTGCTTGTTTGCTGAACGTAGCTATCCAAGTATACAGTGTCAATAATTCAATTATTTTGTAGATGGAAATGTCTGCTCAAGAAATCCACCAGTCTCTGAAGAGCATCATTGACTATCAGACGCACCACCGGCTACGAGAGGCTCAAGGGAGAAAACGAGCGGAAGATCTCAACGATAGAGTATTTTGGTGGTCGCTCATGGAAACTGTCTTGATCCTTTTTGTATCCATAGGCCAAGTATTTATAGTAAAAAATTTTTTCACAGAAAGAAAACCGACAACATACAACCGGTTATAGGATTAAAGTGTTAAACGTTTTGTTGATTGTTTATACTTAAGTCTTCTTTCTCGGTTAAGACTGAGTGAAAGGTTTTAGGTTAAGAACACCATCTCATATTTATACAGTACACTTAGCAGTTCATTAGTAGTAGTTTCATTGGATTGTTCATGGATATAAATTTCAAGTAGTTTTCCCACTTGTCTGTTAGGTTGTGATGTGAATTTTCATGTTCTTCGAGTTCCAGTATTGCTAAGTCAATTCAATTTTTCAAACCGTTTTTTGATGTGCATTGAAGTGTTTTGTAATTGTGAATAAAAAACTGAAAATTAACAAAATTCATACTAGGTATCCAGGGAAATTTTAGAATACTCACGCCAAAGTAAAAACCTTAATATATTTGTCGTGATCAATTTGATTCAATTGAAAGGGTCAAGTTCAAAAGGAAAATCATTATTCACTTTGTTTATATTTGTACGGTTTAGTTCATGTACCTAATTATTATATTACATTTTTCTAATTGTTTTGTTTTCACCCAAAGTTTATCTTAAGTTTTGACACAAAGTTAGATTTTTTGTTTGGTAAGCTACACATACGCAAAATATTTTGTTTACATATTACAACTAAATTATATGAGATTTTCTGGTTTTTATGGGTATGATTTTCATGTGAATTAATTCTGTATCTATCTTATATCTTAATATTGTGTGTTAGACTCTAGAAATACTTCAATAAAGCTTGGAAACCTAATTTTACAATTGTTGTTAGGTAATGTTTAGATCAATTGGCTTGCTGTTAAAATATCTTGGGAAGCAAAACAGTTTCTATTTCAAGTGCCAAGATTTGTTCATGTGCTAAGAATAGGAGCCCTCCTATTTTTGGTAAAGAGTCAAGGAATAATTTTGACAGGTTGATTTGAATTATTTGAAATTTGTCCTATTATTTATAGCAACTCAAATTTTATTGAACTGTCTCCATTATTAAAATATCCAGTGTACAGGCTATATTTATTAAATATCCATCATTTAGTTTGATAAAAACTATTTCAACATCTTGAGAAAATAATAATAATGTGAACATTCTTAGAACAGTAAAGACACAATTTTATTATTTCATGATTGAAAAATATTTTTATTTCCATGTTCTTGTACTTTTTGAACACATTTCATCATCTAAAATTAACTATCCTATACTATGATTTCAATCATAATAATTTATTACATCTTTTAAGGGAAATAGTGACAGTTTAGTTTAACAATTATTTACAATCAGTGAAACCACAAAAAAATGGTAGCTGACCCTTGAAATTAATATCAACTCATATTTTGTGGACTGCAATTTTAAGAACCTAGTGAGGACACCTTTTAGGGGAATCCTTTAATTTTGAATACAGTTTAATGATGTGTGTTTATTGCTAAACAAGTTTATATTATTCAAAGGTTTGCTAAAATCTGATTCCTTTAAGACCATGGATGGTATTTGTTACTATAATTGTTCATACCATATCTTAACAGGGTGAGGCACAAAGGAATCATTCCCGTTTACAAATTGTGTCCTAATCTATTTCAAGGGCAAACAAACTTGCACATGTTGAATACACTGTGCTATTTATTCTTCCAACATTTTTGACACATAGGTGTACATAATGCAAACATAGTGTGCAAGTGGCCATTTTGAATGTTGTTGCTTTAGTATTAATTTCTTTATATATGGGATAAGTTGTGTATATTTTGTGAATATGATTAGTTTAATTCAAGTGGTTTCTACCAGTGATTTTTGGCTGATGTGTTTTTGTTTATTTTTATTTTTTGGGGTGCTATCATTGAATATTTGTTAGCAAGACATATAAAATATTTTTAGCATTGTCCATGGGGTCTGACATAAAGGGGTTTTTACGTTATGGACGTTAGTTTAACCTTGGACTGTGTTGAGTTCAATCATTGGTTCTTATAACACATAGTTTATAAGCAAATGTTTGTGTTTTGTACAATTTTATATACACTTAGGCCTTTTTTCACACTGGATGAAATGCAACGTTTTTGTCATTGCAGAGTTCCGATTTGTTCTCTAATGCTGCACCAGTGTTACAAAAATCATTTTGGGTCTGTAAACTAAGGCAGATTCGTGGTATAGTATCTGTGTGAATTTGTATTAATTTGCTAAGCATTGTTTCACAAGCCACATTCATTGATTTATAAACCGCTAAATGATCATCAAAGCCAAAGATCACTTGTCTTTATGATTAATATGTAAAATAGGCCTATGTAGAGTAATTTATACATTGCCATTTTCACCAAAAATCTACTTACTGTTCAATGACATTTAAAATTGTCAGAAATGCCATAAAATATAGTAATTTTACTCTAAAACATTCCTTAACCTCATCATACCTAACTCAAAAACATCTGGTAAATTGGTTTAATTCTGTTATTACTTCATCAAACAACCTTAGACATTTTATAAATTTACTTTTACTAACAATGACAGCTGTTCTTTGTTTACATAGTTGTTTTTAATATCAGATAAAATACTCTTCGTTACATAGATTTACCATCTTTATAGAACAGCTGAAGACAATTTTGAGGTTTGTTCATTCCTAATTCTAAAGTCAGATACTTTGTTCAGTTGTTGTTTACTATTTGCCTCTTGATGTTTAATGAACTTTAAAAACATATTTTAACTGACAGAAACAAGATATTTTTATAGGAGTACTTATCTTAAATTATAACCAAAGAAGAAGGTACAAACTGTAATATATTCTCTAAAATGAGAGATAAATGTTAAGTCAATATCAGCACTTTCAAACGTGACCAACATTAAACACAAAAACTGTTTTTATATTTTGGAATATAATGAAAAGAGTACTTAAAATGATCAGATTCAATTACATCCTGTTTGCCATGAAATCAATGAAACAGGCTGTTTAGGACAGTTCTTAAATTAAAGTAAAACTATTATCTGAAGGGTTATCAGGGGGGGGGGGTCAGAAGGGGGGGGGGAAGGGGGGGTTATTATCAGAAGTAATTTCACTATTGGAAATTCATTGTTGAGGGCTAGTAAGTAGAACCAACTTTTCTACTTGTCATAATATGTGAAATTATAGCGATGATTTTTCTTGTATCGGAAACATCAGAAGTAAAATACAAAATTCACATTCATCAATCACAAATCTATTAGTTTTGATTTAGAACTACATAAGTAAAAATGCAAGTATAAATTGTTCCCAACAAATAAAATTAATATGACTTATTTTGGACAAAATATTCTTTAAAACACTAAAATAGTATTTAAGGAGTAAACACATTTCTGTCATACATAAATCACATGGAAACTTAATACACAAAGAATTAAACAACAAGAAATGTTATAGTGAATAACATATTTCTGGCATATTTTAAGTGTCACTGCAATGAGTTTTGGTGTATAAATAATTGTATTTGTGATTAATAAATACAAGTTTAATTGTTTATTTAATTGTTTATGAGTTGTGTTTTCTCCTGTTCAACAGTATATTTTCCCAAATGAGTCAATAGGATACCCAAATACATTGGGAATATAAAATTGTTGAACGTGTATTATGAATAAACATTTACGCCTCACTACTCTAAGTTAATGGACTTCCCATGCATGGATATAGTCTAATAATCCCTCACAACGTCAGGAGCGCAAATCTCCCATAATTTAGCCACGTGCCCCCTTCCCTCACCAAAACAAAGAGTTTCAGGAATTTGCTAAGGAAAAAAGTCAAGTCAGTTCAGTTTTGACTAGCTATATTTAACTATATTTAAGAGTAACACCCTCAATTGCTACTAAAATGTTAAAATGGTGTAAGGCGCATTGTTCCTTACACAACCTTCGGTAAATATGCTTGTGGTTTTAATTTTATATCATCATCAGGCTCAAAATCAAAACTCTAATCATCAACTTCTTCAAAATGACTTGGTTTTTTCAGGAACAAGATAAGGATACAAAGCCATAAGAGAAATTTATGATAAAGATTACAATGGTAAGGTAAAAAAAGGGGAGCATAAAATTGTAATTGGTAATGCATTTTTAATAAAATAAAAACAATGGAATTTTGAAAGCAGCACCATCTTGTGTAAACACTAAGATGAATGTATATTTCCTTCTTAGATCTGTAAAAGAATGAGCTTAAACGTCACCTC